>NW_012114544.1:4911130-4945860 GCF_000951035.1 Colobus angolensis palliatus | reverse complement strand
TATCTTTATATTACACACAAACCCCAGGACAGTGCCATACATTCATGGAATATAGTACTTAAGCATATTTTTAAATTGGATTTGAGTAGACAGCCAATCTCTCCTGTTGCCTCTCTATTTTAAAGAAGTAAGTAAAAGTGTTGTAGGAAATCATACTCTTCCAATATCAAGTCATAGGAAAACACAAAAGAAGTATGCTACAAGGGAAGGGATGAATTCTTATGGGGGAATAAAAGATATACCTGAGGGAAATCCAAAGTTTAATTCAGTAGATTTATCTTCTGGTATATGCTACATTTCTTGTAATATTTTCTCTGACTGCTGGTGGGGAAAGGAGCATCATCAGAAGTGGTGATGTATCCATATGCAGCACGCAGTAACCTTTCAGTTTCTACTATCTGACCTCCTGAAAGTGCTTCATCATCCATCGTTTCTTCAACTGGCTAAGTTAGACGTTGCTCCTTGTAAAGAAAGATTGGAGACTATGAATTTGGTCTGAATTTCTCATTTTACAAAGGGAAAATTGAGGTTGAAAAGGTTAAATGACTTTTTCATGGTCATGCATATATTCAACAGGGAGTCAATAGAAAAACTCTTGTTTTTTTTACTATCCTTGCGAGATCAGGCACTGAATATAAAATATGAGGCTCCTCCACAAACCTGTGTGTGTGTGTGTGTATGTATGTGTACTCACTACAAATAAATACTTCTTATACATTATATCTACTATTACTGAGTCAGAAAAACTTTGAAAATTGAGAAATGCGAAACTATTAAATGACTTATAGACCATTATATGTATATATTGAATCTGCAAGTATTTATTTAATGATATTATCACACATTTATTTTTAGTATTTAAAAATTACTTCTAATTTGAAGACACTAATTATGAGAATATCTCTTTTCTATGTTAAACTAATTTATTATTGGATTAGATTAAATTTTTGATAATAATGAAGAAAATAGCAAGCTTCTTAGCATATTTCAACAATATCACCTTAATTCCTATGATGTATGTAGTTAGCATGATTTACATATGAAACTTTTTGAGAGGCGGGGAAGTACTTGAAGAAAACAAAAATATTATCACCCTAAATATTTCACTAAGATTGTAATTTGACCAGAAATTCAGTAGGTTTTAAACATTATTTTAAATTTAAAGCTATTTTCCTTATTTAGTATTTTCTTTGTGCTCTTTCAAAGGATGATGTCAAATTCGAATACATGCAATTTTGTCTTGAGGCTAATTCACAAAGGTAATTTTTCAATTTGATTATTTTTCCCAAGATGTGATCATAATAATTTTTTCAATTTAAGGTATCATACTAAAAAAGAATATTTTCTGCATATATTAGAGTAATCTCACATACTCTCTGATGGAGGAATTATATAACCATTAATGTTAAAGGGGTTATCAGGTATATAATATACTACTCCAAATACAAACAAATGAGTTAATAAAAATTTATTATTTTCATAAATAGTCAACTTTTTTTGAATGGAAAATGTTCTAATTATATTGTTTTCACTAAACCGAACTATTAAAGGATTATACCATTGAGTTGGGTTTAATTGGAAGCTTATAATTCACCTAAAATATGCCATCAATTGACATTAACTTATGTGTTCCTATATGAGCTTGTCATACTTGTTAATAAATTTATTTAAAATATTTTGGAAACAATTATTTACCATTGCCTGATATACTGAGTACTAGTGCTATTTAAAGAGTATGTGGCTTGAGTCATTAGTTCTTCTGGTTAATATAAAGACTATCTGTTTCTGGTGGGGAATCGCCACAGAAGCAAAAACATTGCCACCAGAGACATTGGCCAACTTGGATCTGCGAAGATCTAAAAGCATTTAACACTTAAATGCTTGTTAAATATCCTTGTAGGATATTTAAATATCCCACAAATGTTGATATTGCATTATTTCCTGAATTGCAAAGAATCACCAATGTGTATTTTATTGTGTGCTTTCCAAATTATGGCATTTGATTCTAATTTGAACATTACATTCTGGAGTATAATTTTGATGATCACTTGTATGTTGAAATAAGATTGTGAAAAGACAAGTAAATGGAAGCAATGGCCTTGACAGGTTAAAACAGGATTTCTCAAAACCAGTCTCCAGATCTCTTGCACAGAATTACCTGGAATGCTTGACTAAATTAATATTTTTGGATCTTTCCTAAGATGTACTAAATTAGAATCTCTAGGATTGCAAGCGAATAACCTAAAAAGTTGTTAAATTTGTTTTTAGTTTTTGGATTTTAATTAAATATTTTTTATACTTTTCTATTCAAAATACTTTATTGTGGTATGATTGACATGAAAAAAAGCTGTAAATATTTAATTCTCACAACTTGATGACTTTAGAGATAAGTACATGTCTTTTAAAACATCACCAAAATCAATGTCATAAACCTATCCATGTAAATTCTAAAATTATTTTAACTTCATATAAGCATTCATTTTAAAGCCATTGATGTAAGCTGTATCATGCTACTTATGACACAATATAATATAGTATACTGTATCATATAATGTATTACACAACACAATATATTATATTGTGTTTTATATTATATCATATTGTGTTATCCTTGAAGCAGAGACTTAAGCAAAGACTTTTGTGCTGGTACATTATTTAAGAAATGATTTCTATAGGCAAATGTGAGGAAGGTGGAAAAATGAGGCCTGAAAATGGATAAGAAAATAAATACAAGTAATTTGTCAAGGTTACTTCTGAACAAGTTATTCATTTCCTCAGGAATCTTTGTGAAGCACACAGAATGCCTCTCAAATAGGCCTCAATGATAGGATATCTATCTACTGCCCTCCACCCTCCATTAGTTGAAAGTTGCCTGCTAGGAGAGTCAAGTCTGCCACACTTCCAGAAGACATTTCTGTGCTGGCCAAGTGAGTTCCCACAGCTTCAGAGTAAGTATGGGGCAACGTATAAAAAGACACTGGAACACACTGGTGAGTAATAATGTTAGCATGAGTCTGAGGTTGCACAAACAAACAAACAACAACAACAGAACTTGGCAATCACAGCCATGGTGTGCCTAGTAATTTTAAACAGTCTGTCAAGTATCCTGCCTTTAATAAACGGGCTGTGTCTTGCCACTGCTCAGATGAGTTCATAAAGTCCTCTCTGTAATACGAATGGTTTCTGTTCACAATTTCTGTAAAAGTCAACACTGGAAAACTAGTGGAAAAACTTTAGTCTCCGCTACCATAAGGCAGTATCATTTGTGTTGTGGTGAGAGAGGTCATAATTCTGAGTCCATACAAAATACCCTTCTAACACCAATGCTACTCCATTCATGTACACATTATGCAAGTATGAGATGGTCAAATACAGATGTGGCTGAAGAATACAGGACAAGCCATCTTGCTCTACATGCATTGAGTGCCTTCTCTGCAGTAGAGGCTGTTTTCTCTCTTATAGATGTTAATGTGAGTCACAAAGACCTGCAAACTTTGTGTCAACTTATAGCTCGAGCTCCAGTTTTTCTCCAAATCTTTATGCCAGTCTTTCAATATCGCTCCTTCATGATCCCAGAAAAATCAGGTGAGCCACTTACCACTAATCAGGAGTTCTTGTACATTCTTACCTCACAATCTTTTTCTCATATACAGACTTGAATATCATGTATGATGCACTGCCCAAGTGAGAGAATTTCCTCTTCATGTTATTTAAAGCCAGCCTTGAGTGGAGCTATAGCATGGCAGCAATTCATTTTCAGATTTGCTCCAGAATACTAAACCACCCCTCTGTGAATCAAGCTTGAACATTTTCCTTTTATGTCAACTGATCATGAATAATCCCCATGGGGATGATAGGTGAGAGCTGAGTTAGACAAGAAGAGACAAAGGTAATAGGTTTGATGGGAAATTGAGCCACTTGTACCTGTAACACACTTGTGTCATCTTTAACAGTTCATGTTTAACTCTAAATGTAATATTTCCACCATATAATTGGTAGCTGTAGTGCCCACTTAACCATATGATGTGGTAGATCTTGCTCAGGTTTTGATGAGGAGCAGTCTGAGTCAAGCAGTAATGTACCTTATAATTGGTTGTTTTATTTTACTTGGGTCCAATAATATATGAGAAATAGCTTTTCAAATGGTGAGAAATTATCTTTGCCCTAAGAGTCTGGCTGTGACTCTCCTTTTAGAGTTCATTTATATTACAGACTCTCCATATCATTCTTATCTACCTCAAATACTTCTAGTATTTTGACATCTAGATCTAACAAGTAGAATGTCAGGGTATCTTATTGACTAAATTTGGTTTCATGTTTAACCCTTTCTTGCTCTGGTTTGCCCTTCAAACTGACAACCTTGAGTCCCTTGATAAACGATCTTTCCCAAATGTTGACTGTTGTGCCTCCAAAATCCAAAGAGACCCATTAATTAGCATGAAGCAATGCATCAGCATAA
Organism: Colobus angolensis palliatus; assembly: GCF_000951035.1. NCBI lineage: Eukaryota > Metazoa > Chordata > Mammalia > Primates > Cercopithecidae > Colobus > Colobus angolensis. The sequence continues at coordinate 4,941,401 of NW_012114544.1, read as the reverse complement.
TATCATACTTAATGCCAATATCATTAACTTTCTTGTGAACCCCAGTCTACATTCATTTTGGTGAATGAAAATTGTTTAAAATAAAAAACTAATATTTATTATGTATACTTGTGATAATATCGAAGGACTCTTCTTCAAAGGGATCAGTCAGTGAGTGCTGTGATGGAGAACTAGTTGAGTTGGAAAAACTGAGTAAGAAATAAGTTTTTTTTTTACATTGCCAATGCTATCATTTAAATCTAATCTCCAGTTCTTGATTATTTTTTCTTGGTTTCCCTAGTCAAGTAGCACTCAAATGGGAGTCTCAGCTTTCACCTCCAGGGAAAACATGGCTTCTTAGCCATTACTACATATCCCTGTGGATCAAAGCACTCTGGTTGCCGATCTAGTTTTGCCTTCTGATAACAATGTCTACTTGTCTCTGTTGCTTAAGTGTAACAACTTCACCTTTACAATTTTGGAATCCTATCATTAACATCGATGTTTGGATGCCATGCCTGGTTACAGGGAAGCAATTCATGCTATCATTGAACATGCTGATCTTACATCATTGGTGCACATACATTATTGCTTTGGTATCATCTTGTAGAAATGTGTGTCTATTGGGCCCTCCTAGGGAATATAGTCAAGTAACAATTTTCCTTGTTTCAAATAATACATTTGTTATATAAAATTATTTACTCTTTCAAGACATTTCTGGGATCTCCATTTTACTTATGACAATATCTATAGGGTCTAAGCTTCAAGAACTGATCTATCTTTGTAGTGTATTAAGGCTGATAAACTATGCATAATGGAAGAGTGTTCCCATGCTAATAAAATCTACCCTATTCACATGCATCCTTTTGTTTCAGTATGCTCAGGATTTATACTCACAAATGTCTCGTGTCTTTCAGATACATCTTAACTGGGTCCTGCAATTCTTTAACTCAATAAAGTATGTCCTCACAAAGCAGAAACTGTATTTCTCTACTTGGTCTATCTGACACCATATAACATTTATTTTTCTAGAGCACAGGTGTGGGAAAATGTTGTGAACTATAAATATCATCTTGTAAAGAATCCCTCTCCAAGAAGTCCCCAGTTGAGGTCTCACGGTTTATTTTCAAGAGCCTTTACTGTAGCATACGATGCTATCAAGTCAAACATTCAGTCCCACTGAAGCTATTACATGCTTATAATCATACCTGTGCTGGAAACAGAATTATTGGTGTTGTTAATTTAACAACCCAATGATCAGAAATAACATCAGGAAGCTATCAAACAATGAACATATTTTTATTCTTTTTTATTTTTTTGAGACGGAATCTCACTCTGTCACCCAGGCTGGAGTGCCGTGGTGCGATTTCGGCTCACTGCAAGCTCTGCCTCCCGGGTTCACACCATTCTCCTACCTCAGCCTCCTGAGTAGCTGGGACTACAGACGCCCCCCACCACGCCTGGCTAATTTTTTGTATTTTTAGTGGAGACGGGGTTTCACCGTGTTAGCCAGGATGGTCTCGATCTCCTGACCTCGTGATCTGCCAGCCTCGGCCTCCCAAAGTGCTGGGATTACAGGCGTGAGCCACCGAGCCCGGTCCCCGGAGATATTTTTATTCTAATATCCAAACACATCGATGATTCTGCATTAAATTTTATATTACATGATTATAATCAATTATCACATTGTAATTTCTAATGCCTCCATTTATTGTGTTAGCCAGGAAATGATCCAGTGAGATCTTCTGCTGTGGGGAGCATAACTGAGTGATGGCCCAAGCTGTTGCCCTTGTGAATTCACTGTCATATTTGTGCTGAAGCTAGACTTTCCACAGAAGTCTTCCAGACAGTGACTGAGTGCACTGCTTGCCCTAATTGAAGCCTGTTTCTGTGAGACCTGAGTCTCAGCTTAGAGACTTTGGCTCAAGGTCTCTCAATCAGTCTGGATAAAACTTTTTCTTGAACTGTGTTACAGTCTAAGACTCTTTCCACCCATCCCTTCTCCCACCTACCGCATCAACTTCACAGGAACCATATATTTTGTGTGTTCTGAAATATGTGCCCATCTTACCTGTTTACCCCATTTCTTTTATAGGCATTTTTCTATGGCTGCTCCTACTTTGGTGTTTGCTTCTGTACTCTAACTTCAGTGGTGCAACAAAGACTAAAGTTAAGTTGAGACTTGGAGACTGGCTCACTCACTACCTGATAGGCAGGGAGAATGTTATTCTCTGTGGTATGTGAGACACAGACAGTGCCTGAGACAAGGTGGCAATCCAGTTCCTGTTGATTTCACCAGTGCTAACGTGGGGAGATATCCCAGGTGGATTTCCTTGTAGTTGATATTGTCTGTATATTTGAAAGATGTGAAATTAATAAAGCCTACAAAGAAAACAGAGTTGGTTCTTTATTTCTAAGTTATATTAATAATATACAGAAGGCTAAATAAAAGCTAAAGAGTAAGTGTGAAAGTAGAATGTCTCTTTGATAGCAAGTCCTTTGTCTCCTGCAGCAGAAAAACATAAATAACCAAACAGCACACCAGAGATCTGACAGACTTGCAGAGCTTCCGAGATGTCTAAATGCTTAATCAAGGCATGTGTGTTATGAAAAAACAGGAGCCTTGGTTGAGAAAACCTAACATCTAAATATGTGTCCAAGAAACTGAGAAGGATATTTCTGAAGAAGTTGATTCTGCAGAGCCCTATAAATGTTCAGAGATTACAGACACAACCCATACTTCTCTACTAAGAACTAGATCTTCCACTCTACTGGAAGATGATGCAGAAGAATTTCACTCTTCACCCACACCCCCAAGCAACAGGTAGATGCCTTTGGAGCTGCCCCCACTTCCTCTCCTTCAGGCAGCCACATATTGTTAAATAACAGCATAACGCATCTGGTGATGTGCTAATTCTGATAAGGAGAAATGGGTTTAGCACTGGAGGAGCTAGCACATAAACCTAGTAGCCAGCATGTTACACTGCATATGAATTTTGAGGATGCACTATCAATGGGAGTAGATGAAAGTCCGGATAATCGAGAATTCTTTTTGAGTGCTCATATTTAGAACACAGTATGTAATAATCTGAGAAATATCTCAGGGTGATGGAACAAACTCACTGTGATGATGACTCCTAGAAGCCTAGAGAAATTGTTGAGTAATGCTGAGTGTGATGGAAATTCCTGAGTTTCAGTAATAGATATTAGAGAAAAGAACAAAGAGGGTCAAGGCAGTGGGAATAGAGAAATGAAGTATGTGTGACCCAAAGACTCACCAGAGATTATTTCCAGAAAATGCAAAGAAACAAACAATGCACCAACACCATTAGTGAGAGAGTCATCAGCTACATTAAGAATTTTAGTTGTAGTTCTCCTCTAGAGACTAGAGATTATGGTGCTGGAGGCAATTACAAAGTTGGAGTCATACATATCTCCGAAGATGTGAGGCCCTGAAGTAACAGAGGTGATTAGTCACAAATACAGTAGTGACCAGAAAAAAATGAAACAAATTCCAAGGAACCTTGGAACAGAGTGTATTGTAGAAATGATTAATATAGCATGTCAGCCCTATGGGAAGCATAGACAGTGAGTCAACTGTCTTACTTTGTTACTTAACATCTGTAACCTCCCAAAAAAGACAAAAATGAAGTAGCAGGAGTTTAAAAACAGTTATCTCAATTCAAAAATCATGATTCTTTTACCAATATCAGGACCCGAGCCAATTTTTACATCTGAAATGTATTGACTGAAAAAAAGGTAAGGTCTGCAGAAGGAAAAACTCTATACTACAGTGGCATGTTAGTTGTAATCATGTTCTTAGTCTTTCTTCAAAGGGACTATATTAGTCTGTTCTTGCACTGCTATAAAGAACTACCTGAGACTGGGTAATTTATAAAGAAAACAGGTTTAATTGGCTATATAGGAGGCATGGATCGGGAGGTCTCTGAAAACTTTCAATCATGGCAGAAGGTGAAGAGTAAGTGGACACGTCTTACATGGCTGGAGCAGGAGGAGGAGAGTGAGGCGGGAGGTGCTACACACTTTTAAACAACTAGATCTCACAATAACTCACTCCCATGAAAACAGCACCAAAATGGGGAACCTGCCCCTGTAATTCAATCATTTCCCACCAGGCCCCACCTTCAACATTTGGGAATTACAATTTGATGTGAAATTTGGGTGGGGATACAGAACCAAACCATATCAAGGACCTATGACTTTTTAGTAAAGTGATTGTATACACTCAGAAATCAGAACAGGGATATCCAGACAGTTTGAGAACAATTGAACACAGGCGCTGACTTGACGCTGATATCTGGAGACTTGATGTATTATTATGGCCCCTGTTACAGTGTTGGTATCGTGGCCAGGTAATAACAAAGTCTTGGTGAAACTCTACCTTATGGTATGCCCGGCAGGTTCTTAGAACCACACTAATAGTCATTTTCCCTGTCATAAAGTGCCTAATTGAATTAATATACTTGGCAGTAAGAGCAACGACCACACGTATACTTGGCCTGTGAAATAAAAGCTATCATACTGGGAAAGATCAGGTAGAAACTTTTAAACTCTTCATCACCACATATCAAGATAGTATATAGATATATGAATTAATAGAGAAAAGAGAGGGAGGAAGGGATAGAGAGAGAAAGCAAGTTCCTATACATAGCCCTGGGAAAGGGTACAGATTCGTGCTAATTATTAAAGACCTAATGAATGAAGGCCAATCCCATGCTATTGTATAATATTTGATTTTACAGTCTTGTTCCTATAGAAACCAAATGGAATCTAAAAACTGACTATGTATTACCACAGCTGAAACAACCACAGACACGTATTTTCAGCTTGGTTCTGTCACACTTGCCAAGTCAAAGTCAGATAGGTCGAGAGGTAGCACATCAAAAGAGAGAAAATAGCAGGTCAAAGGGGGATGAGTAAGTTACAGGAGCTGGTAGCTGAGTGCTCATCTATCAGAGCTGTACTAGTGCTGCTCTCCACCCATGGGGTATCCATTATGACCAAATGAAAGAAGAAAAATATCTGAATATGATTTATGAGTGAGTTGACTCAGTGCCTGGGAACAACCCAAAAATGAACTACATCACACCCACATTTAAGTATGGTCTTGAAAAATTGTGGAAATGGAAAATAATACCAGTGAACAAAGTGTGAGCAGTGTCGCCGGTCATCCTAAAATGGATAAGTTATAAACCGTTATGGTATATTTATGTGGGTCTATTTCTGGGCTTCCATTCCATTCCATTGATCTATTTGTCTATTTTTTCACCAATATAATATTGTCTTGATTACTGTAGTTTTTTAGTAAATCTTGAATTTAGATAGCTTCAGCCACTGTACCTTGTTCTTTCAGTTCTATATTGTGGTGACTATTCTATCTTTTGGCTGGGGTTTTGATTAGAATTTCTGGGATTTTGATTGGATTGATATCAGCAGATAAACTGTGATATATACATGCAACAGAATGCCATTCCATGCTGAAAAGAAAGAGCTATCAAGCAACCTGAAATGTATATCACTATGTGAAAGAAATCAATCTAAAAAGGCTACATACTATATGATTTCAACTATATGAACTTTGGAAAATGAAAAACTTTGGAGAAAGTAAAAGGATGAGTAGTTTTCAAGGGTTAGAGGACAGGGAAGAATGAATAAGCAGAGCAAAAGGGTCTTTTAGGGCAGTGAAATGACTCTGTGTGATACTGTAATTGTGGACACCTGTCATTATATATTTGTCAAAAGACAGAAGCACAACAGCAAGAGTGAACCCTAATGTCAACTATGGACTTAGGGTGATAATGATGTGTCAGTGCAGGTTCACCCATTTTAACAAACGTACCATAGTAGTGCAGGGTTTTGATAGTGGAACAAGCTGTGAATATTTGGAGGCAAGAGTAATGGAAAATCTCTGTACCACTTTCTCAATTTTTCTGTAAATCTAAAACTGCTCAAAAGCAGTCTATAACAGAAAATTATATATTCTAAATGTCTACTCCAACCAATTTAACATGAATTTCTGGGAGTGTGGTCTCGTAGTGCACGTTTTTTCAGTTCTACAGATATTTTACATACACCAATGCCTATGCTTAACATAAGTTCTCTGTCAAACTTACATAGCAAACATCCATTGCTTCATTTCATAAAATTTACTATTGTAAAATTGTATCTCACCTTTTATATCATCCATACCTTTCCAAATATTTAGGAAATCAATAAAGCTTAGAGAAAGATTACACTACACTTCAATTGAACTTCTAGAGGTATTAGTCACATGTTTCTGACATTTTTTATTATCTGAATTATTAGAACTATGTTTAATTTAGTATCAAATAAACAGAAATATTACGTATTCTAAACTTTTCTCTGACTCCTTTTTAAATAAACACCAACATTTCTATCTAACAATCATATTCTATTCATACATTTAATTTAACATATTATTGTATTATAAATATTTTACTTATCAGTTATGATTTTTAAAATTTTTATAAGACTTTATCATCCCAACATGAATATTTGACTTACTCTGAAATTCAAACTAATTATATTCCACTGTTCACACAGTGCCTGTCTCAGGCAGACACTCTACTGTCACCCTTCCCTGCTTTCATTCCCACAGTTTCTCACAATATAAAAGAATATTAGGTTATAAGCTACCTTAGCACAGCTATTTATATCATCCCTCCCTAATTCTTTCTTTGGGTGTGAAAAGTGAAAGATAAACAAAATAACAAAGGCAATATTACTTTTATGCTGAATCATAATCATAAACCACTTTAAATTGGCTTCACTATTTAAATTGGCTACTGGCAGCAGAGTTTGTATCAGCTTTCAATACAAGTTTTAGTTTATTTCTTTGATGTAAACAGCTAATACTTTGGAGTATATATCCAAGAAGGTCCCTAGTTAAAATTACCTCAGTAGTATGATAGAAATTTACCAATTAAAAGCAAACATCCAGTTTATGAAATTATTGCAATAAATTATAGTGAATGTACTATCAGAATAAAATCAAATTGTGATAAAACAGTCTCTAAGAATTATATCGGACAGTCTAATTTATTTGGCCTGCTTCCTGTGAATTAATAAAATAAAAATGAGGATTTCTTTCCAACATTATCTTTATATTGAGAAAAAAAATCAAAACAGTCAAAAGTTTCCTTTTAGTTGAAAAAGGAGGGGAAATAAAAAGCCATATAGCTTTCATTATATATACACACATATATATATGTATACATATAACTTGTTTGTGAGTGAGGGAGTATGGGAGCTTACAATATGTAATTTAACTTTTTCCTCATTTTAAAAATATGAATTGAATTATTTTATGGTTTTAATTCTCCTTTTGACTTAATGGTTTGAAATATTGGCTGTTTTGTTAGTTAATAATTTAACTTCATTAGGTAATAATTTTTTTTCTTGAATTCGTTGTATCAGAAACTTTAGTAAAAAATGTTAACATTTATATTTTTAGGACTATACTAATGTAACTTTCTGCTAAATTATGTAACAGATTTAGCTTCTGATTGATTATACAAACTTAAACACATATATAAATTTATATATTTGTGTGTGTGTGCACATGTATGAATATATATGTGTGTGTAAATATGTGTGTATAGTTGTCATTATTGCTATTTGTATGATTTTTTATTTATTGAATAGATTTTGGATTACAAGCACAGTTGTGTTACATGGACATAAGGTGTAGTGATGAAGTCTGAACGTTGGGTGTACACATCACCCAAATGGTGTACATTGTAGCAAATACGTATCATCAGTATTCTGAGGGTTCTTTTAGTGACTTTTATGGGGTCTTTATTAATTTGTTTGGCTGGGCATTAGATAGGCCTCTTTGACTAACATGAGTAGTTCTGGAAGTTAACAAATACAGATATTTTTGATAATCACTTTTTTGTATTTACAAATTTTTTGAAAGTATTTATAATAGCAAAATATTACAACTACTTAATAAATATTTAAAAATTTTTATGTTTCTTATTTTATGTCATTATCTGTTTATTTTGTTTTAAATTTAGAAACATTTCCTAAATTTTATCTTCCAAACTTCTCAGTAACTTTTTAAAAATTTTAGAGTACTTTTTATTTTCATGAGATTATTATTTACTTATAAGTGTTCTTTTTCAGGCTTATTTTTATAATTATAATATTTGATATCTCTGAAATTGTAAGTATATATATATATAGAGTGTGTGTGTGTGTGTGTGTGTGTGTGTGTGTGTGTGTGTGTGTGTGATGGAGTTTTGCTCTTGTCTCCCAGGCTGGAGTGCAGTAGCATGATCTTGGCTCACTGCAACCTCCACCTCCTGGGTTCAAGGGATTCTCCTGACTCAACCTCCCAAGTAGCTGGGATCATAGGCATACACCACCATGCCCAGCTAATTTTTTTCTTTTTTTTTAGTAGAGATGGGGTTTCACTTTGTTGGCCAGGCTGGTCTCAAATTCCTGACCTCAGGTGATCCACCAGTCTCAGCCTCCCAGAGTGCTGGGATTACAGGTGTGAGCCACTACACCCAGCCCTTATAACTCTTTAATTATATGAAGTAATGTTTATTTTGTAAAAGGCTTTTATATTGAAACATGTTTAAGCTCTGCTGAGCCAATAAATATATAAATATTAAAAAGAAAAAAATTAAAATTATAGATAAATAACTGAAACATCTAAGACTAATGCTATTGCCTCAAGTAAATTTTCTCTTAAGTATAACCGTTTATTAATGAGGTAAAATATTTTACCTTCCATAAAATAGTAACTGGGCAGAAATCAAGAGGAATTATGAGGTGTACACTACACTATAAATTTCACACAAAGAAAGCATAAAACTAAGGATAGGTAGAGGCAAAATTATGAAATATTGTGGATGACAATATTATGAAATTTTGTGGATTGCAATATTTTAAAATAAGGCACACAGGTTCAGTGTGATGGAGAGTCAAGAATAGGAGTTAAAGAGAAGATCATTGGCCACACCAGGACACTGGACCATGATGTTGTCAAGAATTCACCATGTATGCAACTGTAGATTCTTTGATTAGTTATAACTAGAACCTATCTTAATGCAATCATATTAAATAATTAATTTTTTTTCTCACATGTAAAACTAAGAGAATATAAAGAGGGAAGAAAAGTCTACTGAGGAAAGATAATCAAATCCGTATCTTTTGAGATGTTTACATCTCAAAAGAAAGGTTAAAAAAAATCTTTGATAGAGACAGAAAGTACATTGAAGACAGGTAGGAAAAATATCATAATGCTACATAAACCTAACTCAGAAACTGTTAAGGATTAGAGAGTGATCAATGGTGAGAATATAATTAGCAGTTGTCTGTAAAAATATAAAGCTTTAGAGAGGTTTTACATGAATTTCGATGTTTTGGGTGAGGAACTGCCTCTGATGGCAGTCACCTCTATTCCACACAGGGACCTTTGTGACTATGATATTTTGACAATAAGAAAGCACTCTATTGATTCCCACTTGTTCCGGGTAGCAACTGGCCCCAAAAACAACCCTCCACCCCTAACACAGAGCAAGGGTTCCTCTTTTGATATACCCCCAAGCTATCAACTTGCCCTTTTGTAGATAACCAAGGGCTGCTGGTTGTAGCAGGAGAACAATTATATCTCCTTGCTTCTAAAAATCCCATGTGAACAGAGTGCTCACCTGATCAGAGACTGTGGTTTTTCTTCTTTTCACTCTGTAAAACTTATTCCTCTTTCTAACTCCCTTGAGATCCATGCTGAAATGTAAGTGATGACAGATGGGTTCTGTTGTTGAAAGTTTGTAAACAGCCTTCGTAAAAGTTGTAGTAAACTTAATTTTGACTTTGACATCAGTTGCACAAGACAACCCCAATCCAGAGAACACCTGCAGACAAAATGGACTCCCCGTGGCTAACGGAGGCAGTTCAAATCAAAACAGGTTTGAGAGGCCTTGACATGAGTGAGGGAACAATCTTGTCAGAAAGTACAACCCATGACAAATATTATGCTTTGCAGTCCTGGACTGGAAGAGTTCCTATATCCAAAGCCAAGATAAATTTCACAAAGACTCGTGGTTTTCAGCCTAAAAGTCACTCAGTTAGGGTTCAACTGGCTCAACCAATCAAGGCTCAATTTTATCAACCAATCAGAACAAAAAATGTCTGAATTTTTCATTTGCATAAAAGGAACTAATTGAGAAACTGGATGAAAACTTTCTCTATAAAAGCCAAATCCTTCCTTTGTTCTCTGAAATGCAGTGTGCTTGTACTGAAGGCTGCATCTCCCCTAATCTACAAATTGTTTCCTAGAAAATGAAAGCTCTGCTTTTAGCCTCGGAAAATCTCATGGTCTTTTATTAACAAACAAAAGGACTCATACATTTTAAAAATGAATAAATTTAAATATTGAATAAGTAACGACAAAGTGCCAAATCAACATAGTAGTAGCTGCTAATATTTTTATCGTCTGCTATGATTAACAAAATTTCCTTGCTTAGTTTATTTACACTTCACCACAACTCAGAGAGTCAGTCACTCATAAAGCATGTTAAAAGCCAGCTTTGTATTTTTATTTATATTTTTCCAGGTTCAATAAATGTGAACTACAACTTGAACTCAGGCCTTTTATTGCAAGATTTGTTTCCTTTATGAATTCACCACATTGTTCAATTTATATTACAATGGCAAGATTAAGATTTTGTTATTCAAAAATGAGAATGATTGAGTTGAGAAATATCACAGAGTTGGCTTCTTGAGGGAATATTGCTTTGGCTAGGGATTTTTTCGATGTCATATTCATTGATTGTGAAGAAATCAGATAAAAAAAAGTCATTAGACCAGTGAAATTTGGGAAAACATTAAAACGTGAATATGCTTTGCAGAATAATTTCTCAGTCTGAAATATAGAAAATGAGATAAAACTATATCATATGTCATATTTAACTTACAGATTAAAGGATCAACGTAACACCAATTGTTGCATCTAAATTTGGTGAGAGTTTCAGGGGTTTACAAATATAAACATAATAGTCTTACATATCATTTGTATGGTTCACTTTGATAGACAAATCTGGCTTTTAATAGAAATTTAGCAAGTTCTCATATTTAATGTTTATTCTCTATTGGTTAAACATTATTACAAAACTCTGAATCTACTAGTTTCTGGGCAGTAAAATACTGAAATAAGAGATATGAATATTTGAACATTTAAGAACATCAGCAGATTTAATCTGAACTTAATACTAAACACATATTTACCCCAAGTTACTGATTCAAAGTCAAATATTTTCAAAGTAACTGATCTCTTTACATCTATTTTTCTTTTTTTTTTTTGAGACGGAGTCTCGCTCTGCTGCCCAGGCTGGAGTGCAGTGGCCGGATCTCAGCTCACTGCAAGCTCCGCCTCCTGGGCTTACGCCATTCTCCTGCCTCAGCCTCCCGAGTAGCTGGGACTACAGGTACTTCTATTTTTCTAAATAACATAGAAAATAATTTGTTTTTTGAGACAGGGCCTTGCTCTGTTGCCTAGGCTGGTGTGCAGTGGTATGATCATAGCTCACTGCAGCCTTTACCACTTGGGCTCAAGGGATCTTCCTATCTCAGCTTCCCAAGTAGATGGGACTTAACCACCATATCCACTTAATTTTTAAATTTCATCTTTTAGTTTTAGTGACTGGGTTTCACCGTGTTGTCCAGTCTAGACTTGAACTCCTGGTCTTAAGTGATCCTCCTGCCTCAGTCTCCTGAATAGCCAGGGTTACAGGAATAGACTGCAAATATCCTCATTATTGTATAATATACTCTGGTATAATAATTCATAATTATGTTTTCATGTCTTCAAATGTGGCCTATTAGCAGGGTAGTGATGTTTCGAGAGATACACTTTGATGGGCTAAATTCTGGCTGGGCCTAACATACAAAATGATTCATTTTTTTCATCTTAGAAGTTATAAATCTTTCTGTAGTTATTTTCTTCTTTCCCCAGGTCTTTATATTTCTTTTACTTGGCTATATTTTATCCACATAAACCTACACATTTGATCATACTATTATAATAGTCAAAATCTTCTTGTGACTTTAGGGTGAAATGCAAAACTCATTAGCACATAAAGGTTACATGTGGCATAGTAGAAAGATTGTAGTTTGGTGAAGCAATGAGAATTAAGAGTAAATCTAGATTTGTCACTTAAAAAGGATTCAATTTCTTAATCTTTGAGACAGACATAATCATAGACAATTTACCAGATTGTCATATAGACTGGGGAAGTGTGTGTTTATACAGAAGATATTATAGCAGATGCTCATAAACTGGTAGATGAGATTATGTTCCTTAGCATGATACATTTATTAGTGGTTCCAGCCTTCACACGCTATCATCTCTTGCCTATTAAAATAGATTTGTCTTGTTTTTATGCTTTACCTTTTATCTGCTTTTTGGTGGTGTTTTGCTCTTTATGATCTAGCTCCTAACTTATGATATAGAGTGAAGGAAGGGTGAAGAGAAGAGACTATAGAGGTGTAGAGGAAAAGTGGGAATTTATTGATTGATGGTTTTATGACCGGAGTTTTTCACTGTGGTGAATATGAATAGCAGATGTACCCAAGAAAAAAAAAAGGCAAACTCTGGAGGCTAATTTTCCTTCATAGAAAAGAAATGAGGGAAGAAAAATTCTAGGACTAGGTTTCCAAATTTTGTTTTAACAAAGTTGTGTGGTTTTAATGTGCTCTTTCTATTTCTGTACAGTATTTGAGACTGTAAAATGCTCAATATATTTTTGTTTTGTATAATTAGATTTTCAGCTAAATGAACTTTCCCAATTTTAATTGCTTTTTTCGAAATTCATTTTACTTTCACAAAACCTCCTTTGATACTGTCACCATATTAGGTTTTACCCCTAAGATGAGAAGCATAATGTATCTGAGTTAAAAAGCTGTTCTTCTGTACCTTATTCACTTGGGGGGCTTGAACAAGAGCAAAGATTAAGGAATGAAGGGAACACATCATGTGTGAACACAGGTGCATGTACACATTATACACATGATGTGTTGCCTCCATTGTCTGCTTTGAATCGTGTCTGTGATAATATGTGAAACTAAAGCCTTGAGGTTCCACTTAATGTGGTGAGATCAGATATAATGTTTTATACATAATACCAAATAGAAAATGTGAAGTAAATATTCTCATTCATGCACTGACTATGGAATGAATAATTTTAATGAAAACCTATAAATATATCAGATATCACTTAAATTTTTTGCTTGTAACATCATAAGGCAAATTTTTATTAAACGTGTTAAAATTGTGATAACATAATGAAGGAAAAATATGTTCAATATGTGTGTGTGTGTGTGTGTGTGTGTAAGAAGTTTAATTTTGTTAATGAAACTGGCAATTGCACATATTTAGGGTCTTATATTTAGTCATATTAATACAAAATTATTGAAATTACAGAGAAAAAATATAAGCTAAGATGGGATTGAATTAAATGTCTTTCTCAAACCATTATTTCAAATGCAGACACTGAAAATTTGAAAAAATATTCTAGGAAGGAAAAGAGAAATAATGTTATGAGTCATCATAAGCTCCTACACCATACTTCTAAATCAGTTAAAGAAAATACAAAAATAAGATGAGCAAAAATTATTCTAAAACAAAAAATATGTTTTAGATTTATTCTAATTTTTAGATAAGTTGATTGCATTGTTTAATTGGCAGCATGGGGAATAATAAAATGAGCTTTTAAAATGAAAATTTCTCTTCAACAAAACAATGTAGAAGGGATTTTATAAAACATATAAAACAAAGATGAAAAATGACAGAGAACCACTTATGTGGCAGAGTGATGAATAGAAAAATAAAGGTGCATTTATTTAAAACCCTGTTCTTCCACAATAAGTTAAAAATGGTATAGTGGCCACTGAATCGTAACTTTCTCCTTTCATTCTCTTTTATGTAGAGAATTTCATTTTAAAAAATACAGGTAATGTTCTTTTTCCAACTCATGGCTTTTACCCTCTATTCATTAAATTATTCAGAATTATTGAAAATCTGAATTTTATGAGGATATCCCCACCAGATTCAATAATACCTTGATCTTTGTTTCAAAAGAAGAGAAAGAAACTATGACAAATTTAAGCAAAATAGTCATTTATTGGATGACTCAGTAATTTATTGGAAGTGAAATTGTAGGGGAAGATGGGTTTCCTGAGAATTTATGAAAGTCAAGCCTGCATGACTCCACCAAGGGAAATCTCAAGACTTCACACTTGTCACACTTCAATCTTCAGGGAACATGCCTCAGATTCTATGATATTCCAAATCACTACATTAATAGAAACTAATCGCTAACTTTTCCTTGCACCTTTGGTCACTGTGTCAGTTTGCCAGGGCTTCCATAACAAAATACCATATACTGAGGGGCTTAAATAGCAGAAATTTATTTTCTCACAATTCTGGAGGCTAGAAGTCTCGTATAAAGATATAAGCAGGGTTGGTTTCTTCTACAGACCCTCTCCTTTGCTCGTAGATGGTCATCACCTCCCCATATCTGCACATTGCATTCCCTGTACAGCCATGTCCAAATTATTTTCATCTGTAAGGACACCAGTCCTATTAGATTAAGGTTTCCACCCACAATGACCTCATTTTAACTTTTATCAGCTTTTTCAATGCCCTGTCAGCAAGTACAGTCACATTCTGAGGTACTGAGGGTTAGGACTTTGTTAAATCAAACTAAACTCTGGCCTAAGAGAGCCTCTATACTCACATATTTGAGTCCTATGTACAAATCGTTACCTAACTTAGTAGGTAAACATTCTAAAAGCCTAATTAAAAAATATGCTCTTCAACAATAGCTGAGTCCCAGCAAATCCCAACAACTATACTGCAGTTACTCACAGGTGGCTAACTATTCAAACCATATTCAGAATAAAACAAATACCAAGCTATAACCAATCCGACTGTTTCTATACCTCTCTTCCATATTCTGTATTTTATTTTCATTTTCCTGTACACAAATTCTGACCATGCAACAGCACCCGTCTCTCTACATCAGCTGTGATTCTGAGGGCTGCCTGATTTGCAAATCATTTTTTTCTTCCTCAGTTAAACTCTGTTAAATTTAATTTATCTAAGTCTTTCTATTTACAGACCTGGTTTTAAAAGTAGTATCTGAAGTAAAACGCCAGTGACTCCAGGAATGTGAGGCCCCAGGCGAGGTACCTACAGAAATAGTAGTGCTCACAACTCTCTTGTTTGTAACCAGAGATTGTAGATGAGTGTTTTCTGAGATTTCAAACATAGCTAAAAAGTGTTAAGAGCTCTTTGAGTTTATTTGAGCATTATTTAGACAGAACTGAGTCTCAGTCTAGGACTCCACATTCTAGAATTCCAGTTAATCTTATGTATAAAAATTATGACTCCAGGATGTTTTAGAAAATGAGTTAATCTTACTAGAGAAAACTTAGAATTAAGTTGGTAGCAATGAGAAAGTTTTGAATACATAAAATTGTTTATTTGTGAGGCTATTAGAAAAATGGGGATTGAAAACCCCACAAAACAATGGGATTAGTCTTCAATGGGTATACAAAGGCTTATAAGACTCAGCAGATTGAAAATTGTCACCTCTATAGATTGCAAAAAACAAACAAAAAGCTTAAGCAACAGACTAAAGACATTATAAACGAGAACTGTATTCTGACTAAACTAAACCTAGCTATTATTTTCTTTATTCATCTCTGCCTACATACTTTGAGTCCACTAATATTTTTGCTAAATTACCTGCCACCCTAAGGATAATATTTTAAAAGTTAAATAAGACAGGTGCCTTCCAAGTAAGACCTTTTGATCAGCCAAGTATTCCTGCTGTAATTACTTTCACTCTAAGATCTAGAACTGAGCTTAGAGCCATTGTAAAAAAAAAAAAATTCCCTGATCCAAGAAAAAGTTCTCAAATATTTACTGAGGAAGTTGAAATTCTCATATGAGCTTATGATTCTAGACTCCCTGACTTTAAAACCTCCTCACAAAAAGGACCAAAAAGAGCTTTAAAAATTATTTAAAACCTTTTAAATTCAATTCTAAAGACTTCACAAATTTTGATTGGTCCATAATACAATCTTGTGAATAAAAAAGAATAAACCAGTTTCAGATTACAGAACTTACTTAGAAACACTGTAAAGTATGCTGCACTCAAAATATAAAATAGAGGATTTCCTGTATGGATTAAAATGACATGAACATTTTTAATGGACTTAACAGTTTAATTAAACTAAATGTTACAGTTTAATTAAAAAGTATTAAGTGAGATAGAAAGTTACAGATATGAATCGATTCGTGATCTTAGCTAAACACTGTGTGAGAACTCCAGAGCAAGAAAAACCCAAAAGGTTAACAAGCTATGTCTCTGTAATTACAATAGTTGTAGAGGCTGGGAACAAAAAGACCTTCTTGTCCTTATTTTAAGTTATAACCAGAAGTCCTAAACCAAGATTTTTTACCCTGAGATTTCTGCCTTTATTGTAAACAATCAAGACACTAAACACGAGATTGTCCACTTTGGTATCTGTCCACCAAATAAAC
Organism: Colobus angolensis palliatus; assembly: GCF_000951035.1. Lineage (NCBI taxonomy): Eukaryota > Metazoa > Chordata > Mammalia > Primates > Cercopithecidae > Colobus > Colobus angolensis. Next base: position 4,924,819 of record NW_012114544.1, on the reverse strand, counting down.
CGCCCTTCAGGATGGACTGTTTCACCACTAGAGGGAACCAAATAGATTCTTTTAGCTCTCGGAATGATTATCAACATTGATTAGGCTCCAAGGGATTCTGAAATAAATTGTCTCCTATAATATCCTTCAATAAACATAAATAAACCATGTCTAAGATAAATGGGGAATTGTATGCAATCATGGTGGATACTCGAGCCACCTTGTATACTATAAACTATGCTTTATTATATTTTATTTTATTTTTTCAGTCCATAAGCAATTTTTATTTTGTCATTTTTAATGTTTATTAATCTCAACTTCTATTTTAAATTCAGGGGATACATGTGCAAGTTTGTCACATGGGAATACTGTGTGATGCTGAGGTTTGAGATTTGAATCCCATCACCAGGTAGTGAGCATAGCACCGCACAGATAGGTTTTCAACCCACGCCCCCACACTCCTTCTTTCTCTAGCAGTCTCTAGTGGCTCTTGTTCCCATCCTTATGGCCATGTGTGCTCAACTACTAGCTCCCACTTTTAAGTGAGAACATGCAGTATTTGGTTTTCTGTTTCTGTGTTAATTTGTTTAGTATAATGACTACTAGCCCCATAAATATTGCCAAAACGACATGATTTTGTTATTTTCCATAGTTGCATGGTATCCCGTGGTCTATATGTACTACATTTTCTTTATCCAGTCCATCAAAGATAGGCACCTAGGTTGATTCCATAACTTTTCCATAACTTTGCTATTGTGAACAGTTGTGAACAGTGGTGCCATAAACATATGAGTACATGTGTCTTTTCAGTAGAATGGCTTATTTTCTTTGGGGTATATTCCCATTAATGAATTTGCTGGGATCCCACTTTAATAAGCCAACACATTCATCAAGGTAAAAAGATTGTGAGGGTTTCACATCAAGTTCTAGAAATTCCCATATCTAAACACGTTCAATCAACTTTGGAAACTTTTTTCTAAAAAATAATTCCTTTTTACTATATGATACTGTTCCAGAAAACTTACTATGGTGAGACTTATGTGCATGCTAGAAAGAAACATAAAATTCTTCTCAGGGAGAAATAATCTTAGAGCTTTTGCCTTTCCCAAAACATAACTCTTATGCTCTCTACAAACAGAAATTAATGAAATCAAAACTCAGGCTTATAATACCCTTGTCCTTTCAAAAATACCTAAATGTTTACGGGCCTTTTCCTCAATTAGTATAAAAAAATACTGTAAACCTATAAAACCAAATAGAACATTTTAAACCTTTGCATAAATTATCCCAATATTCACTAAAACCCAAAACAGCTCAAGGACTCTCACCAATTGTATAAGATTTAATTAAACAAAGATTTATAATTCCATACACAAGTCCTTATAACACTTCAATCCTACCAGTTAAAAATCCAAATAGGTGAGACTGGAAATTTATTCAAGATTTTTGTGCAATTAATAAAATTGTAATACCATTTTTTTTTACGATGGCTGACTAGAGATACAGGACTCCAGTTCTTCTCAGAGAAAAATAACCAAAGTTAAAGATGAACTATCATGGCTCAAGTGGAATACTGAGGGAAGAGTGCTGAAACCAACTGGAGAAAAAGTGAGGCATGGAAGAAAAGTGAGGCACAGAAGAATGAAGGAAGCAAAAAGTTGACAGAGAATGTTCTCTGAAGAACTTGGAGTCCTGTGGAAAGGGTAGGTGGAGATCCTTGTTTGCTCTCTCACCTCTGAAGCAGACTATGGACTGCCATACTATTGGATAGTCCCCCTAATCTTGCAAGCACAGGCACTACTGTTGGCAGTGATTTGGGGATATATTGAGAGCAGGGCACCAGGCTGCCAGCTCACACATGTTTGTTCATTTTCACTTAAAACCAGAACTAAGGCAATGGGTACAATATTGGTTGTGCACTTGTTGTGGGCCGCTATCCTGCCTAGGAAATTTCAGACCTTGTGTTTCCAAATAGCTAGTTCCCCTGAAAGCATTTCTCAGAACTTACAGAAACTGACAACCACAGATTACTGGCGGGATCCTGGGGAGCTGCAGAAGACTAGCCTTCATGACACGCTGCCCATAGGAGAACGTTAAACGCAACACTGGAAAGTGCTTCTTGTGACAAAGGAAGCTTTTTTTGCTCAAGAGCACTCTACTTGTGAGCAGAAAATTACCATGCCCCTCCCTGTGGAGACATGGGCATGATGCTGCACTCTGTAGCAGAAGAGTGTTGCCGTACTCCAGCTGCCAGGTTGCACCAATACTCATGCCACCCCAACACACACATACCAAAATAAACGTGGAGAGGCAGACATCTGTTACTCACCCACTGCTATGAATATAGACATGGTTGCTCCTATAGGGAGTTGGTGCAACTGCACCTGCGACAGACTTTCCCGAGCTATTGAGAGTAGCTTTGCCCCCACTGATGGTGCGTCCAGAAGCCCAGGTTTGTATGAAGGACAGGGCCTATCCCACATGCTATGCAGAGTGCCAGTGCTCTTGCAGCATAGTGCAACAAGACACAGAGTCATCTCTTTTGAACTGAGGAAAAAGGTTCCACTCTGAGTCCATCTGGGTAATAGCCACAGGATTGGCATTTTCAGTGGACCTCTGTTGCGTACAGCCTGTAGATAAAAGACATGTCACAAGTCTGGGGACAATGGTATGGTAGTGAAAATCATGTTCCTTCCTTCTTAAGAGGTGGAGCTGGTGCGGCCTCTTTCTTCCCCCGTCAGAGACCTTGGTGCAATTCACCAAGAGCTCTCCCTACAATTCCTATCAATGTAGGTGCTTCCACTTGTCACTGGAGTTTTGAAGGACAAGCTTGGTGGTCCAGTTCTGCTCGTCTTTGTCCACCCAAACCTGGGTTGAGCAGGACACTCATGATATGGGGTAATTCATAGACCAGCCAACAACCTATGACAACAGCAATCCCTTACCTGTAAAAATGAGCAAATAACATATCCATTGGCTTTTGCAAAGCTGTTACTCAAAAGTGCCACTTACTGGAATGGAGGTTGAACTGCACAGCCAAATAATAAACCTGTGTAGAAGGGCACAGTATTAGAGAATGAAATAAGCTTCTTGAGACCTCTGCACTCCCAGTCTTGCAAAAGTGTACTCATATGTTCAGTACATTGCTACTACAATAAGCATTTGATAAAGCTTCTGCACAGAAGCTATCTATAACTAAGAAGCTCACACAGAGTCTTGGCTTCCTGGAAGCACCCAGAGTCAAAGTAAAGGATCATACACAACATACATTGCAGTCACCCTTCAGGAAGAAAAATAGTGGCAGCCAAAATGTAAGTAAATTAAAATAAGAATAGATAGCTTATCAAGATAAGAAGAAGTCAGCATAAGAACTCTGGCTATGTAAAAAACATAGCGTTTTGACACCACCAAAGGATAAGGCTAGCTCTCTATAAATGTACCCTAAAAAATTAAAATTCTGAAATGGAAGATAAAGAATTCAAAATATAGAGTGTAGGAAAGCTCAATGAAATCCAAAAGAAAGGTGAAAACCAACACAAATAAATCAGAAAAACAGTAAAGGATATGAATTAAAAAGATAGATATTTACAAACCCCCCCTCCCGAGAACTTCCAGAAATCAAAAAGGCACTGAAGAAATTACAAACTACAGTTGAAAGTTCCAGTAATAGATTAGACAAACCAGAAGAAAGAATTTCAGAGCCTGAAGATTGGTTCTTCAAATTAACCCAGTCAGACAAAAATAAAGACAAAGGAATTTTAAGAAATGAACACAACCTTTAACAAATATGAGTTATATGAAGTGGCTAAACCTACTGATATGGTTTGGATGTTTGTTCCACCAAATCTCGTGTCAAATCAAAGTCCTCATTGTTGGAGGTGGGGCCCGATAAGAGGTGATTTAATCATGGAAGTGGATTTCTCATGAATAGTTTAGCACCATCCCATTGGTGCTGTTGTCATGATAGTGAGTGATTCTTGTAAGATCTGGTTGTTTAAAAGTGTGCAGCACCTCCCCACTTTCTCTCTTCCTTTTGCTCAGTGATGTAAAATGCAAGCTCCCCTTTCATCTTCCATCATGATTATGAATTTCCTGAGGCCTCCCCAGAAGCCAAACAAAAGCCACTCTGCTTCTTGTATAGCCTGCAGAACCATGAGGCAAGTAAACCACTTGTCTTCATAAATTACTCTCAGGTATTTCTTTATAGCAATGAAAGAACAGACTAATAAACTGACCAAAGGTAGCTATTTCTGAAAAGGAAGAAAAATATGTGAAAAGCTTGGGAACCTTTCTTTGAGGGAGTAATGTAGAAAACTTTCTCTGGTTTTGCTAGGTAATTAGACATCCAGATACAAAAAGTTCAAAGAACATCTGGAAGATGCACTGCAAGATGAACTTCTTCAAGACCTATAGTTATATCATACTATCCAAAGTCAACATGAAGGTAAAAAAAAAAAATCCTAAAAGCAGCAAGAGAGAAGTGTCTAAATACTTTATAATGGAAAAGCCATCAGACTAACAGCAGTCTTCTCTGTAGAAACTTTATGAGCCAGAACAGATCAGAGGACTATTTGTAATATAAATAAACTAAAACAACTGCCAGGCAGTAATTTTGTATCTTCACAAACTAAGCTTCTAAAACGAAGGAGAAATAAAGTCTTTTCCAGATAAGAAATGGTAAGAGAATTTTTCACCACTAGACCAAACCTGCAAGAAATACTAAAAGGAGTTCTAAACAAGAAAACAAATGAATGATACAATCATAAAGCACATGAATGTACAAAATTCACAAATCATATGATGCACAATTACGTAAAGCACAAAAATACACAATTGAGACTATAAAGCCACTAGGTAATAATTACCATTATAACAGGAACAAAATCTCATATCTCAATATTAACACGAATGCAAATGAACTAAATACTCCACTTAAAAGGTATAGACTAGCAGACTGCATTTTAAAAAATCTAGATCTAAAGATATGCTTCTTACAAGAAACCCTCCTAATGATAAAGACCTTTACAGATTTAAAGTAAATGGGTGAAAAAGATATTCCATGCAAGCAGAAAACAAAAACAAGCAGGAGTAACTGTTTTTATATCAGATAAAACAGACTTTAAATCAACAACAGTAAAAAAAAAAAAAAGATGAAAAAGTCACTATATAATGATAAAAGTATCAATTCAACAATAAGATATTATGTACCTAAATATATACATGCCTAACACTGGAGTAGCCAGGTTCTTAAAACAAATACCACCTAACATAAGAAAAGAGATATAAAAATAAGACAATAATAGTAGGAGACTATAACATCACAATGATGGTAATAGAAAGATCATCTAGGCAGAAAATCAAAAAAAGAAATGACTTAAACTGGTCTCTGGACCAAATGGACCTAATAGACCTTTACATAAGATTACTCAACAAATGCAAAATGCATTTTTCTCATCTTCTCATGAAACTTATCCAAAATAGACCATATATTTGGCCACAAAGCATGTCTCAATAAAGTTAAAAAAAAACTAAGATTAGATTAGATACCTACTCAGACTACAGTGGAATGAAACTAGAAGTCAGCAGTAAGACAAACTCTCAAAACCATACAAATATATGGAAGTTAAACAATTTGCTCCTGAACATTCTTTGGGTAAAAAATAAAATTAGCCAGGTGCAGTGGCTCACGCTTGTAATCCCAGAACTTTGGGAGGCCAAGGAGGGTGGATCACTTGAAATTGAGGGCATGAGTTTGAGATGAACGTGGCCAATATGGTGAAACCATATCTCTACTAAAAATACAAAAATTAGCTGGGCATGGTGGCACACACCGGGGGTGGAGTTCACAGTGAGCTGAGATGATGCTGCTATACTCTAGCCTGGGCAACAGAGCAAGAACCTGTCTCAAAAAAAAAGAAGAAAGAAAAGATAAATGAAGTGAAAAAATCAAAATACATTTTGAAAGCAATGAAAACAGAGAAACAGCATATCAAAATATCTCAGATACAGCAAAAGCAGTGCTAAAAGAAAACCATATAGCATTAAATGCCTATATCAAAAAGATGAAAAGATTTAAAATTCAAGTGATGAACCTCAGGGAACTAGAAAAACAAGAAAAAATCAAACTCAAAGCTAACAGGAAAAAAATAACAGAGATTAGACCAGAATTAACGATATTGACACAAAAAGCACGAAGCAAAGAATCAACAAAACAGAAAGTTGATTTTCTGAAAAGATAAACAAAATCACTAAACTACTAACTATATTGATAAAGAGAAAAGAAAGAAGATCCAAATAAGAGCAAACATGAATGATAAATGCAACACTGCAACTGATAACATAGAAATAACAAAAGATCATCAGAACTACTATGAATATCTCTATGTGCCCAATGAGAAAAACTAAAGGACTGATAAAGTTCTGGAAACATACATCCTCCCACTTTTGAGCCAACTAGAAATAAAAGTCCTTAACAGACCAATAACAAGTAATGGAATTGAATCAGTAATAAAAACAATCTACCAAAAAACAAAAAATAAGCTCAACACCAAATGAGTTCACAGCCAAAAAGAGATCATACCAATCTTCCTGAAACTATTCCAAAAGATTAAGGAGGAAGGAGTCCTTCCTAAGGAATTATATAAAACCAGCATCATCCTAATACCAAAATCAGTCAAGTACACAACAATAAAATAAAACTACAGGCCAATATCCCTAATGAATATGGATGCAATAATCAACAAAATCACAGTGAATTGAATTCAATAGTACTTCTAAAAGATAATTCACTACAATCAAGTGGATTTTTTTTTTTTTTTTTTTTTTGAGACGGAGTCTCGCTCTGTCGCCCCGGCTGGAGTGCAGTGGCCGGATCTCAGCTCACTGCAAGCTCCGCCTCCCGGGTTCACGCCATTCTCCTGCCTCAGCCTCCCGAGTAGCTGGGACTACAGGCACCTGCCACCTCGTCCGGCTAGTTTTTTGTATTTTTTATTAGAGACGCGGTTTCACAGTGTTAGCCAGGATGATCTTGATCTCCTGACCTCATGATACGCCAGTCTTGGCCTCCCAAAGTGCTGGGATTACAGGCTTGAGCCACCGCTCCCAACCAATCAAGTGGATTTTATTACAGGGATGTAAGGATGGGTAAACATTCAAAATCAATAAGTGTGATTTACCACATGAACACAATTAAAAACAAAAAGCATATGATCACCTCAATAGATGCAAGAAAGCATTAGATAAAATTGAACATCCCTTCATGTAAAAAATCCAGAACAAATGAGGCATCAAATAAACATGCCTCAAAATAATAATAGCCATGTATGACAGATCCAGAGTGAACACTGTATTGAATGGTGGAAAGTTAAAATCATTCACACTAAGCACTGAAAGAAAACATAGATTCTATGTTCATGAGTCCTATTCAACATAGTACTGGAAGTACTAGTCATAGGAATCACCAAGAGAAAGAGAAGAAAGAGAAGGCTTCCACATTAGATAAAAAGTCAAATTATCTCTGTTCATCAATGATACAATCTTATACTTAGAAAATCCTAAAGACTCTGCAAAAGACTAATAGATCTGACATTTGACTTCAGTGAAGTTTCTGGATACAAAATCAACTTACAAAAATCAATACCAATTTACACACCAACAATGTTCAAGCCGACAGACAAATCAACAACTTAATCTCGTTTACAATAGCTACAAATATGAATAAATGTAATACTTAGGAATCGATTTAACAAAGAAGGTGAAATATCTTTACAAGGAGAACTACTTGAATGAAAACACCAATGAAAGAAATATAGATGACACAAGAAAGAGAAAAACTTTTCACTATTATTGATTGGAAGAATAAATATCATTAAAATGGCCATATGCTCAAAGTGATATATACATTCACCACAACTCCTATCAAATTATCAATGTTGTTTTCCACATAATTAGAAAAAGTATTCTTCAAACTCATATGAAACCAAAAAGAGCCCAAAAAGTCAAACAATTATAAGCCAAAACAACAAAGCTGGAGTCATTACATTATCCGACTTCAAATTATACAGAAAAGCTTTATTAACTAACACAGCATGGCAGTGGTAGAAATATAGGCATATATATCACTGTAACAGTATAGAGAACCCATCAATAAAGCAACACACCTACAATCAACCAGTCTTTGACAAAGTTGTCAAAAATAAACACTGGGGAAAGGATATCCTATTCAATAAGTAATGCTGAGAAAATTGTATAGCCATACGCAGAACAAAACTGGACCCCTACCTCTCAACATATATAAAAATTAACTAAAGAAAATAGATAAATATTTTAAACTTAAGACCTCAAACTACAAAATTCCTAGAGGAAAACCTAGGAAACACTCTTCTGGACGTTGACCTAGGCAAAGAATTCATGACTTAAAAGCAAGTGCAACAAAACAAAAATAAACAAATGGGGTTTAATGAAATTGAAAAACTTCTGTGAGGCAAAAGAAATAATTAAAAGAATAAACAGACAACCTACAGAATGGGAGAAAATATCTTCAAACTGTATCTGACAAAAGACTAGCAGTCAGAATTTATAAGAAACTCAAACACTTCAAAAAAGAAACAACAAATAACTCCGTTAAAAAGTAGGCAAAGGACATAAACAGTCATTTCTCAAAAGAAGACATATTAGTGGCTAAGACACATATGAAAATATATTCAATATAACTAATCATCAGAGAAATGCAAATTAAAACCACAATGACATACCATCTTAACAACAGTTAGAATGGCTATTCTTAAAATGTCAAAAAATACGTTGGTGAGGATACAGAGAAAAGGGAACACTTAGACACTGTTGGTGGGAATGTAAATTAGTACAATTTCTATGAAAAACAGTATGGTGATTTCTCAAAGAACTAAAGTATAACTAATTTAACTCAGCAATGCACCTACTAGGTTCTACCAGAAGGAAAAGCAATCATTGTATCAAAAAGACATCTTCACTCCTACGTTTATTGCAGCAATATTCACAGTAGCCAAGTCAGAAAATCAACTGAAGAGCCCATCAATGAATGATTGGATTAAAAAATGTGCTGTATACATATTATGAAATACTACACAGTTGTAAAAAAACAGAAATAAAAAGGTTTTTTGCAGCAACATAGATTGAGCTGGAGGCCATTATCCTAATTAAAAGAGCTCAGGGTAAAAAATAAATAAGTAAATAAATAAATACTCAGGAACAGAAAATCAAATACTGCATGTTCTTCCCTATGAATGGGAGCTAAATAAAGGGTACACATGGACATACAGAGGGTAATAATAGAAACTTGGAACTCCACAGTGGGGAGATTTGGAGACAGGATGAGTTGGAAAATTATCTTTTTAGTACTGATAGATGCAGGATGCAGATAAGGGAGGGTTCTGAGAAAATCTCTGACCCACCCCACAAGTGTTTACATCAGATACTTTTGTGAGGATGAGGGAACCTGCCCAGGGCCTTGTCTGGGCATTCCCATAACAGACTAGGGGCCCTCTTGTGCACTGGGAGAATAGTGGAGAGCAGCAGGGAATTCATACACTATGCAGTGGGGAGGAGCATGGCCTCTTCAGCTCCTGTATAGTGGCCTAATATTCAATCTGCGAGGTGGGAGAACATTGGTAGGACATTCTATTTCTTTGCTGAGAGTTTTCTTTCCTTTCAATAAATTCTGCTCTCCTCACCTTTTCAGTATGGTCACGTGCCTAATTTTTGCTGGTTGTGAGACAAGAACTCAGATTTTAAGTGAGGTAAAGAGCAAAAATTCTGCCTCAGTACAATGTTTACCATTCAAGGGATTGGCATACTAAAAGCCCAGAGTTTACACACAATATAGCCATGTAACAAAACTTCACGTGCACCCTTTAAATCCATTTATAACAACGTGTGATGCCAAGATTCAATGTATTTCCAAATTGTACTACTTTATTATCTGATGTACCTGCTCATTTCAAGAAGTTTGCAGTAATAGAACTCTGCTTGGCCTTCATCATTACAGTTTATAAAGACAGTATATACTTGTTTGCCTTTACTTAGAAAAAACAAATCAACAGTGCACAAGGGTAGTGCCACAAGAGTTTACAGAACCCTTCATAGTTTTCCCAGACATTGCATCAGAGCCTAATAACAGTAGAGTCCTTAGAATTCTATGCTTATTCTGTGTGTCTATGACCAAGCGTTATCCTATCCCACTAAAGAGTTCCCCAAAATTGACTCTGTTTACCTATTACAACTCATACAGTAAAGGCACACGGTTTCAAAAAAAATCTTCAGCTTTCAGTAAAAAACATTCCACTCTTTGAAACATGACTTCACTGCTAAAGTGATTTCCCCCTCACCTCAGTGGATAAAAACTATTCAAAGTAGCCTTGGCCGACAAGCAAAAGACAATTGAGAGAGTTTCTTAGATTTATAGGATATTACAGATCTTAGGTTCCAAACTTTACTTTCCTTTTTTTTTTTTTTTTTTTAAATTGAGATTGAGTTTCACTCTTGTTTCCCAGGCTGGAGTCCAATGGCGCGATCTCAGTTCACTGCAACCTCCGCTTCCTAGGTTCAAGCGATTTTCCTGCCTCAGCCTCCTGAGTAGCTGGGATTACAGCCGCTCTTCACTACGCCCAGCCAAATTTCTTGTATTTTTAGTAAAGATGGGGTTTCACCATGCTGACCAGGCTGGTCTCAAACTCCTAACCTCTGGTGACCTACCCATCTCAGCCTCCCAAAGTGTTGAGATCATAGGCGTGAGCCACCACGCCAGCCAGTTCTAAACTTTTCTTAATGTATTTTGCCATTATATAAACCTACTAAAAACAGAGTATTAGAGCTTTGGTTTTGGACAGAGAATCATAAACAGGCTTTTAGCCAAATAAATTTCATCTTATAACAACCCTTGGGTTTCACACTTGCAAATTACACTAAACCTTTTACCTTATTTATTTATAAACATAATAATGAGACATTAACAGTTGTTACCCAAGAGACTTGGGGGAAAACCTAGGTCCATTACATAGCCTGCAGTAAGACCTATGAACTAAGACACACCCTAATTGTTTCCAAACCGTAACAACAATCACCAGTCACCAAGTTGATAAAAGCTTCATCTGAATTGGTTTTGTAAAATAATCTTACTTTACAATCTTACATTCTATAAATGTCTGTTAAATTCCAAATATATTCAACAATTGTCAGTAAGTAGTCTAACATCTTATAACATTATCTGACTCCTTCTAATCCCCATCTAAAATGCCACAATCTACTTAATTCTACTACTCTATTGCCTCTGCCTGATGATGGTAAAGGCCACAGCTGTGTAAGTACAGTATCTGAAATAGTGGACCCTCATGTTGGTTTATGAGATATTCCACTGAGTTAACACTTTTTGTTAATAGGACCTATTCCAAAAACTCAAAAGAGAAATATCAGACAGGATACACTGTTACCACCCAAAATGAGCTAATAGGAAAAAATGAAACAAACAAAAAAACTTCTTTAAATCAGCTCAATCCACAGTGCTTTTTGCCCTCTCCAGAGTTTGTTATATAGCTAAGAACAAGTCAATAAATATTTATACAGACAACAGATATACTTTTAGAATGACAACATATTTTGACGTAATATAAAATCATCAAGGGCTTCTCACTTCTAGTTGTACCCTATCAGAAATAGACACCATGTTAGATAATTTTTTCCACTATCCTGTTACCATCATGAATTACTTAAATTAAAACTCATAGCAATAAAACTCAGCCAAAATATCAAGAAAGTTCTTTAACAATTTTTTCTGCTAAATCAGCTAGGACTAAAACTGTCAGGATATGCAATCTAAATGAACTTCATAAGATTACAATAATTCAACTTCTTTATAAAAATCTGCTTAATAAATAGAATAATACACATTATTTTAAAAAAGAAAATTGATATCTACAAAAGTATAAATTTAATATTAAATGTAGAGTCACAAAAAGCCAGGATAGCCACCTGTCCTTTCTGTCTTTAAAGTTTCCATCATTAAAAACTCTACATTCCACAACTCATCATAAAACAGATACAATTATTCAAATTATATTTAATAATTAATAGAAAAGTCCAAATTTCTAAAATGGTTTATAACCAATATTTGATTTGCTAAACTCATAATCCCCCAAAAACACTATACTTCAATTGGTATATATCTACTGTCTAATGAATCATTTACACATGTACAGAGAGACTTCTTCCAGTTGCCACCCTCAATGGCATATTGGTATATTCCTATGATTATTTATATATCTTCTGGTTGGGTAAAGGCTTTCCATACAAAAAAGCCAATCCTGTGACAATAGCCTAAAATTATTAAAACTTGTCTATTTTATGAGATATTCCTAAAAATAATCTCCAGCGATGGGCAACTCATTTTACTAGACAAGTTATAAAACTGTTAAATAAGGTGTTACAAACACAGTGACACTATCATTGTCCTTATCACACTCAGTATTCTAAAAAAGTTAAAAATATGGCATCTTAAAACTAACATTCACAAAGTTAATCAATTAGGTTGCCTTGGCCAAAGATACGATCATCAGCTTTAATGACAACCAACTTCACTCCCACTAAAAACAACTAAGTAAAGATCTTAAAAAATAGGTACCCCTGAAAAGGTTATACCTCTAGTAATAGAATCCAATAAAGGACTCTCACTAAAAAGGCTGTACCTCTAATTATAGAACCTTATTTATCTCCCAATCTCCTAAACTCTAATGTACTACAATCCTTTGCTACATTTTGCCAAACTATACTTTCACAAGGAAAAAAAAAATCAAAATACACTAACTAAAGACATTCAAATCCTCCAACGTCTGAAACTTGGAGATTGGGTCATCTAAAAATGACATCAGAAAAAGGCTGCCCTTAAGCCTCATTTAGAGGAACCACATCAAGTTCTTCTGACCAACCACACTACAGTAAATCTTCAGAGCCATAAGCTTTGGGTCCACCTGTCACAACTCCAAAGGGCCCTTCAGACTCCTAAAACTATATACCTCTTTGAGACTTTAAGATAAAATTAACCAAAAATTTCCTCCCAGAAGCAGACGGCATCCTAGATGTGGACGGCTTTCTCAAAATCATAGATCAAGATCTCTCTGTCACCATAAAAAACTACACTTCTTGTGTTTGTTTCCTGTCCCTCTTAAAAAAAATCCATTGGAGCATAATTGGTGAATATCTTCAGCTAGAACTTACGCTATAGTATACAAATAGAATAGCTGTTACGGATCAATATAAAAAAATCAAAAAACATTCCACTAATGCCAATGTCTCTTCACATTACCAATGAGAGTCACTCTAAAACTATGAAATAAATAAATAAATAGCTATCATTAATATTGTAAACATCATTGCAACTTGTTTTTGTTCACTAAAACAATGCTAACTTTTCCAATTAAAAACTTTGTTACCATATATATTTTTATATACAGTTGTATATATATTTATATACGTAGTTTTAAAACTTTGTTACCAAATATATACATTTATTTCTGTTTTATATGTAACATATACTATATATTTTTAATATTTTTGTATCATATATAGTTATAGAAATATTTACATATTTTATATAGTTATAGAAATATGTATATTGTTATAGAAATATGGTCTAAAATTGGTTTTGGAAGGGTTCAGTGCAGATTTGTTTCTGTTTGTCTT
>NW_012114544.1:4895386-4909905 GCF_000951035.1 Colobus angolensis palliatus | reverse complement strand
ACAAAATAAATAAATATATATATATTTGGTAACAAGGTTTTAAAACTAATTTAAATTTACAACTGACAAGGTTATAAAATGAATACAAGTGGTGCCTACAAAAAGTATATTGTGCTTTCTGATGTCACCCACTGAAGACTTAAAAACTCCTGTGTGGATATAAACAATTACTTATACTATGTTGCTAGGAATAGGGTCTCTATTTACTAAAATTGATTATACAATCTTACAACCTACTATAAATGATCACAAAAAGTACATTTGTCAGTAAGCTTTTTTTCCAGAGTGATACAGATGTATGGGCAAAGAAATCTAACTGAACTCTATCAAATACAACTAGATGTCCTCTTCTAGATGCCCAGAAGAACTGTATTTGTTCTGTGGAGAATATACTTATTTTGCCCCCTTGTTGGTTTGGATCTTGCTATTTGGCTTAACTTGCTCCTGCCTTTAAAATAACTTTCCCCATACATTCTCATAAGAGCTTCTATGAGCAGAGGATGAAATGTTAACAAACGAACTTAACTCTAGCCTTAGCATAGACAAAATAAGCCAGTTTCAACTAAAAATAAATTCCAGTGGGGTTCCTGAGGATTCTCTTTTGATGATAGTGTGGTAGCAATTATATAAAATTCAATGCTAATTTATAAATTTTAAAACATCTTAAGTTTTATAACAATCAGAACTTCCAGGATTTCATATGGATTGCAGCCACTCTTGAAAAGGTAGACAATAACAGTTCTATTTAAAAATTAATAATAATAATAATAAAACATCATAGAACTTCAGATCTCCTTTTTACTCAAGTTTGGGAACTATCTCTAATATTAAACATAACTAAATATTATATTTATCTCTGTCTAATTTTGTTATTACAAAATAATTAAAAAGGTCACTAACACCATTTCCTTAAGCACTGTTACCAAATACATTTTTAAAAATGTCTCTCAAAAAATAGCATATAATATGTTTATAAAACAACTAACAGTTAATTTTGAGACATACTAAATGACAAATGACAAATTTAAGTGTTCCGAAGATTTCTGATCTTTATTTTTCTTCTAATAGGCTCCAGGTTATGGTAATTTATGTTACCAGAGAAGCAATGAATATCTCTTTAAGTCAAGTTGCTTTACAGCAAACTATGATCCTTAATTGCTTTCACACTCCAAAGACTATGACCTGTTAGACTCTAATACTGTTAAACTGCCTATTTGCCTAAGCATTGACTTTTTTAGTTTGATTTGTTTCACAAAAACTCTTGTTAAAGAATATACTTTAATATTTTCATATTATCCTGTTGACAGTCATCATCGTACGCCCCTTAATGTGCTATATCTTCTTAAGTCTTTAATGTTTTATATACAGTCATCCATCAAAAATTAAATAGTCTCACTTCAAATTGGTTAACATAACCATAAAAAGTCATTCAAATGACCTAAAACTGTGACTTACAAACTCCATACTGAGACCAAGAAAGACTTGTAAGCTCCATACTAAAACCAAATAACAATTTACAATAGTGACAGAGGGTGAAGTCAATTCCTACAGTTTTTAGTAAGTCTCTCAACCGAGAGACTAAGTAAAAAAAAAAAAAGAAAAAAATTGTTAAATCCAACCAAAATCTAAAATCTGGCCTGAGAGCTTCTGCATATTGACATACTTGATGTGTTACCTAACTTAATAAGTGAACATACGAAAACCCTAATTTAAGAATATGCTTCTATAACAATAACTGAGTCTCAGCTAATTCCAACAATTATAGTTAAACCACTCACAGGTAGACAATTATTCAAACTGTGTTCAAATAGAACAAATGTCAACCGATTACCATCAGACTGTTTCTGTACCTCACTTTCATTTTCTGCACCTCAGTTTCATTTTTCTATCCATAAGGTCTCTCAAACCATGTGACAGCACCAGAGTCCCTTTGAATCTGCTATGATTCTGAGGGCTGCCCAATTTATAAATCTTTTTCTTACTTAAACTCTGTTGCAAACTAAATTTATCTAGAGTTCTTTTAGCAACTTCAACGTATGAATTTTGAGGAAACACAACTCAGTCTATAAAAGTTACTCAATTGATACTTAACTTTCCTGAAAGGAATATCTGGCTGAACAAACACAGATTTAGATCTCTGTATGTGAGATGTAGCTGTTGTTAACATAACACATTTAAAAACATTGTAACTACAAATGGTTCTACCATTTCACCTAGCTAAATCAACATAAAGATTGATGGTTGGCATCGTGTTTATCAGCCATTCTTTTTTTGCGTCTATTGAGACCTCATCTCAGTCTTTTTAATCCTGAAGGCTAAATTATAATGGTATCCACTATTATATACTGTTATTTTAAAAGTGATAAAAAGGCCAAAAGAGAAAAAGTGCTTATTTTTCACAAATATGGCAGAGCTTAGAAGACCATACAAATAGGCGAAATATTATTTTAGACATGCAAGTGATTTTAGTTTGTATTTAATAATCTTTTGGCAGACCCATTCAATGAATAAATAAATATATATATATATATATATATTTTTTTTTTTTTTTTTAAGACAGAGCCTCGTTCTGTCACCCAGGCTGGAGTGCAGTGGCGCCATCTCGGCTCACTGCAAGCTCCACTACCTGGGTGGTCATATCTATCCTATGTCATTTAATCAACACAAACAAAGTACAAACATCTAATTATATAAAGAAAAATAATATATTTTAAATATTGTCAAAATATTAAGGGCAGAAATATTTTGGCATAAATTATGATTTTATATTTTACTCTCTAATAAGTATATAGTCTTCATTTGACTCAACATGTTTAGAAATGTATACAACATAGTATTACTTTTATCAAAATTTCATTAAGGCCAGGTATTATGAGATATATATCACTATAATTACTATTTACTTCCTGCCGGGCGCTGTGTCTCACGCCTCTAATCCCAGCACTTTGGGAGGCCAAGGTGGGAGAACTCACGTGAGGAGGGGAATTCAAAGAGACCAGCCTGACCAACATGGAGAAACCCCGTCTCTATTAAAAATACAAAAAAAATTAGCCAGACTTAGTGGCACATGCCTGTAATCCTAGCTACTCGGGAGGCTGAGGCAGGAGAACCGCTTGAACCCAGGAGGCAGAAGTTGCGGTGAGCCAAGATGGTGCCATTGCACTCCAGCTTGGACAACAAGAGCGAAACCCGTTCCCCACAAAAAACAAAAACAAAAACAGAAACAAAAAACTATTTAGTTCCTATATATGGTAGTATATAAGTATTTTAGGGAACCTTAAATGATTAAAAGGTATTTTTCAAATCTAGTTACTAAGTGCTAATGTTATTCCTGAAATTTTAGTAATATTTTTTTTCCTAAAATTGTTCCTAGTTCAAAGTAGCTATAACATTAACTTATGAGTATAATAAAGATTCGGATTCATTTACTGATATTCAACTACTGACTTCTTTGTAAGTCTCAACCTCTTTTTCTTCTTTGACCCTGCAACTGGACAAGCATCTGCTAGCCTCCTCTTTTGGTGCTAGTGGGAAATTTAAACCTTGCAATTTTGCGGCCCTCATAAATGCCCAGCCTGCTCTCACCACTTTACTTAAGTCAGTTAGGCTTCTCTGGATATCCACTGTGCAAAAATAAATAAATAAATAAATAAATAAATAAATAAGCTTACTGGGTGGGGTGTCATGAGCCTTGACATTTGTCGTAAAATGGCCCCCAAAACACAGGGTAGGTAAGTAATTTGTTTTTCTAGAATGTGAATCTCTGGTCTTAATCTGTATTAATTTTTTTAATTAAAAAGGAACCAAACACAAAAAAATTATATATTGCTAACTTGTAATCATACAATTCTGTGGTTAATTCGACAATTAAAAATTGTACTTTTAATAACAAGTAAAATGATTATGGTAACTAAAGTGCAAGCGAATTTAAGAGTAAGATTACTGTAACCTAGGGACTGAGTTGAAGTATTACTCATTAAAAAATGTATGTGTTCAACAGTCTTATAGATGCCAGTTAAAAGTAAGTGAGCAATTACATGATAGATGATGGTGATGATGATAGACACATAGATAGACAGATATATAGATCTCCAAACTAGGACATTTATGGGAGTAAAAGAGAATACAATTAAAACTTACACTGACAAAAGGGATATAAAGCAAAAATATCCAGAAAAATTGACGTTTGGGCATTTAGATAGAAATCAAACATTCAGATTTATGTAATCATACATGTAACTTCATCTAACTCTGTTCCCTTATACTCTTTCCTTCATGTCTATTAGATGTCTATATCCAACTTTGAATTTATTCTAGGTTGCTAGATTAATTAAGTATGTCATGTTCTGTCTTAAGTCTCTCTTCTCTCGGTCAACAGTGTTAACACTATAATGAAATTTAATCCTCTAAATTCATAGGTTGTACCACCTTGTGAGGAATCTTTCTGATTCCTCCAGTAATAAAAAAGAAAAAGAATTGTCCTTTCCTTTCTGGTATACCTTTCAAAACCCCATCTGTAATTTATGACACTAAAAAATTCCAGTTCCCCAATAGGGGGAACTTTTTCCTATTGCGATTTCCACTGAGTTCTGAAACATTTGGATTCCCACTGAACATAAACTATTTACCACTTGCCACTTCGGTATGTATATATATATATTTCTCTCTACCTATCCATCTCTACCTCCTTCCTTCCCTTTCCTTCTATCTCCCCATACATGTTAATCTCCTCTTCTTCTATTAAAGGTTTTTAAAATTTATTCTATGAGGTGAGGATCTAAATACAACAAAGGAAACTGTTTGAATAGGAAAAGAACCCAGAATAATAGATTCATAATAATAATAATGGTAAAAACTAGTGTTTAATTAGCACATACTATAAAAAACAGGCTCTGTATTAATATATCTACAGGCTTTAGCTCTGTATTTTTTCCCAAAATTCCATAAGGCACTTACTGTACTCATCTTCTTTTCTAGGGGTAATAAATGTGAAGCTTAAGGAAAGCAAACACTATCCCCTGACATTTCCAGAGCAAGTGAAGCTACTAAAACCTGTTAATACCTGGTTTCAGAGTTTGTGCTATTAAAATCTGCAGCACATTTGAGGATTATGCCAACTAAGCCATATGTGATGCACATGGAATTGACAGGAAGTATAATTTTTTGTTTCTTCATTTTTTTTTTCAAAATTAATTTAGTTGAAACTCAGTCCATCATTTGATCAGATAAAGTCAAGTCTGGGTGTTGCTTTATTTTCTAAGCTATTTAAATTTCTTTTAGATTCAGCCACAAAAAAATATTTAGTGTTTTAAAATTTTATTTTGCATGTCTTATCCCAGTGAAGTTCGGTACCTGACCACATGTATATTATTAGAGTATAGTATCAACATTACACTCAAATTAGCTTTGAAAGTTATAGATTATTACATAAAATAACCATTACATTATCCAATTCTATTTATTATATTTTGAAGGTATATTGTTGAAACAGAGAAGCAGTATTGGAGACCATCAACACCACATCAATTTTAAGTGTATATACATGCCTATGGTAATTACAGAAGATGAAAAACATTGAGCTAATATCATAAACATAAAGGATTAAATATAGTGGAAACAATAATGTACCAAAGTAAAATAATATCACAATATTTTCTAAAGTCATACAATGTGTCTTCAGAATAATTGGCTCTTTAGCTAAATAGCTTATTTCAACTTTTTTGTTTACTTTGATCTAATTTTCACATGACTTAAAAAAATGATAAGAATATGAAATAGATTGTGGTTTAACATTACAGTGATTACTCTTCCTGAGACAACACATCTTTTTTTACACTGAGGCCAATCATACAATCATCTGGGTAATCTAGCTTTTTAAATGCTGAGAATTATTTTCTGTAGATGAATAAAAAGTTACTTTATTCTTTGCATTGTTAAGAAGTTTAATGCATATTTATTATTACAATCTGGAGTCCCTCATGCATTATTTAATTTCATTAGAGATAATGGGTAAATTGATACTCAGGACACTTTCTAACATTCTACTTTTGTCTCCATGCTGGCATGAAGGAAATATAGCCAGCATATAATCAGATAAGTATTATGGAATACATTGCCCTTTGTTTTAGATTTAGAAATCTCTTCACAGGTTCTTTTCTGTACTGAAATGTGCTAGCCTTACAGACACACTTTAAAAAAACATTTTAAATGGCAGCCTAATGGGAAAAAGATATTTTATGCTTTAAGAAAAATCATTAAAATATGCGTATATTTTAAAGCTTTATCAGTGGCTCCTCATATAAGATATATTAAAATTTAGAATTATTTACTAAATTTCAAACAGTGCATAATTTTCTGCTTTATTGATATGGTCCTGGTTAAAAAAGAAACAGCTTAGTTTTAAGATTATACTATTCATTGAGATAATGAAGCTCGGCACTGATTCAAGAGAAAAATAACAATGACAAAACCAAAACCAAACAAAACTTGAGGTTTACAGCAACATCTTATTTTAGCAGGGGCTTCAAGGGAAAAAGAAAATAACATTAATCAGGAAGAGGAAAATCGGTTATATCAGAATAAAAATTTTTAAAATAGACATCAATTATATCCATTAGTTCTATTAAGCTTCATTAAAATGACAGAGGAAGATAAAATCCTACTATCTATAATTTACCTATCAATATGTAGAATACAGAGTCATGACAGTTTAGAAAATACATTGTAAAATAATTAAACTTAAATCTCCTAAGTAAATTTTGGAGGGTACCTAGGCAATGTAGGGGAATAACTCTGTTCTTTTTCAAAATTATTTTGTCCATTCAGGATCCTTTGTATCTCTACATTAATTTTAGAGGCATCTTGTTAATTTGTGCAAAAAATAAAAAAATAAAATTCCCGTAGCCAGAGAGGACTTTGAAAGGAATTATGCAGAATTGTGGATCAACTGGGAAATTATAACCATCTTAATGTCCAATCCATAAACCATGGGAAGTGTTTTATTATTTAGCTCTTCTTTAATTTTTTATATAAAGTTTTGTACTTTTCAAAGTATAAGTAAGGCATTTCTTTTGTTAAAATAATTTCTAAACATTTTATTATTTTCAAGCCATTGAAAATAGATTTGTTTTCTTAATTTTATTTTCAGATTATTCATTGCTAGTGTATAGAAATACAAGTTGTTTTTGTGTATTGTTCATATATATCCTACAACATTACTAAACTTGTCTTTTAATTTTAATAGTAGATTCCTTAGACTATTTTATATACAAAGAGAAGTAATATTGATCTATCCATTTCATATTTGTTTATTTAAGGTTAAATTATAAAGAAGGAAAATTTGTATTCCATCAAAGTTTCTGTTCTTATAAGATTATAAACATAGAAAAAACTCCATGTTTGGCCATAAGTCTTTAAGAATAATAAAATATATGTGTAATAAACCTATACAGAAAATAATACATTATAGAGAGATATAATTAAATATTTTTTTTAAAAACTGAGCCAGAGTGATATTTCAGAATGGAAAGTAAATTTTCTCCCAAATGTCAATGTTTTCCAAATTGATTTATACATTTACTTCAGCTGTAGGCTGAATTATAATAAAGATTATCGATAGCACTTTATTTTGAACTTGGGAAATCAATAAAGCAGTTTATCTGAGAGAATAGTAATTGGTATTTGATTAATAATAGACAATCGTACAATCAAAGGGACTTTAAAAGTGAGTATTTGATTAAGAATTTTCTACAATTTGAGAAAAGAGATATTTTAAATTAGCAAAATGTAAAATAGTGTTTACAGATGGTACTGGCCTAAATAGTTCATCATCATCCTTTGGAATAAAATATAGTATCGGTGCCTTCTTCTACAACAAGAAAGAATTACATGTGTAAATTAGAGGCTGTCAGACAACTTTGATGACACCTAAGTGACTATTTTTTATTTGTACATATAAGGATGTATTCATATAAAATGAATAAAGTAGAGAGAGAAAAGGGAAAAATTAACATAAGAAACAGGAAGAAACTATGAAAAATATTTGCAAAATATACGAGTAGTAGGACTTTCGTGTGAACAGAATTTTAAAATTGCCCATCAAAATTTTCTGCCTAATCTCTGAGAGGGAGGATATAACGTGACAGAACACCCTGGTCAGGGTTTTTGTAGATGTAATTAAAGTACTTCATCATTTATATTTGAGTTAATCAAAAAAGATATTATCCAGTGAGACCTGTTCTCATATCAATTCTTTAAATAACAATTAGTTTTCCACAGATGGTTACAGTTTGATACATCATGGGACTTGAAGAGCAAGAAGGAGTTGACATGTTGTTGGCTTAAAATGGAGGACACCAATTACAAGGAGTTTGAGCAGTCTCCAGAAGTTGAGCATAACCTCCAGTTAAACAGGTAGCAAGGAACTGGGGCCTCCAGTCCTACAATCGCAAGGAACTGAATGATCTCTGAAGGGGATTGTCCTCAAAAGCCTCTAGAGAAGAGCTGTGCATGACTGACAACTTGACTTTGGTCTTGTGAGACTCTAACTTCTAGAATTTTAAGATATTAATATGCATTGTTTTAATCTCCTAAATTTGTGATATGTTTTGATGCAGCAATAAAACATAATTAAATGCTTAATACAAAGTGTCTTTTAACAGTCATTTTAAAAAAGATAGATTTCCTACTTAAAACATAAGACCAAAAATGTAAAGAAGTAGATTATAAAATTTTAAAAATAAATGACAAAAAGATGGAGGTAAAATTTTTAAGCACACAATAGTAAGGAAATAAAAAAAAGTAAGATTTTTTCAATGATCAAATGTGCAACTTTTTTTCTAAATAGTAACTTATTATTTCATTCCTTCAGTTAGAAGTGTTTACTGGGTTTTTACTAGTTACTATGTATAGGGCTGGGTGTATACAGATTGGCAAACTGACACCATCTCATTCAGATAAACTTCCTGGGTTGAACTGAATGGACGTGGTATAATACCATTCTTATCCACCTCCAGGTGGCATATAAACTGATATAACTTTCAGTGGTCAATCTGGTAACATATACAATTTTTCATGACTTTGTGTCCTTAAAATTATTAATTTTAGTGCTCAAAGTATATTTGAATTTTTAGAGGTTTATACAAAATAAATAGTATATTATAGTATTTTAATTTCAAGATTAGTTGTAACAAAATAATTAAAAGCTGTCTTATATAACACAATAGAATTATTAATGAAGTACAACCATATAACGGTATCTGAATCAGGTTTTAAGAATCACATTTCTCAATAATAATTGATGCTCAGGAATATAGGAAATAATGTTTCACATATGATCCTATTGTCTTATAGCTATATAAAAGCTATAAGCCAATATAATTTGGAAAAATAAGCTGCTATTTGGCTGGTTTTCCCTAACCTAAGGGAATAAAGTAGCTTTGTGACCTACTGATAAAATTTATCAAAACATGAAGAGAATAATTATTATTGATTTAAATATTGTTAATTTATTTCTATGATTATATATTTTATTCATGAGATATCAAACTTGATCTAAATTCTTAATTTTCAAGACTCTGACAGCTGTTTACATTATATATTTTATTCAAGCAGAATGTGATTTAACTAGACAGATTAATAGTTACTGCTATCCTACCTCAAAGCATTGGGACAGAGAGGACAGCCATGATTCTAGAGTGACAGATAAATAAAAGGAACAGTCAGAAGAGTAAACAGACAACCCACAGAGCGGGAGAAAATCTTCACAATCTATACATCTGACAAAGGACTAATATCCAGAATCTACAATGAACTCAAACAATTCAGTAAGAAAAAAATCAAACAATCCCATTGAAAAGTAGGCTAAGGACATGAATAGATAATTCTCAAAAGAAGATACACAAATGGCCAACAAACATATGAAAAAATGCTCAGGATCAGTAATGATCAGGGAAATGCAAATGAAAACCACAATGTGATACCAGCTTACTCCTGCACGAATAGCTGTAACCAAAAAATCAAGAAACAATAGATGTTGGTGTGGAGGCGGTGAGCAAGGAACACTTCTACATTGCTGGTGGGAAGGTAAACTAGTATTGAAATGGGGAAGGTTCCTTTGTTCCCCTTGCAGGGTGTGCCACAGGGGGAGAGTTTCACTTCTTCAGTGCCCCACTGCTCAAACTTCTAGAAGAGCATACAGAGGGGCAGGCTGTGAGGCTCTGAGCCCAGGGCAATATCTAGGGGTTGATGTTTACAGCTCCTGAAGTCCCAGTTGGTGTGTGCTAAAGGATACTCTTTTATTTTTGCCGTCTGTTGGAGGCTTGTGTTAACCAGCTCAATTAGATGCTCTACCTTGTTGGGAGGACAGAAGGCTTTCTGTATCCTGGGTTCTTGCCTTGGTGTACCAGAAGAATCGGATCACAAGTGGGCTTGGAAAATGAGTGTAAGGTTTTATTGAGTGGAAGTATTACTCAATAGATGAGGGAGCCAGAAGGGAGATGGTTCTCCCTGGAGTTCCGCCACTCAGCGGCCTGGGCTTTCCTCTGACTGCCCGAGCCAAACTCCGCCTCATTCAGCCAGTTGGCCTACCGACCTGCCAGTGTGCTCTTCTGCCAGCCTGCTCCCATCAACACCCTCCAGCATCCAGCCATTTGTGTCTTCTTTGGCTGATCTGCTTCTCTCGGGGTCCAGTCTCTTGTGTACCTGCCTGTTAGGGTCTCAGGGGTTATTATAGGTAGAGGATCGGGACATGGAGGGCTGGGGTGGTCTTGGGAAATGCCACATTTTGGTGTGAAAGCAGGAGTGCCTGGCACCACCTGGGTTCGTGGGCACAGACCCAGGGGTGGCTTCACCCACCCCTCCCCAGAGATCCACCCTTCCCCTCCAAGCACCTACCTGTCCCCCTTCTGTATCAGTATAGCCACTATAGAAAATAATGTAGAGATTCCTTAAAGAACTAAAAGTACAATCACTATTTGATCCAGCAATCCCACTACCGGGTATCCACCCAGAGGAAAATAAGTTACATGAAAAATATACTTGCACACGCATGTTTATAGCAGCAAAATTCACAATTGCAAAATCGTGGAACCAACCAAAATGCCTGTCAATCAAAGAGTGGATAAAGAAACTGTGGTATATATACATACTTGATGGAATACAACTCGGCCATAAAAACAAATGAATTAATAGCATTTGCAGTGACCTGGATGAGATTGGAGACCATTATTCTAAGTGAAATAACTCAGGAATGGAAAACCAAATATTGTATGCTCCCACTGAAATGTGGGAGCTAAGCTATGAGGACGCAAAGATGTAAGAATGATACAATTGACTTCAGAGACTTGGGTGAAAGAATGGGAGGGGATCAAGGGATAATATGGGGCAGTGTATACTGCTAGGGTGACAGGTGCACTAAAATCTCACGAAACACCACTAAAGAATTTACTCATGTAACCAAATACTACCTGTACCCCAATAACTTAGGGAAAAAAATATTTTTTAGTGATTCTTTGATTGTCCATTAGCAAATTTCATGAATTTTTGATCTGACTTGCACTGTGTAACAACTATAGGAAAAGACAATTTGTGGACTGTGACTTCAACATTTCCTTCAAACTACTAACAAGTGAAGAAATATTCAATTAGCTTATTTACTTTATTTGGGCCTTAATACCTTTACATTTTCTTCTTAAGCTTTCTAATGAATTGTTGAATTTAGAAAATCTACCTATATTTAGCTGTTCCAAATATCAAAATAAGTGTGTGCTCATGGTTATACTAACTCATTGTCCAACAGAATCACAAGCTCAAAATATTTTGAGTTAGAAAGCTTATATAACAATGATAGGAAAATATTTTGTTTTGTGTGCTTCCAGTAGGGTAAAGCTTACCTATGTCATGCACATCCTTCATTTTTGTTTTTTTTTTCTTTTATTTTTATCCATCAGTCCAAGTTTCCGAGAATATGTAAGAAGAGAATTTATATTCTTATTTTTGCTGACCAATGTTGTCATTGCACATTAGCTTTCATGTCCAACTCTTATTTGCAAGCCTCCATTTCTTTATTTCTCAGTGATCACAGGTCGTTTAAGATAGGAAAAATGGCCGGGCGCGGTGACTCATGTTTGCAATCCTAGCATTTTGGGAGGCCAAGACGGGAGGATCACAAAGTCAGGAGATCAGACCATCCTGGCTAAAGCGGTGAAACCTCGTTTCTACTAAAAATACAAAAAATTAGCCAGGCAGGGTGGCGGGACCTGTAGCCCCAGCTACTCGGGAGGCTGAGGCAGGACAATGGCGTGAACCTGGGAGGAGGAGCTTGCAGTGAGCCGAGAACGCGCCACTGCACTCCAGCCTGGGTGACAGAGCGAGACTCCGTCTCAAAAAAAAAAAAAAAAAAAAGATAAATGGGCTAGATCTACTATTTTTGGTACACACACACGCAGAGAAACTTCCTTGACATGATAGCTTCCCAACTGTGACGTAATTTCTTATTTTTCTTTTTTTTTTTGTATTTTTATTATGCTACCTTATATTTTCTCCTTCCTCTTGTTCCCTGAATTGGATATTGTTTTACAAGACTCTGATGATAAGGATTTTTTCCTTAACTTGTTTTATTTAATGGCCAGAATTTTTATAGCATGTTGGGAGAAAGATGCAGAAAATATACACATTGACGTGCTCTAGTCAGAAGATAAATTCAAATCAATGAAAAAAGAGGGTGTTGGATTATTTTGGATTACACAATGTAGAAATCTATCTATATCACTGAGCAGTTATAACTGAGTAAGGAAGATGACATACACACCAAAAAGAAGCAACTCAGGAGAAATTGTAAGAAATTGTAATCTGGTAAGATGGACTAAAAAAACATTTTTAGAATTAAGACACAATATAGTTTTTTTATTCAGATATTGTTAATGCATTCCAACACACTTCAACCACCCAACTACAATATTACAGACTATTTGGAACTTAAAGGAGTTTCATGAAATGTAAGCTGGGTGAAGAGAAAAAGTGTGAATTTGAAGTGGAAGTGATGACAACATAATCAGAGGATCTAGGGGGCCAGTGCAAGTTTATTCTAGTAACACCCACTTGAGAATATGTGAAGAACAGAAGTATTAGAGAGAAAATACATCTAACAACTGATAGGAATCATTAACATGTCAACACCATATTGCAAAGAACAGTATAAATCTGACATAATCACTTCTGTTCTTTGAATCCGGTTATATCTATCTAAAAATATTGTGCATTCATTATTAGGAGTATGCCAAAGCATTTAATTTTATAAGAAAAATATGCTAGCTACACATAAGGCTAAGAATATTAACCTCCTTTGAACTTATGTTATCTAAGAAATTTATAAATTAAGTCACTTACTGCACTAACCCAAAAGTACCTGCCTTTTGTTGCTGTTTTTGCTATGACAGCATTCTATCCTCTTTGATAAATATTTTGTTAGTCATTGTTATTATAAGTATTTTTCTTAAATAGGTTGCTACTCTTAAATTTCTTTTATTTCAAAAATCCTTTTTATGCTTACTGATGAAAATGGATCCTGAATTTTCTGTTTCCATGAAATCAAGGGAATGTTAAATTGATGGCTATTTATAACAAGATAATAAATTACTAGTGCTGATAAAATTATATACATATTGATTTTAGAGATCCAAATTACATAATATGAGGCATCCCACATAAGTAAAAAATTTAAGCAAGCATACATTACACCTACTAAACTATATTATTGTATTTATTATCTTATAATGATTTTCAAAGTATATGTAAAAAGAAAACAAGATTTGTTTTTTCTGATGCCCTTAAAAGAGAAGGGACATTTTAAATACAATAAAAGTCTAAAATTGATTCTATCAAGGAATTTGGATGAAATGTATACCATATACCAATAACATAGTGTTTTAAAGTAAAAAAAAATTGTTGATTTTAATACTGTAGTGAACCAAACTGAATTTAAAATAACTTTAATATTGAGCGAGAAAGTCTTACACTTTTCCTTAATTATGTAGGCAATTAGACAGTCTTGCTTGTACTTAAGTTGTCAAAAGTAGATGTGTCGTTAAGATTAACGAAACAATATATCAGAATATGTATTATGTGGTGCTCCTTCTCCATTTGGCTGAGAGTTTTAGCAGTATAAAAAATAAAGTTCCCTTGTGCTATCAAGATTACATTAGAAATCAATTTAGAGACCTGTTTTCATTTGCATTTTTTGGGGAACTATGTTAACTTCATCATGTATTTTTTTAAGAGAACTTTTTGTTTGTTTAATGAATTGTTTAACACTCCAAACATCTGTTTGGAAAGACTTAATCATTTATGTATAAAAATATAAGTAAAAACATTAAAGTTTGAAATGATATAAGGAAATAATATTTCTTATTTGTTATGCTTGAAATCAGATTTGCCAAGAAATTGTGAATCATTCTATTTAAAGAGTGGATTCTTATCTCTGATCTTCCTTCCTTCCTTCCTTCCTTCCTTCCTTCCTTCCT
>NW_012114544.1:4834518-4895201 GCF_000951035.1 Colobus angolensis palliatus | reverse complement strand
TCTCTCTCTCTCTCTCTCTCTCTCTCTCTCTTTCTTTCTTTCTTTGTTATACTTTAGGTTCTGGGGGTACATCTGCAGAATGTGCATGTTTGTTACATAGGTATACACACGCCATGTTGGCTGCACCCATCAACCCGTCATCTACATTAGATGTTTCTCCTAATGCTATCCCTCCCCTACCCCACTACCCTCCAGCAGACCCCGGTGTGTGATATTCCCTTCCATGTGTCCATATGTTCTCATTGTCCAACTCCCACTTATGAGTGAGAACATATGGTGTCTGGTTTTCTGTTCTTGTGTTAGTTTGCTGAGAGTGATGGTTTCCAGCATTATCCATGTCCCTGCAAAGTACATGAACTCCTTATTTTTTATGGCTGCATAGTATTCCATGGTATATATGTGCCACATTTTCTTTATCCAGTCTATCATTGATGGACATTTGGATTGGTTCCAAGTCTTTGCTGTTGTGAACAGTGCCACAATAAATACATGTGTGCATGTGTCTTTATAGTAGAATGATTTGTAATCCTTGGGTATGTACCCAGTAATGAGATTGCTGAGTCAAATGATATTTCTAGTTCTAGATCCTTGAGGAATCACCATACTGTCTTCCACATGGTTGAATTAGTTTACAGTCCCACTAACAGTGTAAAGTGTTCCTATTTCTCCACATCCTCTCCAGCATCTGTTGTTTCCTGACTTTTTAACTATCACCATTCTAACTAGCATGAGATGGTATCTCATTGTGGTTTTGATTTGCATTTTTCTAATTACAGTGATGATAAGCATTTTTTCATATTTTTTTGGTTGGATTAATGTCTTCTTTTGAGAAGTATCTGTTCATATCCTTTGCCCAATTTTTGATGAGGTTGGTTGTTTTTTTCTTGTAAATCTGTTTAAGTTCTTTGTAGATTCTGGACATTAGCCCTTTGTCAGATGGATATATTGCAAAAATTTTCTCTAATTCTGTAGGTTGTCTGTTCACTCCAATGATAGTTTCTTTTGTTGTGCAGAAGCTCTTTAGTTTAATCAAATCTCATTTGTCTATTTTGGTTTTTGTTGTCATTGCTTTTGGTGTTTTAGTCATGAAATCTTTGCCCATGCCAATGTCCTGAATGGTATTGTCTAGGTTTTCTGCTAGGGTTTTTATGGTTTTAGGTCTTACATTTAAGTATTTAATCCATCTTGAGTTAATTTTTGTATAAGGTGTAAAGAAGGGATCCAGTTTTGGCTTTCTGCAGATGGTTAGCCAAACACCATTTATTAAATAAGGAATTCTTTCCCCATTGCTTGTTTTTGTCAAGTTTGTCAAAGATCAGATGGTTGTAGATGTGTGGCATTATTTCTGAGGCCTCTGTTCTGTTCCATTGGTCTATATCTCTGTGATGATACCAGTACCATGCTGTTTTGGTTATTGTAGCCTTGTAGTATAGTTTGAAGTCAGGTAGCATGATGCCTCCAGCTTTTTTTCCTTCTGCTTAGGATTGTCTTGGTTGTGCAGGGTCTTTTTTAGTTCCATTGTTCCAGGAGCCACTGGGGTATGTAAAAACAAAACAAAATAAAACAAAACAAAAAAATCCTGTGGCTAGCTCTGTGTCTGCTCAAACAGCCACCCAGTTTTGTGCTGGAAACACAGGGCCCTGATGGTATAGTCACTGGGAGGAATCTCCTGGTCTATGGGTTGCAAAGATTGTGGGGAAAGCACAGTATCTGGGTGGAGGGCATGGTACAGTCTCTCATGGCTTCCCTTGGCTGGGGGAAGGAGTTGCCTGACCCCTTGCACTTCCTGGATGAGGTGACACCCACCCTGCTTTGGCTCGCCCTCCTTGGGCTGCACCCACTGCCCAACTAGTCCTAATGAGATGAACTGGGTACCTCAGTTGGAAATGCAGAAATCACCCACCTTCTGCATCAATCTTGCTGGGAGCTGCCAACTGGAGCTGTTCCTATTTGGCTATCTTGCCAGCAACCCCCCAGTTGAACATTTATTCAATAAATATTAACTTGTTTCTTACTCCCTGTTAGGATATCTTCTGTGCCCTGGAGATATAGCAGTGAGAAGAGCAAATGTCCTGCCCCACTGTGTCCTTGTCTTGGTAAAATTTGTGTTGCTATATCAGAATGAGACTGAGTAATTTACAAAGAAAAGAGGTTTAATTAGCCTATGGTTCTGTAGGCCAGGAGATTTAAAGGTCAGGACATTGGCATCCACTCAGCTTCTGGTGAAGAAATTTGTGTTGGATCAAAACATGGTAGAAAGTCAAAGGGGAATATTCCATGTGGGAAGGCAGACCAGTCATAACCAGGAAACACTCTTTATAATAACGTGCTGTTATGGGAGCTAATCCATTCTCGGAAGAACTCACCTAGCCATGTGAGACTGAGAACTTAATCACTAGCATAGAGATGGACAGTGGGTCATTCAGGAGTGATTTTCCCCTGTGACCTAAACACTTCCTCTTTGGACCACTTCCTAATACTGCTGCATTGGCAGTTAAACTTCAGCATGACATTGGGTGTGGACAAACCATATTCTAACCATAGCAGTTCCCATTCCAGTGAGGGGAGACAGCCAATGGGAGGCGATAAATGACATAAAGAAAATAATGAATGTGAATGGATTGAGTTACATGAAAAAAATAGATAAGCTGGCTAATCAGGGATGATTGTTTGAGATACTTGAGCAGAAATCTGAAGCAATCACATCTTTAAAAGACAAAAAAACAAAAACAAAAACAAAAACAAAACAAAACAAAAACAGAGGAAACAGTAAGGAAAAGACTAATAGATTTTCAAGCAAGAGCAAATGGGCTGATGGAGTATGTATGACCAAATAAGAATGCTTGGGAGATTACTAGATGTAAATTGGGTCAAGAACATGCAGAGCTCTGCAGGATACAATACACTACATTGTTTACATTTTATTCTAGGATGAAAAGCCATGGGAGGGCTTTAAGCAGATTTGTGAAATGGTGAGACCATATTTTCAAAGAATCACTTTCTCCCAAGTAAAGGGTAAAATGTGTCAGGGGTGGTGGGACTATGGGCAGATGTGAGGGTGAGTAGCGTGGAGAAGAGGCAGCTGGGGAGTGTAAAGCAAGAAACTGTTTATAAACTGTGAAAGTAGACTAGACAAGAGATAGGAGTCAGGTACAATAAACTGATAATGGTGAAACTTGAATATTTGAATTCCAGATGTGTTTGGAAATAAAATCCCTAGGTTTAGCAGATACAGATTGTGAGGGGAAAGAAGCAATCACTTCAGATTGCTTCTGAAAAAAGCAATCAATGATTTTGAGTTTTTTTAGATCTTATCATTTGGCAGAATATAGTTACCATTTACTGTGATGTTTGATACTTGGAGAGGAGCAGGCATGGTTTTTGAGGTGAATCATGAGCTGGCTTAGAGATATCTTAAATTTGAAGTGTCCATATGCCATTCAAGCAGAGATGTGGAATAGAAATATATCAGTCTTTCAATTAGTATCTCCTGAACAAAGAAGTACTTAAGATAGTCAAGCATGAACATACTAACAGGGGCCATTTTAAGCATCATTCCCAATATTCTGAAAATAAGGACCTGAGAAGTTTCATACATTAAGTGATGACAGTCTCCATGTTCATGGACATGAAAGCCAAACATCACATCATTGAAGCCAGACATTACTTTTTATTTTTTAAAAATTTTGACTTTCCTCGGAAATAATTTTAGGCTTACACAAGGTTTGCAAAAACAGGACAAATAATCTGTGTATATTTTTGACATGACTTTTCTAAATGTGAACATTTTTTATAACCACCACATAATTATCAAAAATAGGAAATCGATATCAATGCATTACTACTAACCATTCAACTTTGTTAATTATTTCATGAATGACCATTATTGTACATTGTTTTTACTTGTCATCTTTGCTAACTTTTTTTTAGCCTTTACACTAAATTGTTACCACTAATTTTGGATATTGTCCTTCAATTTGAATTTCTCTGGTCAATTCTTAGGAAGAAATTTAAGGAATGCATTTTTTTTTCAAGTATACAGCAGAGATGTTGTTCTCTTCTCAGTACACCAGGAGGGACATAATGCTAATATGTTTTATTAATGATGATAATTTTGATCACTTGGTTAATGTCATGTCTGATTGATAGGTTTTCACCTATCAATGTTTCATCTAGTAATGTTACTGTTCTTTCATTTATGATTATCAGTATTTACAGGGAAATAATTTGAGACCACAAACTTATACTGTTTCCATTATTTTTGGCCAAGAAATAAATAAGCCATTTCTCCAAAGATATCTGTACTTATTTTTTATTAGAAAATGATTATTTAGAAACCAATATTTTACTGTCCAAGTGCTCACTGATACTAAGGTTTCATTGTTTCTGGACCCTTTCAGCAGAAATAGATAGGAAATGTACAGATGAGCTTATATGTGTATAATCATGTATCTATCAGGAAATATGTAACCTGAGTTCATACTGATGTCTCCAATGTCAATCTAACACCCCAGGATTTATTCTAATCCCACCTGTCTCTTCTCCGACAATGAGGAGTTTGGCTTTCATTCTCTACAATATATTATGCATTTTCTCAACATTAAAATACACTCAAAGCAGTTCTATAATTACTAACACAGTCTTTAGACAGGAAAAAATGAATTAAAGAACAATATTTCGGCATGGGTCTTATGTATTTGACCTTAGAATACAAAATCAAATAACTATGTTCTAAAGTTACATACGCTAATTATTTTCTTTTCACCCTTTTCAGTGTGATTATGTTATACATTTGTAACAGATTTGAATTCCTTACACCTTTTCTATTCCACTTATCCCCCAGGATCTTATTTCTTATATTTCTTATTCTAAAAAAAGTTAGGTTTTTAGAATGTGAAATATCAGCTGTATTCTAAAAGATCAACATACACACATAGCTACGTTCTTTTTTTTATTATTATTATACTTTAAGTTCTAGGGTACATGTGCATAGCGTGCAGGTTTGTTACATATGTATACTTGTGCCATGTTGGTGTGCTGCACCCATCAACTCATCAGCACCCATCAATTCATCATTTATATCAGGTATAACTCCCAATGCAATCCCTCCCCCCTCCCCATGATAGGTCCCAGTGTATGATGTTCCCCTTCCCGAGTCCAAGTGATCTCATTGTTCAGTTCCCATCTACGAGTGTGATAGTTCTTGTTCTGTGATAGTTTGCTAAGAATGATGGTTCTTGTTCTTGTGATAGTTTGCTAAGAATGACGGTTTCCATAGCTACATTCAAAGTGTTAACTTCCCATACTTCTTATTCATTCTAAAACATTTTTATATACTCATTTTCTGCCCCATTACCACCCACCCCTACGTGAAACCACATTAATTAGTTCATAACGTGTCCTTCTTGTATTTCCTGTTTCAAAAAATACAGATACATATGTATTTTCTTAATCCCTCTTTAGTCTTACATGAAAGACAGAATGCTACAGATACATTTTCACACTTTGTCTTTGTCACTTACTGATATATCCTGAAACTCTACATCAGTCTCATTTTCTACACCTGCACAGTATTAAATATTCCATGGTGTGGAGGTCCTGGTATCACAGATAATTCAACCACTTTCCTCTAGTACATTTAGATTATTTCCAATATTTTATAGTTGCGTATGATGCTTCAGTATATACTGTCTTGCATACGGATTTTCATGCTATTGAAGGTATATCTTCCTAGAAGTGGAATAGCTGAATCAAGAGTAAGTAAATATGCAGGCTGTTGGATAGTATCAAATTCCCGAAGTTTTGTTTTAGTTTGCTTTTTCAATTTGC
Organism: Colobus angolensis palliatus; assembly: GCF_000951035.1. NCBI lineage: Eukaryota > Metazoa > Chordata > Mammalia > Primates > Cercopithecidae > Colobus > Colobus angolensis. Next base: position 4,889,372 of record NW_012114544.1, on the reverse strand, counting down.
AACTCCCTTTGACTCAAAAGTTGTTTTATGAAATGATTTTTAGTCTCCAGGTGAACATGCCACTTTTCTATTTCTATTATTAATTATTTATAGTTCTATGACATGATTATAAAGTGTATTTTTAATAGTTCTAATTCATGGAATTTAATGTTTTCATTGTCACCTAATCTATGATTAATTTGTGTGAATGTCTCATGTATGCTTTAAAACAGAGTGTGTTCTCTTGTAAGACCATAGACACATTCATATATGCACACACATTTGTAATCTCCATAAAATCTACATTATTTACTGCACTATCTGTGCCTTAATTATCTGACAAATACATTTTGTGTCCACTTACTAAGTTTTTTACATAGAATTGTGTATTACATTTCCAATAATTATTATGTTTCTCTCTGTGTCCTTGTAGTGTCCATAGTTTTTGTTCATAACAATTGTAATGCTAGATGGTCTGTTGGGTTTTGTTTTTGAGGGTTATTTTTGGTGAATATGTATGTAAATATAATGTTTTTGTCATAAATTTTTGCTTTTAGTGTTAAAAAGTGACTTTTTTTTGTCATGTTTAATAGTTGTGGCTTGATTTCCACTTATCTGATGTCAAGACTGTTAGAACTGTTTTAAAAAATTATTTTATTTGTTTGGTATGCTCTTGTCCATTCCTTCTAAATCACATTATTTTGGATGTATATCTGGTATACAACATATGACTCTGTCGAGCTTTGTGAGCCATGATAAAATATGTTTTCTTTTACTAAGTGAGTTTAGCTATTCACATTTATTTTTATGACTGATATATGCCTTTAACTCTGCAATACTATTTTATACTCAGGTATATTTTGACTATTATGCTTTTCTTCCCTACTTAATGTATATTTTTTCCTCTGTTATTTAAAACTAGGTTTTAATACACAGGAATGTTTGTTTACTGATTATTGAAAGCCTTTAGTTTCTGTTTTTAAAATTTTCCTATGTCAATTACTTTTTTTAAGATTTAATTTTAAATTTTACAATGAATATTTTACGATGGTTACAGGTAACTCTTTGAACTACTTAGATAAATCTGGAAAACATTATGCTTAAAGAAATAAGTGAAACAAAGAAAAGTAGAAAGTATATCATATTTGTAAGAATTAATAGAACAATAAAAACTAATCAGTGTTGAAAGAAAGGGGAGTATTAGTTTCTTCTGAGAAGAATTTTGACTGGGATGGCCAGAGGGAAGCTTCTGAGATGAAGAAAGTTTTCTATTTCTTGATAGCTGCATACATTTCCCAGGTCTATGAATTTCTTAAAACTAATTAAATGATACACTTGAGATTTATTCATTTCATTTCACTGTATGTAAATTTGCCTCAATTAAAATGTGTGTGTGCATAGAATTTTAAGTCATTAAAAATTTTAGCAATAAAAATCTGAACATTATTTTGGAATAGATAGTACAGGTTAATCAACATTATGTTATGACAGACCAAATATTTCCTGTAAGTCTTATAAGTATCTCTATAACATATATTGGCTTTTATGTGCTATTTTATGAATGTTTCAAAAACAGATACTGGGATGTTTAAAATAGTAAATATAGTAACAGTATAAAATATTTTCAAATTATATATTAATATCATTCTAAGCTATCATAAATTCAACTAAGTTGAATTTATGGAGAAAAGTTATTCTAACTACTTTATACAAATGAGACATATGAATGTGTCCTTTTCTAATAAAACAGAAGATATTCCTAGTCCTAAGATACTATACTTCAAACATCCTACAAATGTATTTTTGTCAATACTTGATAATGTAACCATTCAATTTAATTAGTATTTCTAAAATTAAATTTTAATTTTTAATTCCTGGACTATGGCATTTTGAGAAATAATAGTTACCTGTCCAATTGCAAAGGTGAAGTGTACTATTATGTTACATTAGCTTCCTTTCGTCTTGCTTCCTATAGTCCTATTCACTTGAACGATATTATTAAGTTCTGAAGCTGATTATATGGCTTACTTTGTGAACAGAGACAAGGAGCATTTCAGACAGCTAAAAACAATGGTCTATTTGGTTTTCAGTGAAATACTTAACCTATCAACTCCTTTGAAGAATATACAACGTATATTAGAAGTAAAATGTTCACTAGTTTAAACACTGGAAAACCAAGAATCAGTTAAAATTTTAGATACTACCTTTAAAATAACAATTTTAGTATTTTTGCTTCCAAATTACAAAACTGAAATTTTAAAAACTATTCTCAATCATTAATTATGAGTAGAAGAACAACAATGTCCTCTCTTTTCTATTGTGACATGAACGAAAAGAACGTACAATGCAGAAAATAGTTATTCTAATACACTATGTGATCTGAAAACAAATTGTTGTACTGAAATTAATTTTCACGTGTAATTATCAGAATCAGCCCTTAAGTGTGATGTTTGTGAAAATATACATTAGTAATTATAAAATAAAACATAAATATCAGTTTTATTATTGATCATAATTTTGATACACATAAATTTAATGTTAATTAAATGCTTCTAAAAATTAATCTGACATATTCAATAATATTCACATAGCATTGAGCTGCTTTCAACTATAATATACTTAATAGGTATATAATATGGATGATGTAACATCTTTTATACAAATACGAAGTTTATAGAGCTTTTCGTTTTAGCCTAGTAGTTTTCAGCAAAATCATCTTTCTTTTCATGCTCTCACATTAAAAATACTAATCCTTGCATTTCGTTTCCATAGAAGTAGCCTACTTTAGGTTAGCGAATTCCAGGTGAATGCATACGTGTGGTCAGCATCAGCTACAAGTTCAAGTATGGGATATATATGGGATTTTCTAGGATGGATGCTGACTAAACAGTTTCGATGGAAGCAAGCACAAGATGGAGTACTTAGGAAGTGCCTGCTTGATGCTGTCCAGCAGTGTGCTACAATTGCATTCCTTCTAATTGCCTCTTCCATTATTATTACAAACACATGAAGCTACTAACACACATGTAACTTTCTTCTTCCACCATCTTTTCCATTGTCATTTTAAATACATGATTTCTGAATTCTCAGCTGGCAAGCAATGTCAAGAAAAAGAGATGCTAGCTTTCTTGTTTTGAAGTAGGCTTTGTCCACAGTGGAAAGGGACCTGCAAAGGTCCAGTGATATTTACATTCTCCAGATTTTTTTCTGTGTCCACCAGCCTACTGTACCTCAGATATCCTTCTGCCACCTTCTCCTGTCCAAGGAACTCAACACCTCTCACTCTATTCCTCTATTTATTGTTCCTGATGCCCAGTTCCAAAAATATGTGAAGCATAACGTACAAAATCTAATAAGTGCACTGCTCAAAATAGTCAAAATATAATTTATGGCAAAGAGAAAATAGATCTAAGTGGTAGAAAGATAAATGTGAAAATAAAAACTGGAGTTCCTAGCCTTAAAGCAGAGACAAAGTAAATTAGACAGGGGTAACTAAGGGACATGGAGAGGAGAGCATTTCACGTTCCTTTTCAATCCACATTGAAAAGAAAAAAGGAAAAAAAAAAGACTACTTTTGGGGAAACAACTGACAAAAAAATTCTACATCAAATGTTAAGACTAATTATCCTTAAAAAACACCCACTATGGATTACAATAATTTACAAGATATCGAATACTTTTGCCCTCAAATTAAGGAGGTTTACAATTATAAACATCCACGTAGCTAAATGAAGTAGTGTAAATGGTATGAAGAGCAAATAAACAAAACAAGCTAGATTACTTACTGGGGAGAGATTAGAAAGCATGAGAAGCTTGATGTAAGAAAAATAAACTCATTATATTATTATTATATTAGTATATGTTTTTTAAATTTTACTTTAAGTCCTTGAACACATGTGCAGAATGTGCAGGTTTGTTACATAGGTATACATGTGCCATGGTGGTTTGCTGTATCTAACAACCCATCATCTAGGTTTTAAGCCCCACATTCATTAGTTATTTGTCCTAATGCTGTCCCTCCCCTTGCTTCCCACCCCCCAACAGGCCCCAGTGTGTGATGTTCCCCTCCCTGTGTCCATGTATTCTCATTGTTCAATTCCCACTTATAGGTGAGAATATGAGATGTTTGGTTTTCTGTTCCTATGTTAATTTGCCCAAAATGATGGCTTCTAGCTTCATCCATGTCCCTGCAAAGGACATGAACTCATTCTTTTTTATGGCTGCATAGTATTCTATGGTGTTTATGTGCCACATTTTCTTTATCCAATCTATCATTGATGGGCATTTGGGTTGGTTCCAAGTCTTTGCTATTGTAAATGGTGCTGCAATAAACATATGTGTGTATGTGTCTTTATAGTAGAATGATTTATAACCCTTTGGGTATATACCCAGTAATGGGGTTGCTGGATCAATTGGTATTTCTGGTTCTTGATCCTTCAGGAATTGCCACACTGTCTTCCACAATGGTTGAACTTTACACTCTCACCAACAGTGTAAAAGCATTGTTATTCAATTAATTATATCTAATATATCTATTTGGTTATTGATGTGCTCCGTTCTCTCTCTCCCTTTATTCTGATTAGTCTTCCTCTCATTTTTAGTCATAGTAGGTTTATTTCTATTTATGATATCCATGTTAACCTGTTTAATATTTTATTAATGTGTCTTCTATAGAAGAATGTATTTTAATTATTTTTAAACTCCTTAATGTTGTCAATTGGATTAAGTAAATACCTTCTCAAAATTTACCTAAAATAATTTACATAAGCAAATAAGTTCTCAGAAAAGTATGATGCTTTTCTTGAAATTTTATTTATTGTTTAATGTTAATACAACCAACATTACAAAGTAGAACCATATCTTATAAATTAGAGTAGGAGTGGTAAAAATAAAAAAAAGCAATAACAAAATATCTCTTAGGGATTCACAAAAAGTATTTCTTATACATTTCTGGTAGAAGTGTATCTTATTACAATAGTTCTGTTTTACATAGAAAACAATACAGAGATAGCTATTAAAATTAAAACAATAAATATACCACAACCTAGAAATTTAATTCTTAGGAATCTCTCCCATACAAATAAAACCAGTAATAAAAGATACAGGTATGTGATTGTTTTACTATACCATTGCTTAAGTTAAAAAGAAAAACTAAGAAACAACCGAATGGCTATTAATAGGACTCAACTTGAGAAAAATACATGTCTTATAAATGTCTTATCTAAAATATATGTTTTACATGTTAATTAAAATAGTGGTATTTATATAAGGCAATATTAAGAAAGAAATTGTGTAGAAAATTATATAAATTATAACCTTATTTTAAGATATGATTGGTTAAATAGTCTCTGTATTATTTTTTCACATTTTTAGTTTTAATATTACTAGGAAGAAAGCTGTGGCTGGATTTATATAAAACACTTATTGAGATTTTAAAAATTAATTACCTATGTTAAGTATATATAATATTTGTGTGTTTGTGTCTTACAAAAATATTATCATGCAGTACAATAATTCTTGGCAAATATTTTCTGTACAGAGTCTGGAAGTAATTATTTTACTTTTGTTGGCTAAATATGGTCTCAATGGCAGCAGCATTTTCTTTTCTTTATTCTTCTTCCCTTTCTCCCCTTTTCTACCCTATTTAATAAAAAAATCTTTCTAATTTTTGTGTTATTGTGGTAAGAACACTTCACATAAGAGCTATCCTCTTAAGAAAATTTTAAGTGCACAGTACGCTATTTATATTATTTATCTTCTTAGATCAAGGACTGTGCAAGAACAAGCCATGGGCAAAATCTGTCCAACAGGCCATTGTTTACCAACACCTGCTGTAGCTGTATGATTATTTAACGTGCTTTTCTTCCCTCAAAACTATATTTTATTGACCTCTCCTTTTTTAAATTATAAATTTCTATAACTTTTTGCCACTGTTAACTATGCTGCTGTATGTAATGATTACTGTATTTTAAAGTAATTCCTGTAAATCAACATAGAATTCTATACTAAAAATAATACTTCATTGAAAATATTTTATACTTTTGACATATTTGTAAAAGAGTGATCGCAGACAATATATGTACATATATTTCATGTATTTAGGTCTCTTTCTCTGAACACTCTTATTCTTCCTTTCCACTCTACCTGATCTCTGCTGCTTTAAGGAAAAAGAAAAATATTCAATATACTGTGGAATGTCAAGGAAGGGAGGGACTCAAACTTTTATGATTCTGTTGAATACAAACATTCAGATAATCATTCTGCTTAGATCTGGTCGTGTTGCTAAGACTGCCACCTGGTTACTTTGGGTTCCTCATACTTCTCAATCAACAAGGTCTGGGAGTGGCTGGATTTGGCTCATTCATTTGGGCAGGGTTCACAGTGTAAGAGGGAAATTCATGCGTACTTATGGGTGAATGTTAGGTTCAGTATGTGAAGGATATTAGAAGGGACTCTACTTGCAACCTAACCACTAGCTTGCCATAGGTAGAGAGAAAGATTAGATAGATTAGGTAGGTAGATAATAGATAGAGAGATAGCTAGCTAGCTAGCTAGCTAGATACTATTAAAATACATATACAGAAAAAACCCAGATCTCTGAATCAGGGAATATACCTTTCTTCCATAGAGCATCTGGTTCCTATTTCTCATGCCCTAAATCTCCAAGCACCAAGTAATGAGAATCAGATGTCCCCGTGAATGCAGGAGTATACATCACACTGAGAAAATCACAAAATTGTGAAGCTCCAAGCTTTTACAGAAGCTAACAATCCTTACATGCTGATGTTTGTATTACTCTTTGTAAGGTTAGCAAATATCTAGTGGGGAGATATCACTAAAACTCTCTGAGGCCTCGGTCTTTAACTTCTAAGGATTATTTGCCATTCAATCACCCTTTAACCCAGTGCCAGTTCTCTTTACCCAGAAAGGCCTAATGGAGCAGAAACATGAAAATACTTATGGATCATTGAATCCAGAAAATGGGGATCTTTGAGCCAATTAATGTAATATTTTCCTTATTTCTGCATTTGAATGTATACCAGAACTTGATGTGTCATATGCTTGAACTTCTCCACTCCATATTTGTCAGAGAAGATTATCCCAACAACGAGAAAGCTGCAGGTAGAGAGATGTTATTGAAGCCTACTCCCCTGCCATCTGCCACAAGGTGGATCAGGATTTGCCAGGAGTGCTTCTATCCTCTGATGTTTAAGGCACTTACTATATGAATGATGTACTGTCAATTGGTTCATCAGAAATTTTAGTGTTGAAGGCCCTAACTGTAGTGCAATCACCCTTCCTCAGTATAGATTATCAAATTTTCAGCCTGCTATTTAAAAGTTGAGAAGATGTGAATGGTTCACTACAATGATTTTATTTGATATTCAGGGAAAATCTTTCCTCCTTTTGGTTCCAGCATCAAAAGGGATGCCCAGCAACCTATTAAATACTTTGAGTGTTACAGACAGAACAGGTCTCTACAACTTAACAATTTTTCAAATGTCAGCCTCTGATAAAGGGAGACAACCTCCACCTCCGAGAGATGCCTTTTGGAGTTTTAGACTTTCAGCCTCCTTAACGTAGCTACCACGTGCACTGCTTTTAGAAAATAACTATTAGCTTGCTACTGGGTTCTTGCTGAAACTAAACACCTGACCCATAAAGGGCTTTTTGCTCTCTGGCCTGAAATTCTCATTTGTGAAAGGTCAAATCAAACTCAATGACTAACAAGGACACAAACATCCTAACTTAGGAATATAAATGGTATACTCAAAAACATAGACTACATGACCCCAGCAACACGTTGACTTTGAATGAAAAAAAAAGTGACTGGCTGGGCACAGTGGCTCATGCCTATAATCCCAACACTTTGAGAGGGCAGGACAGAAGGATCACTTGAGCCCAAGAGTTTGAGACCAGGCTGGACAGCATAGTGAGACCTCGTCTCTATAACTTTTTTTTAAAGAGAAACAATTAGCTTGGTGTAGTGGTGCACACCTGTAGTCCCAGCTACTTAGGAGGCTGAAGTGGGAGGATCACTTGAGCACAGGAGTTTGAGGCTGCAGTGAGCCATGATTGTGCCATTGTACTCCAGCCTGCATGACAGGGTGAGACTCTGTCTGGAAAAAAAAAAAAAAAAAGGGAAAAAAGGAAAGGAACCAAAATTGGGCGGCATTTTCCTTGGAAAACCAACCAACCAACCAACCAAAAAAACTATCCTTCACTGCTTTGCCTAAAAAAAGCTACTGGGTCAACTGGATCCTAAATTCATTGGCCTAAATGCCAGAGGCTGACTCCTTGATAGCACGTCTAAACTAAAATCCAGGGCCAATGGTTTTGCTTCCATTATAGATGTGGGTTATTTACTTCAGACTCTAGAATTGTTGCCAGTGTTCTACCTTTTTGGGCTGCCACTTGGAAAACTACAGACTACGTGATTAAACACAGTAATACAGTCCGAAAACTAAAAATGAATTACAGCTACTGATGGAAATATCTGACCTGTTTTTCTCATGATACGGAGGCCACATAACCATGGGCATTTCCCACTCCCACTCTTGGCAGACTGACTACATCAGAGCTTCCAGCTCCTAGTCAGACTATTAGGGGAGCCTTACCACTGTGTGTGTGTGTGTGTGTGTGTGTGTGTGTGTGTGTGTGTGTGTGTGAGAGAGAGAGAGAGAGAAAGAAACATATTCATAATAAGAAGCTAATGTTCATAATAATTACAGTCCTTTTGTCTACACTTGTTTAGATGGTTTCAGTTGGTCTTTATACCTACATTCTCCCACTACCTATTCCATATTTCCTTTGCCTTCTGCAACTACAGCAGCTGATCATTGTTCTTTACCTGGTGGGGTAACCTAAGGCTTAATAACTGAAATGTTTGGGCCATTAGTAGTTTTGCTTTGATTACGTTTTTGTAATTTTTCATTGGCTTTAATCACAAGGCATGATAATACAAAGAGACACACTAAGGGATCATCTGTATTTCAGACATACTTTCCTTTCTTCCATTATATAATAAAAGAATAGTCCAATTTCCCCTTGGTATCCAGGGTCTTTTACCCTAGCCAACACCATTACTCCTTTCCTTGCTTGTTGCTTCGGAGGTATGAGAAGCCTGAAGTGACCAGGTGGCAGTCTTAGCTTATAGTTCTGTAGAATTCTTACTGTGTCTCCTTGTGGAACCACTCCTCCCTCTGGAAGTAATGCCTCTAGTCCAGCAGAAAATAAAGCCCTGGAAACATAAAACAAAAATGTTGCTAGTGTGTCATGTGGGGTAATAGGGAGTGGTAACACTCTCATTTCCACCCCTTGATTTCTAGACCTGTTAATCCTGGCTATTGGAGACATAGCATCATATATTGCACACTGAGGTATTCACACATACCCGGTGCTATAGCAGAGTTTTCAACAGGCCATTTCAGTGTTCTATCCAGGCAGCTGATTCAGGATGTTAGGGAATGCATTAAGAACGATAGTCTTTGAGCATGGCCTTATTGCTACAATTGTTTTGCTGTAAAGTGAGTTCCCTGACCAGAAGCAATACTGTGGGGCTGTGTGGAACATAATGATCATGAATAAGACATTCTGTAATTCCATAAATGGTAGTTTTTGCAGTAGCACTGCATGAAGGAAAGGCAAGTTCTAATCTAGAAGAAGTGTCTATTCTTGTAAGGACAAAACCTTGTCCCTTCCCTGATGGAAATGTTCTAATGTATTCAAACCACAACCAGGTAGCTGGCTGATCACCTCAGGGAATTATGCCATGTCAGGAGATCAGAGTTTGTCTATGCTGCTGAAAATTGGGCACTCAGCAGTGACTATAACCAGATCAGCCTTTGTGAGAGGCAGTCCATATTCCTAAGTTCACCATAACTTCCATCCCTGACACCATGGCCACTTTGTTTATGAGCCAATTGGGTGACGATGGGTGGTTGGGAAAGAGGCTGATTGATATCTACAGAACAGGTCATTCTACCCATTTGATTATAAAAATCCTTCTCCTATCAGATTACCCTTTGGTGACCATTTACATGGGATAAAACCATCTTCACGGTTTTTACCTATTCAGTAAAATTTATCCACGTGTTTTTTCCCCTATCTTTGTCACTAATTTTCTAATAATGTTTCTACCAAGTCCCTGACTGTCTAGCCAAATTATTGGCCGCAGCCCATGAATCAATCAGTATATAATAGCACATCTTGCCATTTCTTCTTTGGAGCGAAGTACAGAATAGATGGATTGCCCCAAGTTCTGCGCATTGGGAGTAATTTTCTTTACTACTGTCCTTTAAGGATATCTCAGAGATGACTGGAGTGCTGCAGCTATCCACTTTTTGGTGGTGCCTACAAATCATGCAGAACCACCTGTCAACTGGGCCGAGTCTTCTCTTTTTTATGAGTCCATAGGCACAGGCTGAGAAAGAAGGCAGTATAGTAAGAGTTAGACTGCGAGCATAAAGGCCACCTGTTTATGCAACCTATTTGTTCCCTCAGGGCTTGCTCATGTCTATAAATACAAATTACATTTGATGATGGACTATTGCTGTGCAAGTCTAACTTTATGGTTTGGTAGGTCAGAAAATACCCAGTTAATAATAGGCAGCTCAGATCTCATGATAACTTGTTGGCTCCTGGTTAAGCATTAAATCTCTACTAAGGACCAAGTAGTTGAAGAAGGCATGGAGCAAGATGGCAGAGTATCACTCTTCAGGGATCATTCCCTACCAGAAATGTCAATTTGAATAATCCACGCAAAGAAAAAAATACCTTCACAAGAGCTAAGAAAACCAGGTGAGATTACAGTAATGGGTTGTCGCACAATAAATAATAAGCAAAGATGCATTGAAGAGAGTAAAAAGGACAGTTTTACATTATCTGTTTTACTCCTCTTTCAGCCTCAGGCAACACAGTGTGAAAAGAGATACCATCCACATGGAGAAAAGAGAGGAAAATGAGCACAGAACCTTGTCCTACACCTCAACACTGGGCCTGCCACAGTAAAACCTAGCACCAGGCAAACCCCCATGACCCTATACTTCAGATAGGCAGGCTTCCATTGAGCTTCCAGACCTGCCGCAGTGCCTGGTGGAACCACGCAATCCTAGGCTTCAGGCTTGTATGGCAGACTTCATCTTCCGCCTACACAGTCACTGGGCTGACTTCAGTAACTTGGGCTCCAGGCAGCTGTCAGTAGTCCCAACCTTCTGGCACACCCAGCACTGAACCAGTCACATCTGCCCTGAGTTTCTGGCATGCCCAGCTCTGCACCAGTCACATCTTCCCCAGGCTCTGCTACACCTCAGCACCAAAACTCTATAGCAAGAAAACAAGTAAACAGATCAAAAAGTGATCAAAAGGAATGTTTATACATTTCTCAAAAGAATATATATGAAGGGCCAATAGATATTTGAAAGAAAATGTTCAACATCACTAATCATCAGGGAAAAGTAAATCAAAACCACAATTAAGTATTACATCACTCTTGTTCGAACAGTTATCTTTTTAAAAAGCCAAAAGATAACCAACGTTGACATGGATGTAGAAAAAAAAGGAATGCTTGCACACTATTAGTGGCAATATAAATTAGTATAGCCATTATAAAAAACAGTATGGAGGTTTATAAAAAAATTAAAACTAGAACTACCACATCATCCAGTAATCCCAGTACTGGGTAAATATTCAAACGGAATTAAATGAGTGCATTGAAGACAATTCTGCACTCACACATTTATTGCAGCATTATTCATAATATCTAAGATATGTTATCAACTTAAGTGTCCATCAATGGATAAATGAATAAAGAAAATGTAGTATATACAGAATGAAATGCTATTCAGCCATAAAAAAGATGGAAATCTCGTCATTGCGACATGAATGAACCTTGAAGGCATTATGCTAACTGAAATAAACCAGACACAGAAAAACAAACAGTGAACAATTTCATGAACTCATCTTATAGAAGTAGAGTATAATGGTGATTATAGAGGCTGGTGTGGCTGAAGCAGGTCTCGAGAAATATTGGTTAAAGGACACAAAATTTTTGTTAGATAGAAGGAATAAATGAAAGAAATCTATTGTACATCACGGTGACTATAGCTGGCAATATATTATATTCTTGAAAAATGCTAAGAAAATAGATATAAAATGTTCTGATCACAAAAATGATAACTAAGTAAGGAAACACATATGTTAAGTAGCAAGATTTAGTTATTCCACAATCTATATATGCTTCAAACAATGTTTTTGAACATGGTACATATATATAATTTTATCAATCAACTTAATAACACGATTTAAAAAAATGTTAAAACTTAAAAAATTAAAATAAAATATAAAAACATTAAAATAGTCACCTGCAGATGATGACAGAGCCTTGCTAAAATTCCTAAAGGCCTGTGCTACAATTCATTACAGGGTCCCTTCTCCTCTAGGAACATAATGATCAACTAGCCAATGCCATAAGTCTGCAAAAATTAGACTATTCTGATGGTTGCTTTGACTTTTCTATTCATTATGGAACCAGATCCACTCTGCCGTTGGCATTTGAGAACTACCATATGACCACACCCACACTCTGGGATTCAATTACTCATTGAATTTAGATATCCCGCTTCAGTGGCTGAAATTCCCACCCTCAGTTCTGCTCTGCAGAGAAGAGCAATCACAGAACTCTTCAAGGATGACAGACTCCACTTAAAAATTTATTTCTCACAGTTTAAATAAAAGGTGCATCCTCTGGACTCTCCTGGGGTGAGTTAATAGGTTTTAAATGACAAATAGCTCTAATATTTCAATCTCCCAAAGTCTTTGAATCTCTTCCTCTGTAGTTTACCAAGGGAGTTCTGACATTTCAAGTTTATTTACTGTGGACCACTTTGGTTTAGGTTTCAGCCAATGAACCAAACAGACTGGTTTCCTTTACTCTACCATTAAATGCAGAATATCTGCTTAGTGAGCCCAAAGAAATTCTAACGTTATGTTCCCTCCATTATTATCCCACACCATGAATATTAATTCACATACATATTCTCTTGATTTTTCTCTATAGACATTATTAAAATAAAGAAGTTATTTTGGAGCATAGCATACTTCCTCATGGGTCACACCTTGTACCCTACCTTTAGGGGCTTCTGGGACTGACGTCTAGTTATAGATCTAAAACAAAGAGGGTTGTTGAGGATGGGTCATGAAAAAGTTGTCAGTGTCTTTCAAGGCAGAGGCCTCAAGGGAAGCCATAAAAGTTTCCTTAGTAATAAAGAGCAAATGTTCTCAGATGGAGATGGAGACGATGCTTCTACTGGCACAGAATACTTATCAGGATCCAATGGTTCAGTCTCGACCTTCATCAGTATCTTCTCATATGTGTCTATTCAAATTTTCAGAAACACAATTCTTCCCAATCAATGCCCTTATTCTAATAGACAATTCCCTGAGAGGTTGGGGATTCTATTTTCATTGTTATTTAACCACTTGCCTTAGGAGACTCTGCATTTGGTTTTTATCAGTCTTGATTCTGAGGCCATAGGAAATAAGAATCTTTTTCAGGTAGATGTAGAAGCTTTCAGGTTATTTTTTTGCAGCAAACGGGCTTGGGAATTTGAATCCTTGATCTCATGCTGTTCTTTCTTCAGTTTGTCCAGTGACGTTAGGAACAACAAGCATAACTGATTATATCCATTATTTTGAGGAAATGTACAAAGATATAATGAACATCGTCACCCAGACCCTCATAGACATGATCACTCAGAATCTTGCCTCTTATATGTGTCTGATTAGCAGTATCCAGTGGTGGTATTTTGCATATCTCTATTGCTGCATTATACCATGGACTGTCAGTGCACTCTTTACTGCTAGAAATAGTTTTAACGTTTTTTCAAATCTAATTGAATTGGAGAACCAATTGCAGAAACTCCAGAGACAGTTTACAAATAAATACTTAAAATTCAGTTCCTCTAGAACCACTCCCAGTATCAAAATTTGTATTGGTTGGGGTTCTCAGTAAAAGGTAGCAAAAATGATGTGTATATGTATAGAGAGACATTTATTTTAAGGAATTGTCTCATATGATTATGGAGGCTGGCAAATCCAAAACACACAAAGTGGTCCAGGGAAGAGCAGTTCTTGATGTTCAAATTTAAATACCATCTGCTAGCAGAGTTCTCTCTTTCTCTGGGGAATTCTGTCTCTTTCTATTTAGACCTTCAACTTATCACGAAGAGTAAACTTCAACACATTTTGGAGATTAATCTATATTCAAAGTCTCCTGATCTTTCAGTGCTAATCTCATCTAAAAGATATATTCACAGAAACATCTAGAATAATGTTTGACCAAATGTCTGGGTGTTGTGGTCCAGTGAAGTTGACATACAAAAATAACTATTACCTTGTCTTTGTAAAAAAAATAACTCCTGTATATATTATTTTTTTCTCTAATTTCAAAATTATTGTTTGATCATTTGTTACAGTAATTGATTTAAGTGATTACTTATATTAACACTTTATTATAAATTACTTGTAATTTCATTTGTCGGTATTTATTCTCAAACTTCTTTTTTTTTTTGAGATGGAGCTCTGTCTCCAAGCTGGAGTGCAATGGCGCAATCTCAGCTCACTACAATCTCTGCCTCCTGGGTTCAAGTGATTCCCCCGCCCCAGCCTCCCAAGTAGCTGGGATTACAGGCACTTGCCACCACGCCCGATGAATTTTTTGTGTTTTAGTGGAGACAGGGTTTCGCCATGTTGGCCAATATGGTCTCAATCTCCTGACCTCGTGATCTGCCCGCCTCGGCCTCCGAAAGTGCTGGGATTACAGGCGTGAGCGACCGCGCCCGGCCTATCCTCAAACTTATTACAATTATTCCTAATTTATTACTTGTGCCTGTTTCTATTTAAATATTTGAGGCTTTTAGTGTTATGCCAGTTTTTTTCTTTTTCTTTTTTTCCATAAAGCTTTTAGTATTCATTCTTTTATTAAATATATTTTTCACTTTAATATTAAAGTGAAGTTTACAATTTTCATATTCTTTTTAATAGAAACGTTATTTAAGGCTCTCATTCTTAATTATAGCTAACAGTACATAGCCAAATTATCTGCATTTGACTTCTTATTTTTTCACTGCAAATTTTATTGTGTTATATCCAAAGAATGCAATATATAATGTGACCATTTTCATTCATTTTATTCAGATTTTGCCTATTGCCAAGCTATTCAAATATTATTTGAGAAAGTGAAAAAAATTATATTAACAGGATGTGAAAGTGTGAAGGTACTAATAACATCAACATTTATAACAGCGTAGCCTATTTAATCTCTCTCTGAGGCTAGAACTTTATGAAATGAATGTGTGTATGTGTATGTGTGTGTGTTAGAAATGGCCTTTATTACCTAAAAAATCCTTTTGATATTTTCATGCCTGCTTTTTCTTTCTATATTCATTTGCCTAACAATTATTTCAATATGTTTTCAAACTTTTTGATTTCCTTAAATGTGTTTCCTGTAAGAAAATTATTGATGCTTTCATATTATCGCTATCTGAAAAATTCCATCTATTCCCATTTGTTGTAATGATCGATGGACTTGACTATATTTTACTCATTTTAATTATTCTTTGTATTAAATATTCACATTTATTATTCTCTTTTATGTTTTATTATGTTACTATTCATTCCAATTTGTCACATTGCTTATTTAAAAATAATTCTATGTATTGTCTATACAATTAATGCTTATCTTACTGACATACTCACAATTAGAGTCATAGTCTCTCCTTTTATTTTAAAAAGCTAACCACTTTGTTTTGCCACCATAATAATCACTTTCTCCTTAAATTTTCTACTCAACTAAAATAATATCTTGACCATGCTGACTTCTGTCCTCTTTCTTCCCCTCACCTTTTACTAATAAGAGATTTAGGTTACTCTTAATTCCTGTTTCCACTGCTATCCTTATGCGTGCGTGAGATAATTTAATATTTTTACTTTTACATCACTAATAAAATTTTATTTCATTTCTTACTACTTTACAGATTTCTTATTTAGTACTCATATTGTATTTTCCAAAGATATGATTAGCATGCTAGCTATAGCTATACTTACGTTTCAAAGATCTTTGATCTCATTGTTTACTGTGTTCCTCATCTCTCATCATTTTGTGGTCTTCAATCAGAAGCATTTTTTATATGGTTAAAAGGACATCTCCTATAATTTTCAGTTGAGGTATATGAGGAATATAAACTCCAAATACTTCCGTATTTTTTTCTTTCTGAGGACTCAGTAATACTTTGACTGTTATATGACTAATATGTGATTGCCCGTTCCATTTTTTTCTCTCTGAGAAATCAATAATACTTCGTTATGTGATTAATAATACTTTGTTATATATGAGATATATGTCATATATAACTTTGTTATAAGTTATATGAAATAATCCTTTGTTATTTGATTCAACATATGATTGCTTTTCTCTCAGAATACTCTGGGTTTTTTCATATGCTAAAAACATACAATGTTGAAAATTATGTTAAATAATTATTTTAATTTGGATTAACAATTATAGAACTTTGCTACACGATTAGATGAGGAACTTTAATTTTAGTCTACTGCTTATCTGGAAACTGAGAAGATGTGGCAAAAAGATTATAAAACACCTGAATGTGTAGGTCTGGGATAGGAAGGGGAAAGCAAACAAAGTATGTTAAAATTGTAACAATCATTCTTCCTATGATTTATTTTAATAAATTAATTTAAATCTCTTATTCCAAATACCACACAGTACTGTTTCAACAATAAATAGAGGAATTGGTTTAATGTAAACATAATCTTAATATTTTGTATCACCTGTTCTAATTTTTAAATTTTGGATCTCTAAATAAGTTTCAAAAATTTCAATTCACATTTTAAGTTTTATTCAAGTCAATAAGTAAGAAATTACATACTATTTTGTATTCAAGTGGTTTTTCTGTGAATATACATAATAACTTCAATAACCATATATAAGTCAGATTTAATAAATGTTATAAAATCATATGTAACTAACATATAATGCACATTATTTTATTACTGTAGTTTTCAAATAACATATAAAAATAAAAAAACTTTGTTTTATACTTATTCAGATATTCTAATATTTACACATATTCTTAAATTATGTTTCATATGTACATATATACAATGGTTCTAATGTTAATGTTTAATTTACTGACATTTTCATTATCCTAACTCTTTTTCAGAAATACTTTGTTTGATAAAAGAATCTTGCTCCTTTCTGTTAAACTATTTTAAGGATAGTTAGTGATAATGACTTTAACTCTACAGATTAAATCTATGATTGTTTTTAATTAGAATATACCAAAGACTATTAGAAATAGCTCAAGTTTTGATGATTTCTTTAAGATAACTTTCTCTTTCAGAAAACTAAAAATGCCTATTCTGTCATTTGACAGAGAAACTGATAACATTAAATAATGTATTTCAAAGAGTATAGTGCCATCTATTGGATAACATTCAGTCCCAAACTGTACTCAAGATATATTTTACATTTAAAGTGTAGTTTTGATGTAACAAAACCAAAAACAAAAGGCTCATGCTTTACCTAAATAGTCATTAAGTTTGTCAAAACACAGCACAAAAATTCACATTGCCATTGTTTGATAATTTCATAGTGTTGCTGAATTACTACCTTCAAAACTAAGAGTAGATAAAAGAGTAGGCTTTATTCATAGTGTTTAAGAAACAAAAGGGGCAAACTTGATAACTGCCTATTCTGAGGAATAATTTTTAAGGTTATATACATTTATGAAATTGAATTTGTGCCTACAGAATTGTTAACTTTAAAAAAATTCATTGTTAAACCTGATATTATTAATATCAATATATCAATCTAAAATTTCATAGGGAAAGCTAGGCAGTAATTCTTCATGTAAATATAAAATTTGCTGGAAAAAGATAAGGTAAAAGAAGAGAAAGAGAACCTAGGACACAGAAAATATTTCAAATAGCGAAAGAAATGTCAGCCTTTTACTTGGATTCTGGCCATCCAGATGCTTTATATGAAAGCGTTAGCGATCTTGCTATGCCCAAGTAAAATTAGAAGTATTTTGTTTTGTGATTGCAACTACTTTCAGTCAGGATAACACTTCTGAAAATTTAGCAAAACAGAGGCTGACTGTTGGCTTTGTTCAAGCCTGAACTGC
The DNA here is from genome assembly GCF_000951035.1 of Colobus angolensis palliatus. Lineage (NCBI taxonomy): Eukaryota > Metazoa > Chordata > Mammalia > Primates > Cercopithecidae > Colobus > Colobus angolensis. The sequence continues at coordinate 4,871,193 of NW_012114544.1, read as the reverse complement.
TTCTTTCCTTCACACGTGACATTGAGGCTCTTATTTTATTGAAAAAATAGAGATGAGTAGTGTGTCCCAAGAAAGGCAGTAAATGAGAAACTCATTCTAGTACATTCTAGTACTTTCTCTGTACATTTTTAGTGCCACTGTATAGAATTTAATTAAGTGGTGGAAAGCAGCTTTGAGGTTATTCAGAAAGAATATAATTATGCCACATTACAGAACTAGTTTTCTAATCTAAATTATTTATTTTGCAAAGTGGAGAGTACTGCTGTATTTAGGTCAAAGTGTTAGTGTTGCAGGTGGGGAGGTGAGTAGTTAAGCATGAAGTGCAGAATATATGCTAAATCTGAAAGCTAAAGTATTTTATTTGTATTGCATAAATGCAGTTTGTATGCAAAATGTTTAAAAAGGTGTAAAAATCCACAAAATAAATTACTCCTAAACGTTTTGATCAAACTGTCATTTAAAAGGCAGAATAGAAAAGTTTGTATGCTCCCAAATCTGTACTTCATTAGCTTATCTTACTGCCTACTCTTTATCATTTGAATTTGGGTTAAATATGCTTACTAAATTTATGCATTCATTTATACATAAATTTGACTTTAAGTGATATTAAATTAGAATAAGTAGTATTGGGGATTTAACATTGTAAGAACTAAAGGGAAGTTTATAGAGACTGATTTCATTTTATCTGAAGTTAGTAAAAAATGTATAGTACATATGTTGTCATAATTAAGCAAATATTTTAATATATAAACAAACACACAATTTGATTCTCCAATTTCATTATGTAGGCAAGATACATTTTTATTATGCTATTTTATAGATAAGAGTAGCATAACATAACATTTAAATGATTCTGTCAGATTTCCATGAGTAGTAAAGCTTGTTCTTGAATTCAAGTCAAAAATTCCACTTTCCGGTTCTACATCTATGTCAGTCGGCCTCTAAATAACCATCTTTCTTTGATAGGTTAGACCTGTATATCCACCCTTAAGAATAAGTACAGTTTATGTTCGAACAACATTGGAGTTGGGGGGCCAACTTCCTGTACAGTAAAAAAATTCATGTGTAACTTTGGACTCTCCCAAGCTTGAAGTACTAATAGTCTACTGTTGACCAGAAGTCATAATCAAACATAAACAGTTGATTAACACATATTTTGTATGTTGTATGTCTGACACATTGTATTCTTAAAACAAAGTATGCTAGAAGAAAAAGTCAGAGAATCATAAGAAAGAGGAAGTATATTTACTATTATTAAATGAAAATAGATTATCATAAAGGTCTTCACCCTTATCTTCTTCTTCTTGCCTATGCTGCTGAGGAGGCAGATGATGAAGAGGGGTTAGCCTTGCTGTCTCAGGGGTAGCAAAGGCAGAAGAAAATCCTTGTGTAAGGGGAAAGGACAGCTCAAATTTGTGTTGTTCAAGAACCAAGTATACTTTATATCTGCTCAGGGGTATGACTAGAGTAGTGAACAATAGCGTCACAGTGACTCTAAAGGTTTTTCATACCCTCTATAGTTTTAAAAAATGAATTAAACATTATTCTGCAAATAAATAAATAATAATGGTACTAGGATAAAAATTTGATCAACTGGGAAATATTTTGATTTCTTGTTATGGAAGTAAATAACTTTATTCTGATTGTCACTGATTTTTTTCAAGTACTCTTGTACTTAATTTATCTTTAGTTATATAAAAATACAATGTTTCTATGTATGTATTATAAAAATCATCCAGAAATTAAGTAATCACAATAATATTATATTGCAGAACAGGAATCTGAAGAGGGCTATTTGCTATGTGTGAAAATATTTTTGTTCGTATTATTTGCAAATACTAAGTTTATGGTATACTGAAGAAAAACATTTCTGTTTTTTCACTTAAATGTCAAGACTTAATTTAAAAATCTTTCAAATCAATTTCAAAATCAAACAATATCATAAAGATTTAGAGTCACATGAATTTATTAGGTTATGAGAGAAAAAAGTTGAAAACTGAGCTATAAATGTTTGAAATTTTTAACTTTTATTTAAACTGGAAATAGATTTTTCTGATATGTTGATCAATTGATTTTTCTGTGGATTTGTCTATCATGTATATATGTATGTAGTTATCAATCTTATCAATCTATCTATCTGACTATCTCTATCTAAGGCACAGCTGACTTCCTCTGGTCTGAAAATCTTTCTAAAAAGGGAACCATCAAGTATTTCCATAGCCTCCCAGCCTAAATTTGCCAATAACCACCTGACCCATGTAATTGATCTAAGCCTAGTAAGACTGGTTATTTGAATCAAACTAGTCAGACAAAATTAAGAGAAAATAACTTTAAAAAAATAAAGAAGAGCAGCAATAATTATGGAATTTTGTAATGGGACTATATTTATGACCTGTGGCATTCCCAAGAGAGAAGGAGAGTAACTTGAAAAAAAAGAATAAATCAACCCCAAAGCTAGCAGAAACAAAGAAATAACTAAAATTAGAGAAGAGCTTAAAACTTAAAATGAATGAAAATTCCATTACAAAAGAAATGAAACCAAGAGTTGTTTCTTCAAAAAATTAACAAGGTTGATAGAATGCTAGATAGATTAACAAAAAAGAGAATATCTAAATAAATACAATTTAAAAATTATAAAGATGACATCACAGCTGATCCCACAGAAATGCAAACGAGCCACACTAGAGATAATGTGAACAACACCATGAACACAAATTTGAGAATCTAGAAGAAAGGCATACATTCCTGGAGACACATTATCTCTCAATACTGAATAAAGAAAGATTGAAACCCTAAATAGGCCATGTTTAATTCCTTCAATGTAATCAGTAATTTAAAAAATCTGCCAACCACAAAAGCTCTGGACCAGGTGAATTCACAGCCAAATTCTACTGGACATATGAAAAAGAACTGGTACCAATCTTACTGAAACTATTCCAAAAAACAGAGGAGGACAGACTCCTCCCTAACTCATTCTATGAAGCCAGCATCAGTCTAATACCAAAATCTGGCAGAGACATGATGAAAAAAGAAAACTTCAGGCCAATATCCCTGGTGAACATAGATGAAAAAATTCTCAACAAATTATAGCAAAGCAAAGCTGGCAGCACATCAAAAAATTAATTCACCATAATTAAATACACTTTATTCCTGGTCTAATGGTCCAACATATGCAAATCAGTAAATGTGATTCAACACATAAGCAGAATTAAAAGCAAAAACCATATGATCATCTCAACAGTTACAGATAAAGCCTTTGACAAAGTCCAACACCCCTTCTTAATAAAAACCCTCAAGAGACTAGGCATTGAAGGAGCATACTTCCAATAATAAGAATCATCTATGACAAAAAATAGCCAACATCACATGAAATGGGCAAAAGCTGGAACCATTTTTCTTGAGAAATGGAAAGACAAAGACACCCACACTTGCCACTTCTATTCAACATAGTACTGAAAGTCCTAGCCAGAGGAATCATTCTAGATAAATAAATAAAAGGCATCAAAGTAGGAAAAGATCAAACTACCTCTCTTCACTGATGATATGCGTCTATACTTAGAAAATCCTAAAACCTCCACCAAAAGACTAGTAGAAATGATTAATGATTTTACCAAAGTTTCAGGACACAAAATCAACGCACAAAAAATCAGTAACATTTCTATGCACTAATAATGTCCAGGCTGAAAAGTCAAAACGAAAACACAATCATATTACAATTTTAGTCAAAATGAAAATTAAATACCTAGGAATACAGCTAGCAAAGGAAGTGAAAGATTCACAAGAAGAACTACAAAATACTGCTAAAATAAATGGAAAAACATTGCATGCTTATGGATTGGAAGAGTCAATATCATTAAAACGTTCCTACTGCCTAAAGCATTTTAGAGATTCAATGCTTTTTCTATCAAACTACCAACATCATTCTTCAAAGAATTAGAAAAAATATATATTCTAAAATTCATACGGAAACAAAGAAGAGCCTAAATAGCCAGAACAATCCTAAGCAAACAGAACAAAGCTGGAGGCACCACACTATCCAACTTTAAACTATATTATAAGGTTACCAAAATAACTTTCCTCTTAAACATAAATTCCAATTCCATACCACATCTTTGTGAATGTGTAAAACTGAATGCTTTTAAGAGCACCCAAGTCATCTCCTGAATGTCTTGCTGCTTGGAAATTTCTTCTATCAGATACTCTAAATCATCTCTCTCAATTTCAAAGATCCACAGATATCTAGGGCAGGGGCAAAAAGCCACCAGTGTCTTTGCTAAAACAATGAAAGAGTTACCTTTACTGAAGTTCCCAACAAGTTTCTCATCTCCCTCTGAGATCACCTCAGCCTGGACTTCATTGTCAATATTACTATCAGCATTTTGATCAAAACCATTCAACAAGTCTCTAGAGAGTTTCAACTATCCCACATCTTTCTGTCTTCTTCTGAGTCCTCTTGATTGTTTCAACCTTTACTTATTACCCAGTTCCAAAGTCACTTCCACATTTTGGGGTATCTTTATAGCAGCACCCCACTCTCTGTGGTACAAATTTACTGTATTAATCTGCTCTCATACTGCAATGAAGAAATACCTGAGATTGTGTTATCTGTAAAGAAAAGACGTTTAATTGATTCACAGTTCTGCATAACTGAAGAGGCCTCAGGAAATTTACAATCATGACATAAGGCACCTCTTCACAGGGCAGCAGGAGAGAGAATGAGTGCCAGCAAGCAGAGGAAATGCCAGATGCTTATAAAACCACCATATCTTGTGAGAAGTCATCCACTATCATGAGAGCAGCAGAGGGGAAACTGCCCCCATGATTCAATTACCTCCACCTTTGACACTGGGGATTATTATAATTCAAGGTAAGATTTGGGTGGGAAGACAGGGTCAAATCATATCACTATGCATCTGACAAAAGTCTAATATCCAGAATCTATAAGGAACTTACACAATTCAACAAGGAAGAAAGCAAATAACCATATTAAAAAGTGTACAAAGGACATGAATAGATACTTCTCAAAAGAAGACATACAAGGGGATAATAAGCATGTTGAAAAATGTTCAACATCATTCATCATCAGATAAATGCAAATCAAAATCACAATCTCAACCCTAATACAAATTATAAATTTTAATACAAAGAAAATTGGAAGTCTCATATTACTTGATGTTAGAACTTATTCTAGACCTATAGTATTACTGAACTAAACTTGGCACCATTTGTCTAGTGCAGCGAAGCCAAACACTGACACCAAACTATGCAGAGGAAAGGTATGTATTGCAAAGCACCAAGAAAGGAGAATGGGCAGCTAACAGCAACAATCCAAACTCTTGCTTATAAGCAAGAGTTTTTGAAGGCAAGGGTAAGGGTGTCTCCAAAGTAAGTTATTATGCCTGGCCTGCAATAGCTTTTGAGTACTCATCTATAAATTCTTTCCCAGGGAAGAGGCAAAATTCTTTCTAGTAGTCAGCACACACTAAAAATGACTCAGATCTCTAGCTATCAGTTTTGAAGGTTTTTAACCATATATGATGAACTGTAACAGGGGTTGACCTATTATATCTTTCAAATATTGCTTCATTCTTCATAAATATTGCTATCTCTGACACCTCATCTGCAAAGCAACCTAGTTAAAGTTCTAGTGATTTACCTAGTTTCTGCATATGGTAGTCACATATTTCTTTTCTTTAATGCTTCATATAAGTGTGTGTCTTTGTAACTGGCATCTAAAAGAGATGGAATATTTTGCCCATTCAGGACGACTTCTTATAAAATTCTATTTATTATAATGGGGTCAACCTGAGACATTCCACAGATTGGTGAAAAAAAAAAAAAGCCCAAATCTAGAATAGTTTTAGTAATACTCATGACATTTGTGCAGCTGTTTTTGAACCTATATCCCAGCACTCTCCTTACAACCACCTCTGAATTCCTTGTCATTAATAGGCAATAAAAAAGAGATTCACTTATTGCCTGGGTAACCATATAATTAGTTCAATAGATTGCTACTGATTCTCATAGAATTCTCCCAAATCTCATTAATTAGTCCATGAGGACTTCATCCTCCCACTCCTTGAAAGCCATGTTTTTTTCAACATTCTATCTATGCATAAATTGTGTGGTTGTGCTGTGTCCTCGCCAAAGTCACTGACCAAGCTGTGGGGATTAGAGAATGAAATGTAACCAGTGCTACTACTCAAGGCACATCCTGGGAGCCTGCATAGTCCTGGAGAAAGACACATCTGTTTATGATTGGTCTACTTGGAGGAGCATTTATTTTCAGTTACTTATTCACAGGGTATAAGAAAGCGTCTCCATTTTTGATGTGCTGGTACAAGACCTTGCTAACAGAGAACCTTCGCTTCAACCCCACACCCTAGCCATCATAAAACCCCCACATCATTCTCATTTCCGGGCTCTCTCAATCCATTTTTAGTTGTGCCTGGGAGATACTATACCTTTCCCGGAAGCCTCATTGTGTGAGTTTTAATGAATATGTTCTCATTCTAGTGAGGCATGTATGGTGTCATAAGTCTCAATATGCAAACCAAATTTTGGGTAAAGGTTCATTTTGTTTCTGCAAAGTGTTCACAACAGAGGGGGAGCTTTTCTTCATTTCCCACAAATGCCCAGTATGTACGCTGCAAATACATTGTGTGGTTGTTCAAGAGACAACGACTGCGAGAAGTAGAAGCAGAAAATTACAAAAAGGACACAGAAGAGTAGGCAAGAGCAGCAGAAGGTAAAAACAAGTGTGACTTAAGACAAGAAACCTGTGTTGAGCAAAGAAAGAATCCAGCAATGCTTGTAATACAGGAGTTGCGACAGGTGTAGTGGTTGTTCTGACTGTTGCGAGAGAGAAAGTATCACTCACTCTCACATGTCCCTGTAGTGAACAGAAGACATTGAACTCAAGGGGAGGTAAAGCTGATACGACTGACTATATTGTCGCCATGAGGATTCGTAAGTTTTTCTGAGGACTTTTCCAGAATTTGGTCAGGTATAAACTATTATATGACTATAAAACTTTTTAGACGTTTTAAGTATTAGACTTAAATGCATTTTTTCCAGTTTTCAGTCTAATCCCTAAAGGTATGTAATGAGGATTTTTATTTTGCCTTTTACTAGATATTTTTTTCCTTACTGCATATCTTTCTATTAAAGAATAAATCTTGTTAAAAGACTGACATAAAAGCCTGTGGGTTTTATTGTAGAAGCAAATTTATTTTCTGGTTCATTTAATGATAATCAAATTATAGGAACAGTTAAAAAGTGAAAGTCAAGTCATTCAATCTAGCACAACCCAGGCAGCCACAATCGTGACCTGAGGATACAAATTACTTCTATTGAAGCTATTTTATGAAGTATCCCTTTCTTTCAGAGATGAAATTGTATTTGTACAAATGAACTTTTAAAAAACCGATCTTCATCTGTACATAGATGAAAGAATTAGATTATTTAGATAAATCAATGAAAGTTAAATGTAATGTTTGGCATTTCATAAACAAAATGACTAAATATTCATTTTTCAACTAGGCAGTGTATTATACGTGTAATCAACGTCTTTTCTATCAGTGGCTATCTACCAATTTTTCATATACCTGAATAGAAATTGGTAATTTACTACATTTCATAATCATGAGATAACAATTTTAAAACATTCAAAGCTGTGACATTTGTGTACCTCTCAATTACTGGAACAGTAAAATTATATTCTAATAAATATAAAGATGCATATTTATACTTCTCTTAGTCAAATTTAGTTATGCTTTAATTTCTATATTAGTTTTCAACTTAGTTTAGCCGTCTATTATGCTCAATGAATGCTGTTATTACTGTGTAGTATGTTGTAAGTTTTTTTTGTGTGTGTGAAGGAGTCTCACTCTGTTGCGCAGACTGGATTGCAGTGCCATGATCTTGGCTCACTACAACCTCCGCCTCCCAGGATCAAACAATTCTCCTGTCTCAGCCACTCGAGTAGCTGGGATTACAGGTGCCTGCCACCATGCCTGGGCAATTTTTGTATTTTTAGTAGAGACAGAGTTTCACCATGTTGGTCTGGCTGGACATGAACTCCTGACCTTAAGTGATCCACCCACCTTGGCCTCCCAAAGTGTGGAATTACACTGTGCCCAGCCTGTTATAGTATTTTTTTTTTTAAGTTAGTCTCATCTGTGGCTTGCAATAATCATTATCCTCCTCCTCATCATCATCGTCACCATCACTTGCAGGTAAAAATGTATTTTATATAGAAAATATTGCTAGTTTAAGATTACCAGACCAGGCATCAAAATATATGATTTCTAGTCAGGTACAAACCTTTCTATAATGTATACTGTAGGTAAAGAGTAAAAATCTCCCACAGTATATAGAAAAATTGGGGCGGGAATTATCTGCCCTAGATAATTACTATGTACTATTTGTATTGATACCCTTTTTTTACTGGCTTTCCATCTAGTAATTGCTACATTTTGTAACATGAACTTAACTTTAAAAGAGATGCTTTACATGCATACTATTTAAATATGTTTACATCAGAAAATGCATGCTTTATTACACTTAGCTATTTGCAATTCAGCACTATATCCTGCAATATATTAATGATAAGTTTTAAAAGCTGGCAGAGGCATTAATGGATGGAATGTTGAATATAATAAGTGGCCTCTCTCTGAATGATTTAAATCAATACCAACAATCAAGAGAAAGAAATTGCAATGAGAAGTTCTTTGAATTTTATAACTTGGCCTAAAACAATAGATTTAAACAAGATTCAATGACTGATAATAAAAGAGAATCACTCTTCATATAAAATTGATAAATGTATATGGAAATTTATAGCCTATTATATTTTATTGCATTTAATTTTTTTCCTCTTACATTTGTGATTTACGAAAAATCTTTCAGCTTAAAATTAAAACCATCACATCTATTTAGTAAGAACCTTTCTATGAACCCAGTCATCTCAATTATTATGTGAAAGCTAGAAACTGATATCTTAATTTTTTTTTTTTGTAGTGAATTACTTCTTTTGTTTTCAGTTACCTTTCCTGGATGGAGGATGGGTGGAGAAGTCAACATTCCTAGATCTGGTTGATCATATTTTCAATTCAGGTGCATGTTATCAAACTCTGTTAGAAACAACAGAATATTCCATCACTCTTCTCTCCTTCAGGTTAGCCTCCCTTCCCCCATGGTCTCTAACACAGCAAGTTTAAGTCTTTTGGGAATTTAGGGTAGAAACAAATGCTAATTTTACAAATATACCTTAAGAATAGTGAAATATAGCTTAAATGCAATGAAATAAAAATAACTTCTTGAAAGTTTTAATTAATTTTTAGATATCAGAAATATAATTTTAATAATATACAGTTTTAATATGTTTATTCAAGTGTTTCTGATTTTCTGATTTTTTCCCCTTCTAATTATTTTAATTTCATCTTTTCAGTCCATTTTTACAGATATACCATGTTATGTCTTCTCTATGTTACGTTACTTTCCAAAGACATTGTCCTCTATAAATTGTTCTTCTTGCAACCTAGATCTTTGTAGCAATTATATTTCAAAAAAATAGTGAATATAATTCTAGATCATCTGAATTTTATGTCTGCAGCATTTCCTCTGAGGCACAGTAAAAGTGTACGTCTGCATCATTATAACTTAAAATGATGAATGATAAATCTTTTTATTTCAGGTGTTGCACAACAGAGCTTTCTGAGAAATAATTTGTTTTTAATTCATCAAAAATTTGTTTTATTTACAAAGGATAATACATACTCCATCGTTACATTTTGGCCTGAAAAGATGGTTTATATATTCTACTCTAGCACTATTTAGTGTGATGGCAAAACAGTAATATTTCAGGACACCTAAGATTGTTAAAGCTGTTTCTCTACAATTACTATTTTATTTAGACATGAATAAGTAAAAAGTATATGATTTATATGTAAACTGGTGAATTCAAGAATAGTATTTATTTGCAGTGACTGTAAGTAAAATAATTGCTACAGGTGGATTTACTTGGTTAAAATACTCATGCTTTACTACTTAATATAAACAATCAATTTTCAATCAAGTAGGACTGTTTGCTTAAAGGTACATTTCTTCTAAACACTATCCAGTAATAATAATAATTTTAACAACTATTCTAATCATGAATCAGCCACCAGGCTAAGCATCATGCATGTATTATAACTTCTTTTATTTTTATAGTCATCTGACATACCGACTACTACTCTCCCTATTTTTCCCAAGGGGAAACTGAAGCTGAAATAAGTGATATAACTTTTTTAAAGTCACACAACTGAAATGGTTAAAAAGTTTATTCATGGTATGTTTAATACCATTAATATCTAACTCTCACATTCTACACACACATCTGAATCTTACCATTTAAACTAAGAATTCCATTTTGTGAGAGCACTGTTTATATGTTAATTTATCCTTTTAAAAACACATACACATATATAGCTTAATTTTAATTTTATTTCTGATCTTTAAAAATATTTAAATAATAAATTGATTAATTCTTATTTTATTCTTTTTTACCAATAAGTATATAAATATTAAACAATATTATTTTATGTATATTTTGTTTTCTCAATTGTTTAAACTATTTTAAATATGTTTTCACCTAAATAACTGTGAGATAAAACACAGTGATGTAGAAGCATTGCAGCATTAAAGAGATACCATGTTAACAGTTTCTTCCTCACTTATCCATAAGGCCAAAATTTGAATGTAAAGCAATTTTGATATTAAAAACATCTTTTGAGATATCAGTTAATCAACATTGAAAACATCTTTTGAGATATTGTCACCTATTCTGGTATTATATGAAAAAAAGATCATAAAGTGAATATCATATGGCTTCTCAGAAATAAACAGCTATATACAAACTATATTTAGTATTGCAGTGTATATTCTTTAAAATTATCATTCCATTAGATAATTTTATTTTCATTAATTTGAAATATCTAGCTTCTTCATTGTGGAAATTTTCTGGGAATATTGATTGTAATGCCATTTTAAAATAAAAGTTTAAATTCTATTTATATATACCTTGGTACATACTTGTTGGTTTTAAATCAGACACTACTAATGTTTTGACCCACTCTCCAGCCCAAGTGACTACATTAGTTTTTATTTAATTGTGAATCATTTTCTGTATTTCCCCAGCATTATTTTTACAAGCTCTCAGAAATAAAATGTATGTTATTAAGTTCTTATATCACTTTCTTTCCTTTGACCCTGCCACACTTCTCATTCATCACGCATTCATCTATTCCTTTAGAGGTTTATGAGTGCAATATAAGTGCCAAACACTGTACTGGGAACTAGTAAGACAAAGAGTAATAAGACACACTCCTTCCCTTAATAATTATAAGTTTCTGAAGAAGATAGACTTAGCAAGTAATAACTAAAAAGAATTTGATATTTACTGAAATACAGGCATGTACAAAATTCTACTATATCACAGAAAAAAATTCTGTATGTAGAGAAATCAAGAAATATTTCCAAAACAAGTAATATTTTAGTGAGATCTGAACAATTTTCCAGATGAAGAAGAGGAAAGACATTTCAAGCAAATTAAACAGTAGGTACATATGTGGGTATGAAACCCTGCTCCTTACTGGAAGTATGGAATAGTATCTCAGTATGGGAATAAAGGAAAAAAGAGAAAATATATACAGATGCCTAAACAGTAAACACTATGCATGAGACACTCAGTTATTTAAATAGATTTTATAGTATTGTTAATAATAAACTGCTTAGATAATATAAGGTGAAAATAATTAGCATAATTAGGAAAAATATAGAGAGGAGTGAAAATTGTTATATAGCTATTACAGTAGTTCAGGTAAGAGATGATGAAGCCTGATTTAATACTTTGTCAATGCATATAAATAAAGTGAGAAGAATCTAGTGATAATGAAGTGACTAATTTTACAACATTTAGTGACCAATTAATAATAAGACGATGAGACAGCAATAAAGAATAAAAATGAGTAATACACTATCTTGAGCTAAAATAACCCTAAATTTAGTTTGGCATATCAAATAATGAAGTCACTTGAGATGGAAAACTCAGTAACTCAGAAAATTAAAACACTAGCTAAGATTTGTACATCATCAGTTTTACAGTTATTTGGAGCTTTCAGATGTTTGAGAATATGAATGTCAATTTGGAGTGATTTCTAGGTTTTAATACCCACTCATTTATTCTTTAATAAATAGTTACTGAGTGCTTACTATACGTGCTAAATTCAGTGGTAAATAAGATGGATAGAAAAATGAGATAGAGTAACTACTTTCCATCTGGTAGCTTATATTCTATCTGGAGGGGAAATGAATAATACATAAAGAAGCAAACAAAGTAATTTCAGACATAGAGATATGCATTTAGAAAAAAGGGAAATTTTCAATATGGCGGAATATGAAAAAATCACAATGATAGGAAGAATTTATTTCAGGCAGGTCTCTCTGTGGAGGTGGCATTCATGTTGAGACCAAAATGACAAACATGAAGGGAAGCACCTTCCAGGACAATCAAGGGCAAATTAAAATATTCTTACTAATTCAAGAAAATAAAGAACTGTATACGAAGACGGGTATAATTGTTTTGAGATAAGCAGCCTCGGAACATTTGCTTTAGTTCGGGTTCCCAGGAAACAGGGATTAGAATTCAGGACTCTACTGGGGAGGTGATCTCAAGTACAGCATCTAAAAGGGAGTGAAACAAGTAGAATTATGTGCAGAGAGAATCTTTATGAATCTTTCAAGAAGATTTTGTCCAAATCTGATTTATAGTTTTAAGAAAGTTGCCCCTGCTACTGTGTTTAGGAATTGAAGGAAGAATTTATGTGGAATATGGAAGATGAATGAGAAGTTGAATATTTGAGCAATCCAGTTGATTTGAATGATGACAATGGTTAAGTCAAGGGTAACAGGAGTAGACAGATAACGATAGAAGGTAAGACTAAGGGTTGGAGAAATTGTAAAGGCAAGGAAGCTAAATTTGGATTTCTAAAGAATAATATTACTCAAAGCAAAACAGAAGTAATAAAAAATAAAAAGACAGAGCTACAAAGTAAACTAGGGCAGAATGGTAAGAGTGGAATCATGTAACTATAAGAAGTTTTGTGTTTCAACAAAGAGGAAACGATTGACCGTTATCAAATGCCATAGAGAAATCTAACAAGATTAATGACAGGATTTTCCACTTGGTTAGTTTATCTATGCTAGACTCGTGTGTGTGATGGGATGGAAGACACTGTAATTGACAGAAAAAGAAAAGGGAGGTGAGGAAAGGAGTAGCACAAAGTAACTGACTAGCTGTAGGTAAACAAAGGAAAGTGTTTTATTTTATTTATTTTTTTAAAGTGGCATAAAGTGTAGTAAGCAATTTTTTTAGTTTATTTTCATAGGTTTGTTTATAAAGACAAAGTTATCAAAGTGGATTTTAGAAGCACACACAGACACAAATATATACACCAAAAAGCCAGTACACAAAGTTGATAAAGGACAGGTTGAAGACAAAAGAATATGTTTCTATAATCTATCTTCCATCATAAATATTAGCTTTGCTTAGATATATGTGGAGGTAGAAAGGGCTGTAAGTAAAAAAGCTCAAATCAAATTAATTCCATTTCCATGGGGAACTGTAAGACAAAATTGAAAGGGAAAAACGCATTATGAAATGGTTACATCATGACATAACTAGCAGATGGGTTTTTCAAAAATATTAATGTGCACACTAAAGATGATTTTGGTTACCTTACACTAAGATTTACAATAAAACATCTTTACAAAACACTCAACCACAAATAAACTCAAAGTTGTGAACCTTACTCTGAAAGTACTTGGTAGCAGAGAGACAGTGCACACAAAGCCTGCGTTTGCATACATCAGCTGCCTTAGTTCTTTATTTATTAAATTATTTGAGACATTTAAAAAATTAGTCAAAATTTGCATTCTTTGTCGATGGAGCCTCATTTTTCTATTGCTTGATTACTTTCTCAGTAGTCAACATTGGTTTTCCATGGTCATAACACAAATAAACTGAGTAAGAAATAAGAGCTTCTACATGTAACTGTTCATCTGTAATTACCATAGTCGTTGTACAATTGCATAATTGGGATTTAGGATAGATAGTAAGATCTATATATACTTACCCGACTTGGAGTAGTATCCCCAGCTCAAGAAATAGAATTATATCATATTTGTGAATTCCATTTAAATACCTAAAAGTTTACTTATAGTAAGAGATATGTACTCATTTTAGTATGGCTTTTTGGTTTGTAATTTTTTAATAGAATCACATTTTTTTCTCAGTCATATAGCATATTAAAATACAAATCATGAATTGTTATAAAAAAGAAAGTTTATTTAAAATAGCTTATGCAAAAACGATATTCATCTAGTTTGGCTTTTATAACCTGGGTAAGCTATCAGTCATGACTGAAAATTTAACTATTTTTTTCCAATCATTTCTGAGGTTTAAAAACAATTTATATTGTATAATTTATAACATAAAGACTACCATATTCTAAAAGTTTCTTTAACATCAGATATAAAATGCATGGAAGAATGACAGAAAGACCATTACGAAATCTATTTTGGGTATTATAATGGAGATAATATGCTGCAATTTAGTTTAATGAGTTGCAATTAAGAAACTGTTTCAAGAGTTGCATGTGATTTCTTTTAATTATTAGTTATTAGTTGTTCCTGCATAAGTATATTTAAAAATCACATTATTTTAACTGTAGTAAGGGAAAAAATCTTCTATATATTAATATTTCTCATGTACTATAGATCATCAAAATTTAAAAAGGACATACAGTACTTTTTAACTTCTGGCACTTATCAGAAAATCATTTTTAGGAAGACTATTACTTGTGAAATGGGAAGAACACATACCTATGTATACAATTTGGCGTATTTTGATAAAAATCTAAAGGACTTAATAATGAATATTTATCTGTCCAAAAAGTACTGCCATTTTGCATAACTAATGGAATATTTAAGATAACTGATTAAATACGTGACTTATTCTATTATTTGGCCAGGGAACAGAATACCACAGACTGGGTGGCTTACACAGCAAAAATAATCTATTTTCTCACAACTCTGGAAGCTACAAATCTAAGATCAAGAGACTAGAAAATGTGGTTTCTGGTAAATCCTCTATTGCTGGCTTGCAAATAGCCTTTCTTCTGCTAGTGCGGGTGGAGGGAAGAGGACATTTCTTTTTTATAAGGACAACAGTCCTGTTGGATTATTGCCCCACCTTTATGACCTCATTTAGTCTTAACTACCTCTTTAAAAGCCCTATTTCCCAATACAATCACACTAGGGATTACGGCTTTAACATATGAATGTTGGGAGTTGTGGGGGAGACACTCTTCAGTTTATAACACTATGCTAAATAATCTTTCAGTTTTAGAATGAGAAAATATTCTAAGACACTGCAACAATCAAAATAGATATTTCATTTTATCTTAGAGAAAGATGAAAATTCACTGAAATTAGTTTTGATTTTGGAATTTCTAAAAGAAAACATTTTCTACCCTGATTCTGTAGTACACATGCCAGATTGCTTTGAAAAGTTTGAAAATACAGAAAATACAAAAGCAGTACTACTATATTTCATTTTCTTTTTAGATGTATATAAATCATGAATTAACCAATTGCAAAAGAGAATATAAAGTTTTGCAAAATGTGGAAATATCTTAAAGTTTGAATGACTAAAAATTAAATCTTGATTAATCCTCATATGAAAACCTATGTGTAATTTCATAACTGAGAGTAGTTTGGTCACAGATATTACTAAGAAATATGAAGTGCCACAATAAAGTATTCAATATTCTTAATATTATAAATATATGTATATATTATTATCAATCACATTGTATTTATAGTATGAATAACATATGTTATGTAGAAATACTTAAAAACACTAGGCAAATTTTCATATGACATCATTTTTCCCTTACATGCATCATCATTACGTGAAAAATTGTGTAAATAGTTGTTAAAATTCTTTCCCCAAAGCTCTACTTGTTTATTGCAGCATCATCAGCACATAATATTCATGTTATGCATAGTGGGAATTCAGTGAAAAGATAGATGAACACATGTTTTTATTATAAGTTTAATTAGAAGATCATAACAGTTTTATATGTATATTCTAGACCCTTTTAGGAATTATTTATTGCACTTTGCATGTTCCTTGATTTTCTCAACTGAGCATTATGTAAAATTTGAGGTGAAAGTACTTGCCCGAGAGACTGTGGGAGGGCCTCACTTAGTAATTGCAGGACAAGCCCATCAGACACAACTCCATATCCTAGGATTTCTCTGGAAAGAGAAAATTGATATTTACTTCCCTTCCCGTATTCTGACTGAGAGTTTCAAGTATTTTGCTCACCTTTTGTTTGTAATTACCATTTGAGTTAAGCAGTATGTTTGGATGAGTTTTATTCTATCAAGACAGGAAACAAACGATGCCATGACACATGACTTTCCTTAATGTCATGTATACCAACATAATTGGCTCATCTATAACATTTTCTGGTTCCTCAGGACTTATGTCATGAGAAATATATTTGGATAAAAACATGTGTACAACAAGCAGCTCTCAAACCCTTTCATGAATTAAGGCTTGAGAAGAATAATGGAAAAAGAATAATCTGCTGAACATAATAGAATAATATTAAATTAGGCCTTCTAGGGCTATGTAATATTCAATTTAAGCAAAAACAGCCTTAAGCAAATTGTTCTTTAGGATAGAGAAAAATTCAGGGTAATCCACTACATAAACTAACATTAGAAATTCAGAATCTGAAGGGGACAGGGGCTTTCTCAATGATAAAACGTCATAATACTTCTAATAATATGTAATTTTTTGATTTACTTCATTCTCAAAATACGAAAAATATTTAAATGGTAAACAGATTGAATTAGGGAGAAATACAAATAAAAAGCAAGACAGCACATTTTATACTGAATTGAAACAATCAGGTTTGCCACATCAAGTATATAAACATTGGCTGGGCATTGTGGCTCACGCCTGTAATTCCAGCACTTTGGGAGGCCGAGGCGGGCGGATCACAAGGTCAGGAAATCGAAACCACCCTGACTAACACAGTGAAACCCTGTCTCTACTAAAAATACAAAAAATTAGCCAGGCGTGGTGGCACACACCTGTGGTCCCGGCTACTCAGGAGGCTGAGGTAAGAGAATCGCTTAAACCCGGGAGGTGGAGGTTGCAATCAGCCGAGATCACACCACTGCACTCCAGCCTGGGTGACAGAGCAAGACTCCAACTCAAAAAAAAAAAAAAAAAAAGTATATAAACATCATGGTAAATTATCTGCAAATTAAAAACACAAAAACAAAAACAAAAAATAAATACCCAAAACCAACAATGATTTTTGTTTTTCACTTTATATATTAGACCAACAATAAAAGTATGAACCAATAGCTGCATTTTATGTTAGTTGCGATGGGAGCAAAGAAATAACACAATCAGGTTTCAGTTTTTAGGAGATTCACTCTGGCTGCTGTGGGAGAATCAACTCACAGAAGTTGGTGGCAAAATAATTCAAAGCACATAATGAGTTAGGAAGCTAAGTAATTCTCCGGGGGAGACTGAATGTTTCCTTGGAATAGGATGTTACTGACAGAGGTAAAAGTGGGGAGTAAGTGCATATTTGGTCTGTATTTTAACATCAAACCGTCAGTATTTTCTGATAGTTGATGCAAAGCATAAGCGAAAATATGAGTTAAGTTCATGCCTTTTCAAAGGAATAACTGGATAAAGAGAAGGGTCATTTACTTAAATAGGGAATTCTGGTGAGAAGTAGATTTTGGAGAAAAAAAAATCAAGATTATTTCGTAGTGTATTAAGTTGGAGATGCCTTTTGGGAGTTCTAGTCAACTAAACAGTGAGTCAGTGAGTTTATAATACACGGTAAAGCTGACAGACATCTATTATTACAGTTTTTAAGAGTAATTATTGCAAATGTGGATTTAAAAAGTTAGTTCTAAACACAGCCATAGGGAAGCAAACATTTGGTTAAAAAGAAAGAAAAAAGCCAGCAAAAGAACATTTTGATGTGCAATAAGAATTTGTGTAATATATTCTTTCACTCTATAAATGTGGTTAGTAGGGGGTTTGTATTATTAACTCTTGGTAATTCAAACACAGGCAGGACTGATCAAGAATCTTCCCTCAGATTTCACAGTATAGTGATAAATATGAATATTTATTATATTCATTGATGAAAACATATAGGGCTCTAAAATAACCTATAATAGAACAGCTCTTCCCTGGGTGAAAAATGAAGATCTCGTTGAGGAAATATTAATAATTTGGAGTTGATCAGTTCATATAGGAAGAGTAAGGGGGAGGTAGAATTTCTGGGAGGATTTCATGGAGCAAAGCAAGAATTTATTTATCACTCAAAGAATTAGAAAAGTTCGAGTATAAAGTAGAATTTCTTGATACTGAATAAGGTAGAAGTATTTTAGCAGCATGTAACTAGTTTTGCTAAAATGATCTGCATTGTAACTAGGTGGTAAAGTGTTTGAAGATAGTTTCATGGGAGAGGGAATCAGAGCATTTGATAAATGTGGAAGAAGAATGCCAGTGGAAAGGTTATTGCTGCAGTTTTGCCTGAAGTGCAACATGTTCCTTACTTCCTTATGGGTGAAAATGTAATGCTTGTTTTAGTCCTCGTTGCAGAGTTAAAACCCAGAATATGATGACAGGGGCCCTTTAATATTTCTTTTTAAAAGTGTATTCCCTGGGTCCTTGAAATGCTGCTATAAAATTACTAATTAATATTTGGCAAGGAATTTGTAAAAGTGTGTATTCCCAGACATGTCATAAAACACCTTGGTTAGAATGTAAAATCAAGGCTACAGTATGCCTATTAAAAGGATTTATAACTACGTTTTAACTTAGAGTGGAGATGGAAAGAACACCAGACAACTGTTAAGAGGTTGAAAGTAGGAAACACGCTCTACTATTTATCAAAAAGAAGGCACTAGGGATATAGAATTTATTTTAAGCTGCTTAAAGATGTTAAAGAATTAAACAAGCTTAGAAATGATATTTTGAAACTGGACCATACTTTGTAATTCAATGAATAATCTAATATGATGAAACTCTATTTGCAATAGAGATGATTATTTATGAAACAATGATAGCATTATATTTGTTAATTTTAATATTACATTAAATTTGGAAGGAAGGAAGTCTCCAAAAAAAGAAAAACAAAAACAAAAAAACACACAGAAGCACTCATTACTATCAGGATAGACACATACAGCCTGAAGCCTCAGTATGTAATCTAAATGTCAGTTTTCAACTTCAATGATTACTTATAAATTAAAGTGCTTGGTATAGGAATAAAAACATTTATTACAAAACAAGGCAACAAATATATAACAAAATTTTACCTGGGAATTTGCCATCTATAGCAGGGGTCTCTAGCCCCCAGGCCACCATAGCCTGTTAGGAACTGGGCCTCACAGCAGGATGTGAGTGGCGGGTGAGGGAGCATTACTGCCTGATCACCACCTCCTGTCAGATCAATGGTGGCAGTAGATTCTCATAGGAGTGAGAACCCTATTGTGAACTGTGCATGCAAGGAATCTTGGCTGCACACTCCTTATGAGAATCTAATGCCTGATGATCTGAGGTGGAACAATTTCATCCTGAACACCCACCCCCACTGTTCGGCCATGGAAAACCTGTCTTCCGTGAAACTGGTCCCTGGTGCCAAAAAGGTTGGGAACTGCTGATCTATAGGATTGAGAATGTTACCATAAATGTTTAAGTAGAATTAAATTATATGTGTTTCTATGTACACAAAATAAAAATATACATTTTGTTTAAATTTTGTGCAAATTTTATTTCTGCCAACTAAAATATCACATTCATCCAGAATTTAAGTTACCAGATGTAAATGGCTACCATAAATTGGATGGAATGGAGACTTTAATTCCATAACTAAGTAGAAAAGTGTCACTTTGCAATGAATTTCCTAGTTCATGGTCATGATCTTCTAAGTGTGAAGGAGTTCTCATAATGTTGCTACTACTAATACTACTAACACTATTACCATTACCATTACTGCTGCTACTACCACTACTATCACTGATACTATTTTTACCCTAGTAAAGTAGTAATTACAAAAGCAAACATTGCTGAATGTTTACAGTGTCTTCAGTACTGTGCTGAACATTTACAAAATGTTGTCTAAATTATTTTTCATCTTAATCATAGCAGGTAGGTGTTATTACCCTCATTGTACAGCTAATGAAATGTACTCAATTTCATATAGTTAGTGAAGAGCAGACAGTATCTGAACACAAAACTATGTGTTGCTATAATCTACCATCTTCACTATAACTTAACCCTCTTTGATTGGCTGCTGCTGAAAAGACTCAAATCTACTTCATAATGAAAATTTTAAGATGTGTTAGTGGAATTAAAACACAGTGACAAAACAGAGGGGGCCAGATCAAATCATTGCTAACAAAGTAAATTGAGAGTTTTGTTTTTAAGTAAGCTTTGTTGAAATATTTCTTTTGACAATTAGAGTCATTATTTATCAAAAATATGTGTTACTTTCTCTGTATTAAAATGACAAGGACTGCTAGAGTAAGGCTAATGTATATACTAAGACCCAACTACAGAAATTTATAGAGTTTGCTTCAATAGCTCAGCCAATTATACGTGGAAGGTATCAAAACTGATACTGCTGAGTTACCTCTCTTACTCAGAGAGTTATCCATGATGAAGCAGTAATAAGGACACTACAATAGGTATAGTATTTTGAGACTTCCAACAAATTATCATGAGGATTTATTTCAGACCTTATAATCAAACATACAGAAAATTTTGGAAAATCAAAGGTGAATGGTGTTTCCATGTGAAAGAATGGCCCAAATAACTCTACAGAATTTTTTCGTATATGCTTTGCCACATTCACAGTATCTGAATTAGAATCATGTATGCTAACTGGTTCCTATGAACACAGTGGAGGTTTATTTCTCCTACAAAGGAATGTATCCCTGGAACTCAGTCCTTTAAACAACCACTGTAAATTATCTGCAGACAAAGTTACAGTCATCCTCCCACTCATGTCAAATTTCTGAAAATTATATTATTTTCTCAAGTAATATATTACTTGAAATGTGTATGTATCCATGGATAAATAACATATGGCTTACATATATTTTAAGAAAATGCTTGTTCATTAAATATCTTTGGCAAAAATAACACTGAAGTTGAATGGTATGCAAATTTTAAAAACGTTCTTCTTTATGAATGGTTAATTAGAACAAGAAAAAGAGGGGGAGGAGGAAGAGAAGGAGGAAAGAGAGAGAGAGGGAGAGAGAAAGAGGGAGGGAGAAAAGAAGGGAGGAAGGAAGGGAGGGAGGGAGAGAGGGGGTGCAGGGAGGTAGGGAGGGAAGGAAAGAAAGAGAAAAAGACAGAAAACTTGAGACTTTTAGTGAGGTTATAAATGTCCTAGTTCCTCATGCTAATTGATTGAAGGCAAGTCAAGGCAAAGAGTGGAAATCAATTATGTTTTAAAAAATGTGCTAAAATTCAAATTTAGTCTTACTAAAAGTAATATATAATCCAATAATGTAAAAGTATAAGAAATATCTATTAATGGAAATGTGCCTCATTTATAATAATAAAATTTAAAAAGAAAAATTAAGTAAATATGTAACATCTTAATTAGCTTTTCAAAGTATAGGTAAAAAAAAAATAATAAACTGACTTAGCACATTTATTTGCTAAGCATTCTACCTTCAAGAAAAGATAGGAAAAGTTGTCATTTTTCTGGAATTAACCTAAAGTAACATGAAAGAATTAGTTACCAACATGTAAATGATGGGTACTTTTAATTTTAATTCAGCTTTTGATGAATTAAATGTTTTTACTTATCACTCTATGTCCTTTTTAATTAACTGTGGTTAACATCAACATTTCAAGGCATTTACCCTTTCATCCTTCACGATATTTAGTAAGATGTCTTGTTCAGGCAAGAAAAGAAAAAAAAAGAATTTTCAATGTGCTTATTAATTTGCTTGTTCAGAACTAAATGAACAATATTATCTGTTCTTATGTATACTAGATCCTTGAGTAAGCAGTCTTCTACAGAATGCTCTATAGGTTTTTTGCTGTATTTGTCTTTAAAGACAATCTAAATCTCATTATTTGCAACTAGAACCATCAGTTATGCGGTCTTGGGTTTAAGCTTGGAGTTCCTTCATAGGTACAGATCACAGGATATGAACACAGAGTAGGTGCTCAAAGAATGCTGAGAGATCATGCCTCACTTTGGTAGGCACTAATATTTTATGTCTTTAATCCATTTCCTAATTTTCAAAGTAATAAAAATTTAAGAGCATGATATGATTCCCTTAGCATTGAAGAATATATTCTACAACCTCCTTTGCAACAAGTGTGAAGGAATTTTGAAGAAATTTTGTGGCAGCTTCAGGCACATATACTAAAAAACAGTTGGGGCTATTCCTGGTCCCTCTCCTTCATTTCTTCATCTATCCACTGATTGTAGTATTTGCCACCTTGGATTATGAAGATAAGAAAGCACGTAATAAATATGGGGATAGAAAGATTGTGAGTCAGTCCAACCTCGAAATGCATATTGGAAATTTTATAGAAAAAGGAAATAAATGTTTATCTTGTTTGGCATCTTTTATTCAACTTTTAAAAGTTTTTTGTTATTTTGAGTCAAACTAAATACTAACTACTACTCCATTTTTAGTAGCATTATATATCTTCCCCTGAAAGGAAATCAGCAATAATTTGGGGCCCTTATATTTGCTATTTTCATTAACCATTTGTTTCCCGTACTAAAAAAAATCCTATAAATTATTTTCACTATCAAGTCTACCTAATATCTCCCCTACTGTCCAAAACTCATGTCTAAAACATTTTATTCACGTCTTTTGACACAGCTCCCTATACAATCAGGGCCTACATTTGAATTACATTGTCTAGTTATATCCAGGTTTTCCTTTTTAACTTTGTGCATCTATCTTGAAATATTTTGAAAAGTGCTCACCATCAACAGTATTTTCTATTAGAAGCATAACAGAATAATAACAGATAACTCACAAATATTTTCCACGTTGATGTCTTTGAATTAATGTTATCTTATTTAATCTCCACAATAACTCAATAAGGGAAGCAGCATTTTTATACTGACAATGAAATAGACTTAAAAAACATTAAGTGACTTGCCAAAGATCATATACTTATTAGAATTCAGCAGTACAATAATATATTAATTAAATAACAGTTTATCTTTCCAAAAATTTATATTCAACAGAAAATGGTTCCTAGTACCATTTACATTTTATGGGATCTGATTTTAAGCTACGACAGTAGCAACAGAATTAGACATGAGAAAGTTTCTTGACCTATGTGTGATTTATAGGGTGACTAAGCTCCTACAGATTTATGATGATAAAAACAGGTTTGGTAAGTATAAGGGAGTAAATGATGAATTGTGAAACTCCTAAAAATAGTCCTCAGCAGGTGAAATTGATTATTATTCAAGGAACTAGAACATGACACCTTTTTTTAGATCTATATGTTGAGGCCTGAGCATGTAATACTCCAATACTAAAGAGTCAATCTATGCTGTAATTAGATTCTTTAGATACTTTCATTAATACTGTCAAGTGATGATTAAATAGATAATGCAGTGTGATCTAAAAACACACTGGCTAGCTTGTTCCAATGTTGCTTGTATCTTCACAACAAAAACTGAAACTTGACTTCAGTTGTGATTTATTTGTTAGCAGCCAACAGGACTACAATTATCTGGCATCTTATACTTAAGTAATCAAACTAATTGTTTTTTAGTAATTCATTCTTTTTTAATTATACTTTATGTTCTAGGGTACATGTGCACAACGTGCAGGTTTGTTACATATGTTTACATGTGCAATGTTGGTGTGCTGCACCCATTAACTCATCATTTACATTAGATAGATCTCCTAATGATATCCCTCCCCCTTCTCCCCATCCCACGATAGGCCCCAGTGTGTGATGTTCCCTATCCTGTGTCCAGGTGTTCTCATTGTTCCATTCCCACCTATGAGTGAGAACATGTGGTGTTTGGTTTTCTGTTCTTGTGATAGTTTGCTGAGAATGATGGTTTCCAGCTGCATCCATGTCCCTACAAAGGGCATGAACTCATCCTTTTTTGTGGCTGCATAGTATTCCATGGTGTATATGTGCCACTTTTTCTTAACCCAGTCTGTCATTGATGGACATTTGGGTTGGTTCCAAGTCTTTGCTATTGTGAATAGTGCCTCAATAAACATACATGTGCATGTGTCTTTATAGCAGCATGACTTATAATCCTTTGGGTATGTATCCAGTAATGGGATGACTGGGTCAAATGGTATTTCTAGTTCTAGATCCTTGAGAAATTGCCACACTGTCTTCCACAATTCATTCTTTATGTATTGCCAGATTCATCACTTCTTTCTTACACTGACATGCATGATATGAACAGCTAAGTTTTGGGTAGGGAGATTAAGGACGGTTTTGAAAGGACTGAAGCTAATGTCATTTCAGGGTGTGGAGGGTAACTCTTTAAGAAAAACTATGTGTAATTAAAACTGTAATATGAGTTGTAGGGACTTGAATGGAGTCTGTTAAGTGAGGGTCCCTGAATCTTGTTCTTCACCAGTTTCTGCACATTCACTTTCTTAGGACAGCATACATGTACACATTTATATATGTATATCCTATGATATTATTTGGATGTATTGAATGCAATTTAAAAAGAAGTTGAGACATAAAGTTTATTTTAAACTTAAAATAAGTTCAGTAAGTAGATACTACTTAATGTAGTAATGCCCCAAATTTGGTAAGAAACACAAACCTCTAATAGGAAAAAAAGGCTTTTAAAATATATTTTTTAAGCTGACCTCTTCCCCTGCAAAAATAGAAGGAAGGTAGGAAGGGAGGGAGAGAAGGGAAGGGTGAATAAGAGGAAGACAAATTATCAGTTGCGATGAAAATAAATGTGATATATATATATATATAAATGTGATATATATATATATATAGGCTTTGTCAGTGCATTTTCACCCTGACTTCTAGAAATATTTTAACAGTATACATGATGTAAATTAAAAATACAATTATGTCATACCAAGCTCATCAACATTGGTATTATTCCTTTGAACACACACACACACGCGCGCGCACACACACACGTATACACACACACACTCCTTTATAGTCAAAAAGTCAAAAAGTAAAAGGTGGCTTATTTAATTTTTTTTAAAGACAGATTCTTGCTCTGTCACCAGGCTAGAGTACAGTGACACGATCTTGGCTCACTGCAACCACTAACTCCCTGGTTCAAGCGATTCTCCTGCCTCAGCCTCCCAAGTAGCTGGGATTACAGGCATGGGCCACCATGTCCAGCTAATTTTTATATTTTTAGTGGAGATGAGATTTCACCACTTTGGCCAGGATGGTCTCAATCTCCTGACCTTGTGATCTCCCCACCTTGGTCTCCCAAGTGCTAGGATTGCAGGTGTGAGCCACACTGCTTTTATTAAATCACTCTTTATTAAATTTGAAAATATCATATAGATTTGTTGGTTGTCTTATCTATAAGCTATACTTTCATTCTTTCTCAGTGTTCTAAAATGTAATAGATTTTTAAAAATTATTTGTTAAAATACGTATCTTGATATTGTTTGACAGACGAAGTCATATATTTTGAATTTATTTTCTTTTTTATATCATTGACACCTTTTTTTTTACAGTATTTTATGGAACAACATATCCATATCTTTCAGCATTTCTACTATAATTTGTGAACTGGATATAATGATTAAAGAAACATTCAACATCCTAATTTGTGAATATTATTTATGTTTTATTTAATAATTTTATAACCTATTCTTATAGGTTTGGCAAATATAGAATTTATCAGTGATTGGATTAGAGTTATAGTTTTCTTTCTTCAAGCATTTTTTTAGTTAACAAAATTGAATCATGTTACATTCAGATAGACACTACATATACATACACACGTTTCAGCTTCTAATAATTATTCAATTGATTAGATCTCTTTCTAATTCCTATTAGCATTACATTATTAATTTTAACATCATACACAAAATGACCACACAATACATTTTTTGTTCCAAAAAACTGTGGACTTTTTAGTTATATTCTTTAAATTCTCTTATTAATAGAGAATCAGGAATTTGATATTAGAAAGCTTAAATTTCTATACAGTGTGACTAAATGAAATTAATAGAATGAGTTCAGAAAGAACATCATTTTGTTCGTATAAACTACAAATTAACTCAGTTGTGATATAATATACTGTGTTTTGCATGTAATCAAATGCTCTATTAAAAGGATTACTTTCAAGAGGTGATATGTCCCCACACAAGAGGGTATCTATGACAATGTGAATAACAGATACTTCGAAAGGAATGTTAAATCTGAGATTCAAGTCTGTCACCTGCCTAAAAAAGTATCCATTCTTACCTGTGGGATCAGATAAGAGTCATTGTGCTCAGCGAAGCATGAATTTCAAATAATCTGTTTTAATTTCCTGAAATTCACACCTTTATGTGTGTGCTCCCTGATACTTGGGTAATAAGGGCAATTCCACTAAGACCTGGAGTGTCAATTCTCACAAATTCATAACTCCAAGTGAGCCTTAGAATAAATAGATCAAGTTCTAGTAAGAATCCGGTTGAGATGTTTATTAAAATTGCATTAAATTAAAAGAATAAGTCTGGAAGAAGTATTTATAGAAAGATATTTCTTTCCATTTCCTTGGATCTGCCTTCACCTTCTTCATTGAAGAGAGGTTATGTTCCCCATGCAAGTCTATCCTAACATTTCTTATCAAATTTTAAAAATAATTAATAATCTTGCTATACAACAATACTTTTTTATGATATGTTTCCTATATATGAAAGCTTGTGATTTATATATACATATATTATGCTTACAAATATGTACACTCATAAATTTTAGAATCTACATGTATAAATACATACATTTGCATATATTTATTTATATAAGTGAAACAAAACTTTATTTTAACTCTAATATTTTTTCAGCCTTACAAGTATTATACAAAATTAATACAACTTTTTGGTCACCTATGCAATTTTCTACTTCTGGTCTTTTTTTTTTTTTTTCTTTTCTTACTTGGCTTGCACTTTCAGAGTAACAGCAAAATAAATCTGTGGCTCTTGGGAAAATGTGAAATGTATTGTTGGGAGAGATGATCTGCCACAAACCCAGAGCATCCTTGACAACATGAATGCCAAGATCGCAAGACTTGACCACTTTTTTAAACTGGATCATATTTCATGATTGTATTGGGGGTAAACAACTTTGAGAGATGAGATAATATCACCTCTTGGAACCAAAAACAGGCTTCCTGTTGCTTAGTCTGAAAGTGGTAGATTTCCCAGGTCTGTGTCCCTCAGCTGTGATGTAAACCCACTGAATGTGCAATATCGATCTAGCCCCTATATTGTTTCTTTGGGACTTGACCAAAAAGGGAATTGAGGTACATGCCAATGCTTATGTTACTTGAAGTGCTGTCTTTTCAATCTAATCCGGAAGTCTCACATATTCTGTTTACAGGAATATTAAAACAGGAATAGGTTAATGATACGGTTTGACCATGTCTCCACCTAAAATATCATCTTGAATTGTAATCCCCACATTCCCCATGTGTCAAGGGTGGGACCAGGTGGACCTAATTGGATCATGGGGACGGCTTCCTCCATGCTGCTCTCCTGATAATGAGTGAGTCTCATGAAATCTGATGGTGTTATAAGTGTCTGGCATTTCCCCTACTTGCACTCAATCCATCCTGCTGCCCTGTGAAGAAGGTGCCTGCTTCTCCTTTGCCTTTTACCATGATTGTAAGTTTCCTGAGGCCTCCCAAAACATGTGGAACAATGAGTCAATTAAACCTCCTTCCTTTATAAATCACCCAGTCTTGGGTATTTCTTAATAGCAGCATGAGAATGAACTAATACAGTAAGTTGGTACCAAGGTAGTGGGGTACTGCTATAAGGATACACCAAATTGTGGAAGTGACTTTGAAACTGGGTAATAGGTAGAGGTTGGAACAGTTTGGAGAGCTTGGAAGAAGTCAGAAAAATGTGGGAAAGTTTGAAACTTACTGGAGACTTGTTGGATGGTTTTGACCAAAATGCTGATAGTGATATAAACAATTACATCCAGGCAAAGGTGGTCTTAGATGGAGATGAAGAACTTGTTGGGAATTGGATCAAAGGTCACTCTTGCTACGCTTTAACAAAGAGACTGATGGCATTTTGTCTCTGCCCTAGGGAGCTGTGGAACTTTGAACTTGAGAGAGATGATTTAGAGTTTCTGGCAGAAGTGGTAAAGCGTTCAAAAAAAAGCAGAACATAAAAGTTTGGAAAATTTTCAGCCTGATGATGTTATAGAAAAGAAAAGCCCATTTTCTGGGGAGAAATTTAAGCTGACTGCATAAATTTGCATAAGTAACGAGCAGGCAAATATTAATCACTAAGACAACAGGAAAAATGTCTTCAGGCCATGTCAAAGACCTACATGGCAGCCCCTCCCATTACATGTCTGGAGGCCTAGGAGGGAAAAATAGTTTTTTGGGCCAGGCCCAGGCCCCCTGCCCTGTGCAGCCTCAGGACAATGGTGCTCTGTGCCCCAGCTGCCTCAACTCCCGCAGCAGCTAAAAGGGGCCAAGGTACAACTTGGGTCATGGCTTCAGAGGGTGAAAGCCCCAAGCCTTGGTGGCTACCACATGGTGTTCAGCTTGTGGGTGCACAGGAGTAAAAAATTGAGGTTGAGGAACCTCTGTCTAGATTTCAGAGAATGTATAGAAACACCTGCATGTCTAGGTCGAAGTTTGCTGCAGGGGCAGAGCCCTGGTGCAGAACCTCTGCTAGGG
Organism: Colobus angolensis palliatus; assembly: GCF_000951035.1. Lineage (NCBI taxonomy): Eukaryota > Metazoa > Chordata > Mammalia > Primates > Cercopithecidae > Colobus > Colobus angolensis. The sequence goes on along the minus strand of NW_012114544.1, from coordinate 4,842,166 downwards.
CAGAGCAAAAAGGAAATGTGGAGTTAGAGTCTCCACACAGAGTCCCCACTGGGGCATTGCCTTAGTGGAGCTGTGAGACGAGGGCCATCCTCCAGACCCCAGAATGGCAGATCCATCAACAGCTTGCACTGTGCACTGGAAAAGCCCTAGAGAGTCAACACTAGCCCATGAAAGCAGCCATGATGGGGGCTGTACCCTGCAAAGCCACAGGGATGGAGTTGCTCAAGGCTGTGAGAGCCCAACTCTTGCATAACTACGATCTGTATGTGAGACATGGAGTCAAAGGATATCATTTTGGAACTTTAAAGTTTAATGACTGCCCTATTGCATTTTGGAGTTGGATGGGTCCTGTAGCCCCTTTCTTTTGGCCAATTTCTCCCATTTGGAATAGGTACATTTACCCAATACCTGTACCCCCATTGTATCTAGGAAGTAACTAACTTGCTTTTGATTTTACAGGCTCATAGGCAAAAGGGACTTGTCTTCTTTCAGATGAGACTTTGAACTTGGAATTTTGGGTTAATGCTGGAATGAGCTGAGACTTTGACGGACTGTTGGAAAGGCATGATTGTGTTTTAAATGTGAGAACATGAGATTTGGGAGATGCCAGGGATAATAATATGGTTTGGCTGTGTCCCCAACCAGAATCTCATCTTGAACGGTATTCCCCAAGACATTGACATCTTGGCTGAGAGTACTGCTCAATAGGTCCCTCTACAGTGCCCCTCTCAAACCAAGGTGAAGGATGTGATGAAGCTCAAAAAATCGTACAGAAGTGTACTGTTCCACTTGAAGCTGACCTTTTGTGCCAAAAAGTTCTGAATGTCAAACGGAAATGATAGAGAACAAAAGTAAACTTTTAGCTTCTGTAATGGGACACATTGATTTTGTGTCTATTGAAAGAGAGCAAGAACCTTGACACATAGAGGGGAGACATCTTAGAGCAGGAGGTGTGGAGATAGAGGTACTATTAATGTTTCTTTATCTGCTGGATCTAGCACCACAATCTAACAAAACAATTATATGGTTTCCATAAATAAAGCAGCAGCTGCAGCTGACAATCTGATTTTCTGTGGGGGTTGTTATCTCAGTTCACACCTGTTCCAGTATTTGGTGTTCCCTTGTTTGTGACTGTATCCCTCCAGTATTGAAGGCCAGCTTTTAAAATCTGTTTCATCTTCACATTGTCTTCCTTTCTGTGTTTGCTTCAAGTCTCTTTCTGCCTCCCTAGAATGATACATATGATGGCACTTTGAGCCTGACCCTGCTTAGAAAAGCAGCACAAAAGCCTAGATACATGGGACTCCATCCTGTTTTCCAATTCAACAGCATATCCAGGTTCCAAACAATATTGGGGTCAAGCAGTATTACAAAAGAATATCAGTTTACCGAATTCTAATTTTCCATGACAAACACACATGGTTACCAAAAACACAATCCAACTGCTGCCACAACAAACAAGCCCCAAGAGTGTCCAAACTAAAACAGTCAGGGAGTTTCCTCTCTTCATTGGTTGGGCTTGATCAACCTGCGAACAAAAATTCCTTCAGCGTTTCTCACACTGAGAAGAGCCAGTCCCATTGTCTGGTACTCACAGAAGACATCCACTTGCCCAGACACACAAAAACATGTCCCAAGGAAGGTCCATACTGAAGCAGTCAGGATGCTCTCTTCTTTCGGTCATTTCATTTTTTTCAACATGCAAATGGAAATTTATTTAAAAATTTCCCAAATTGAGAAGAGTAGATCCTACTGTCTGGGCCCACAAAGGACACTCACCTACCCAGATGTAGATGTCAAATCTCAAAGGCATTTATTTTGAGGCGATGGGGAACATGGTTGGGACCTATTGTGGCAGGGCCAGAGAGAGATGGAAAATCACCTCCAGGCAAAATTGGGTGGGCAACTGCTTAGGAGGGATCGGGAGACTTCTGACCCATGACAGTCAAGTCACAAGCAATTTGTTCCTGGCCATGGAATTAAAATCTATTACAAAAACACCAGGGGTTCAGTCTAGAGCTTACTGCTTATTGCACAGAAAGTCAATCACTGAGACAACAAGTGCTGCCAAGGAGGAAGGCTTTAATTGAGTGTTGTAGTTGAGGAAATTGGAGCTCAGTCTCAAATCCATCTCCCTGACTAAAACTAGAAATTTATATAGGAGAGAAGAAATGTAACTATGTGTAAAGAAAACAGGAACTAGAGAGGAGTAAAGAGCAACGGTGATGATTCAGGCAGTCAGCATCTGATGTAGTGATCTGGTAATTTTCAGTTATTTGATACTTTTTTTGAGAGGTCTGAAGGTCATTCCCTGAGGAAGGAACTCAGATAAAACAAATATAAGTTTTAATCTTTAAGACCAGAAGTGTCTTCTATGTTAATAATAATAAAAAACTGTCTATGAGACTATTAACTAGGTTTCACAGGGATTAGGACCTGATAATTTGGGGGTTCATTATTCAGGCTACTACAGCTAATGACTCTTTTGCAGATTTTTATTGGTGGCTTAATAGCCAATCAGAGAGTTTTCTATCAAAAATTAAAACAAACGTTCAATTAAAGTATAAATGAAGACTGCTAATTAGCCATTTCTTAAGTTTCATGTTCTATAAAGAACAAGCAAAAACAGGGTTACTCTCTGGTCTGGGCTGATAGGATTATTGTTGGTACACCTTGACCAATGTGCTTTATCATATACATTTGTGGAGATATATACACACACACATTTACATATACACATATTTGTGTGTGTATATATAAACATTTGTACATATACATACATATACACATTTGGATGTATATATACCAATTTAAAGCCCCTGGTTCAAGAGGATCTATAATGGATAAGGACTAACATAATCTCAGCTATTCTGCCGTACTCAGCCAAATATTGATCACAGCTAACTTTGTCCTTGTTTCTAATGATTTCTGAATCCATGATGTTGACTTTGCCAAAACCAAATGAAATATAGTTGATCAATATAGTGCTGTGCTAGGGGGATTAATGCAGTACCGTGCCAGGGTCCAAGACAGAGCAGGTAACAACCAGCCGAAGCTGGTCAACAATTTTTATAGATATGTTTAGAATATATACAAATTATAGTATATGTATCAGGTTTCTTCTGGTTTCTGTTAATGATCCAGGTTCTCCTGCCTGATTCTGGCTATGTAATTAAATGCACATTTTTAAAAAATTATTTCTAATTTCACTGAATACTTGCTGTTCAAGCTCTGACTTCAGGTTGCTTTCTGAACTGGGTCACTGCATTCCATCCTCTCCTGCTCAGGACAAACATTTTTTTTCTTATGTCTGACAAAATAAAGCAATAAACAATGAAAAAATGTCTTTTTACCATACTTTTTCTTCAAACTTTTGCCATCTTATTTGGTCCTCTTCACAATGAAACTCATGGATAGAAGTGCCTATAGGCATTGCTTCTAATTTTCCTCTTATCACTTTTGAATCTACTCCAATCGGATTTCAAAATGTCCCTTCCCCATACCCTTTGGCTCTCTGGCCTCATCCCTTTCCCTCTGTCCTTCAGCCTCACTCACAACTTTGTTATTCCTGGTACACAATAAGCATGATTTACCTCAGGACATTTGCCAGCACTTCTGTCTAACTTGTTTTTTTATACATAAACTGCTCTGTCATTTTGTAAGTCCTTGCTCAAATATTAACTTCTTATTGAGGCGTACCACAAGTAATTTAGCGGATCAATGTTTTTCATCCTTTTCAATAAGTTGGTTTGCTTAATATTCTGTCCGTTTTTAAATAGGTGTATTTAGATCACCTACTCTGATTGTGATTTTGTCAATTTCTTTAATGCTGACAGATTTTGTTTTCTTACTGTATTTTTTCATGTTACATTGTTCCATTAATAGATTTCTATGGTTGTTATTATCTTCTACGTGGCATCTTCATTTGTTATTTGGTGTCTCAAATTTACCTATTATAATGGATTTTGCTAAATTGTGTGTGAGTGTGTGTGTGTGTGTTTCTTTTAGTTATAATTTGCCCGGTCTATTTTTATGATCCCTTTATTTTTCACCAGTCCACATGTGTATGTTTATGTGTGTGTTCTGTTGTACTGCTTATAAGCAGTATATCAGAGGATCTTTAGAATTTTTTTACTCTAATCAGGACTTACAATTAATTAATTTACATTTAGTGTGAACATTATATATATATAACAAATTATTTATTTTTTATTCCCTTTTTGTCAATTTTTTAACCTTCCCTTTTATCCCCTTATCTGCCTTTTTCTTTATGCTTCATCGATGATTTCTAAATTTTCCCCTCAGGTTTACATTTCTTATTAAATTTACAGTCTTTTATTGTACTTAGTGAACATCTCCTACTGTCATCATTTGACCACATGCCAATACATGTTTTTATTATAAAATGTATACCTACCTTACAGATTCATTAAGACACTAAATATACAAATTTACACATGGTTATAGAGAGTAGAATAATAAACATTGGAGACTCAGAAGGGTGGGAGGGTAAGAGGGGGGTGAAGGATGAGAAATTATTTAATGGGTACAGTGTACACTCTTCGGGTGATGACTACACTAAAAGCTCAGTCTTCACTACTATGCATTATATCCATGTAACAAAACTGTACTTCTTTCCCCTATATCTATAAAAATAAATAAAGGAAGAAAAAAATGCGTACATACCAATTTAAAGCAATTGCTTGTTCTTTCCCTATTTGGAGTTTATTAATATACAATTTAACATTGCTTCATGTGTTGTGTTTAATTTTATCCAGAATTGTTTCATCTTTTAATTGTGAATTTTGCTGACTATCTTTATCAGGGTTATATGTCACTTTGCAATGTGGTTCTACAGGTTCATTTGGTGTATCCTCCTTAAACCAAAAATAAAATTCTGAGTCCCTCAACAAATTGAACAGATGCCCTTTTGGCCAAGAGAATTTAAAAGTAAACCTGAAAAACTAGTTCAGGCCACGATGGGAAGTGGGAATGGGGTTCAGACAGACCTTATTATGCCCTTTGGAATTCAGGTACAGCTGAGCAGCATTCCCATTAAAACAGAGATCTTAACACTGACCAAAACAATTTTTTGTAGCTATAAGATGTATCACAAGATAACAAATAGCAGACTTTGATAAAAATGGAAATATTTTACCCTGAAGTATATTTATTCAATGTATTCCAAAAGGGTCCTGCAAAGTTGTCTCCTGGTGGGTAGATATCTACATTTGGTAGAGAATCCCCTTCCCTTTCCAGGACTTATCCTGATCCAGGAGAGATTAGCTATGGGTCTGGCACCTTTCTAAGTCTAAGAAATATTTACCATCTATTGTCTCTCAAGCACGTTATCCGGAGACTTCATCTGTATAATAAGAACCTTGGTCTCTACAACCCCTTATATTACACCCTACATTCCTTTTTATTGATCCTAGGTCTTTAGGTAATAACTAACTCACTCATTCAACCAATTGCCAATTCAAAAAATCTTTGAATCCACCTTTACCAAGCAAACCAATGTACACCTTATGCACTCCTTACATATATCAACATGTACATGGCAGACATTACATATCTGTTTGTAACTCCTGTCTCCCCAAAATGTTGAAAATCAAGCTGTAGCACAATCATCTTGGGCACATGTTCTCAGGACCTCTTCAGGCTGTGTCATGGGCACATCCTTAACCATGGCAAAATCAACTCCTCAATTAATTGAGATTTGTCCCAGATACATTTTGGCTTACATCTCTCACACCCTCTTTTCTCAGTCACCCTCTTCAGCTCCTGCATATATTATGATCCTACTTTCTTGTGGGTCTCTCTCTTCTAAACCTAGGCTCATTTAAGTTGGTTAGGGCCACTGCCACATTAAGATATTGGATATATTTCATAGTGAGTACACAGATAGTGAGTAACACAGCTTAGTATGTGTTGTACCCATGCCTTTAGGCCTTATTTGCATAAGGCATAACCTCTAGTAGTCATTTACTGTAATGACTCATTTCACTCATTTACTATAATGACCCATTTAATGAGAATATAGTAGTGAGACTAAATCTTGCACTTGAATTTGCATTTGGGGTATTTGTGCTACACATTTCTTATATATGAGCAAACTCTTAGCCATCTCTACCTACTGCCACACACAGATGACTCCAATATGTAATGCGACATTACATTTCTTGTCCATGAAGATTTGCTTTTGTGCTTGAGTTTCTTTTTTCTTTTATTTGTTTAAAAAATACAGTTTTTCATTCCAATTCCTTAATGCACTAATACAAAATAAATCCCATTTTGAAGGAGCCCAAATAAGTTTCCAAATTTTGTGTCACCTTATTTAATTTTAATTTATTACAGTGTGTATAACAGAAGAGTGCATGTTCTGTGTTCAAATTAGAAAATATTCCCAATCAACTGTGGTATCTACATCTTTCTGCTTCACAATGCATAAAATAAGAAGATTAGTAAGACATGACACTGCTATTCTGAGAAACCACAATCCAATATTTGGAATTAAATAAAAACGAATTACTATAATGCAAGGGAGAGCCATATAATAGTCACAAACAAAATTTAATAGATAAGATTGTAATAGATTAGGGTGTTGGTTGGAATATCAGTAAGAATGTTTTTGGAAGGGATAATAATTCACATAGGAAAATAAAGTAACGCATTTCATAAAAATGAAACAACATGCATAAAAGCAAAAGCTTGGACAGGCATTCTGTTTGCATTGGCAGTAGTCAAGCCATATAAATTATAGGAGTATCAGAAGAAGCAGCTTAATGTTAGCTTGGAGACTTGAGTGCTAGACTGAGAAATTGATTCTCAAAATTGTTGACAACTGGTATTGTCTGATAGGATATGAGATAATGAGAATAATTGTCATGAGAATAAAAAGTCATTTAATATGGTAGTGTAAGATGTAGGAAGACACTAAAATCACTAGAATTTTAAGTTTGTAAGGCTGGAAAATGTCCACTGACATTTGAAAACAATAATATTCAGGTTTTGGAAATATGTAATTTGTTGTTTGAGAGTTTTTCCCCAAATTTTGTTAAACATTACTCTACAAAAATAAAACTTAACTAAATATTTTACGTAAATTTTCTAATTTACTGTTTACAATAACCCTATTAATTCTACTACTGCCCACAAAGTAAATACAAGTAAGGTTTAGAAATTTTGTATGTCTACTAATGACAGAATGGTGACTAGAAGTGCTCAGAGTACAAAATCCTCACACTTAAATGCTTTTTCCAGTGCCCCCCTAGAGTATTTGGGGATAGAAAAAGTTATGGTTACATGTCTTTTATTTGTTCATTTTATTTTTTTTAACATATAGTCCTTCATTTTGGGATTATAACAATCTCAGTCTATGAATCTATATTAAATTTAATGATGAATTTGAAGTCTGGATAAATATGCTTAGCAAATGGGTTCCTGGTGGAAAAATATCTAGTAATGATTATGAGTCAAAACTATTCTTGAAAATTATTAACATATATAAATATTATTACAATATATAGATATAGTATATATAGATATAAGTATTAGTATTGTTAGTATTAAAATAGAATAATAATAAAATGATAATAACAACCACATTTCTATAATTGAGATAACCCATATTCTCTAGTATCCCAGG
>NW_012114544.1:4828499-4834468 GCF_000951035.1 Colobus angolensis palliatus | reverse complement strand
AACTCCATTAGACATACACAAGCACACATACACACATTTAAATTATCTAGACTTAAATTGTAACTGTGTGTATGTGTATATATAGTATATATAGAAATAGTATAAATAATGATTATGGGATATAACTATTCTTGAAAATTAATAGTATATATAAGTATATATATAATATATAGATATAGTATATATAGATATAAGTGTTAGTATTGTTAGTATTAAAATAGAATAATAATAAAATGATAATAACAACCACATTTCTATAATTGAGATAACCCATATTCTCTAGTATCCCAGGTTAATTTGTAAAATTAGAATGAAATAATAAATGAATTGAAAGTTATTGTGTTAGTAAGCAACGTTAAATTTGTTGAGGTAATGTTCAATTTAGTGATTCTAACTGTCATTTACTTTCTTTAGAATTTTTTTCTTTTCTGATGTATAGATTATAAAATAAAATGATGTTTAAAAGGTAATCAAAGCCTGCGTTCTTAATGTAACGTGTTTTTATATGTGATTAGATTCGTTCTATTTTATTTTATATCATATACATTCACTATACATACTTTGATTCTAGATTTGATGAGTATCATAATAGAGATTATATTTTATGAAATAGCTTATTCTTCTAATTTAAGTTTTTTATATTTAAGTAATATGATATTTTAATCTAAATAAAATGATTTCACATCATACTGATTTTAATTGTAAGAATTTTTATGCATGGCCAAATAGCTATCACACTGTCAGTATACAAACATATACATTGAATTAATGGGCTTAAATAATAAATGCAGGTTTAAATATGTACAAAAGATCACTATACAAAAACATTGATTTTACTATTATTATATACTCTATTTTTATATTTATCATTTTAAACAAATTCAAAGTAGAGTCAATTTTCTATGACTATCTCACCACTGAGCTGTAGTTGATTTATATCTCTCTACTCATTGACAGAAATTATGTTTTCTGATAAAATGTATATGTTCTTTGAATGTTTTAAACGACTTACATTTACATTTTGAAAAAATACATATTAAAACCTTTGTATCTCTGGCCTCCTATGGCGTATCCATGTATCTTACAGGGGATCAATATTTCTTGACCTGATGAAAACTGTTTAGAGAATGATATTTATCACTTTGCTTAATCAAGTTCACCCACAATTGTACCATTTTCATAGAACTTATATTTAATAATTAATCTTGCCAAAAAAGAGTTGCTATGAATCTACATGTGTTAGAAATTTGAGTAGACAATGTGCAAACAAATAGATTGAGGTTTTAATGGAATATAATACATTAATTGAATATTTTGAACATTTAGAGAACTTTGTGTACAAATTACCAATGTGCTTTTAAAATTATTTTGTTTAATTTTCATTCTCTTTTGAGAGTCTATTATATCTACTACTTCAGTTCAAAATTTGCACAAATTAGCTTTTATTATGAGAAAAAGAATTTAGGAGATTAACTAAATGTTCTCTTTTTTAATGCAGATTACATGTAGTCAGAAGAAAAAAATTGCGGAAGTCCAGCACAAATTTTCACTTTCTAAATTAGATACATCATTGAAAATGTCTGATTTTATTGATTCAACAAACATTTAGAAATGTAAATATAGGAAAGTATACGTTGTCATTAAGAAGGTCTGCAAATTAATGCTGCAAAAAATGCTCATAATGACAATATAAGTTTATCAGTGCACTTATAGATGTATCTCAAAATGCTGTAGGAGCACAGAGGACTGAATTGACTGACTTTGTTTGGGTGGAACACGGAGAAAGACAACGCAGAAAAATTTCATGGAGAAGGTAGAACTTATGGAGCCTAGAGAGTTTATCCAAGGTTAAGGGTGTTAGATACATTTCTGTGGGTCCTGAAATATAATATGTTTAGACATCAAATTAGTCCACTCTTATAATTTCTTAATTTTTATTGAAGGCAGTTAGGAGCAAAGGTTAGAAAAACATTGTATTTAAACCATTATCACAGTGTTACTATTGAAAGAAAAATTAAATAACATATAAACAATATGGAAGCTATGCACAATAAACAATAACTATTATCAGTCACTCGTTAATTTACTCAATAGTCATATATTGAATGCCGCTGTGTTCTTGGCAGCATTCTTGGTGTTGCAAATATGGTTTCTGGAACAGGCAATATTTTCTGCACTGGGAAAACTTATTTTTGTGAGTGAGGAGAAAAAAATAAGAAATTGTAATAAATTACACAAGAAGAAAATAAAAACCAGAAAAACAGTTATGGAAGACAAGAAGTGGAGGGGGCTTTTATTTTTAAACAGAGTCAGGCAAGTTCTCATTAAAAAGTAGCTTTTGAGGAAAGAACTAAAGAAGGTGATAGATAAATGCAGATAGTTGGGAGGTGAACATTCCATTCCAGGCAGAAGTAAAAGCAGTGAACATCTATAATACTCAGGAGTGATTGACATATAAAAGTAACAGCAAGGATGTCAGCATGTGTCTGCAGCAGAATGAATGATAAGGATAACTATGAAATAAAGTTAGAAAGATAATGGTATGAAGAAGCAGATGATACAGAATTTCGGGGGTCATTTTAAGAGCCTGGTGTCTTATTTGGATGATTTTGGTAAGCTGTGGCAGCATTTTGACTAGAAGAAAAAAGATATGATTTTTATTTTAAATGAATTATCCTGGCTGCCACATTAAAAGTAGAATGTAGGTGCACTTTAGGGGAGTGGGCCAAAGTTGGAACTAAGATTGGAAACAGTAAGAAGAGAAAATATTTCAACGAGAATGAAGGTGACTTAGGCCAGTGTTACCAGTGGAGGTAATGAGAAGTTGTCAGAATCTGGATCTTTTGAAAGTAAAGTCTATTGAGAAAGACAGACAGAAAATGATTTAAGTGTTTTAAATTGGGGAGAAAAATTGAATTGCCATTAATTGAAATTGGGAAAATTGTGAATATGTAGAATTTAAGGAGAGGATGAGGATTTCAGTTTTGAACAGATTAGATTTGAGTTTTGTAACAGAAAGCAAACATTAAAAATAAGAGGCTTAATCCTTCCTGTTGAAACTAAAAAAAAAAAAAGATATTTCACCTCCATTCTCTTGGAGTACTTGCTTCAGAAAACATGCACATTCTCTCTTTCTTTAAAATGTATATTAAACTATTTTAAAAGTTAAATAAGTCTCTTGCCAGCTTCAGAACTCAACATTGCCTTTCCTAGGGACCCAGGAACCATTGTTTTGAATATAATCACAAAGGAATATAGTGCTCCTGTCTTCTACTATGTGTGACAGTGTAGGGGCCTAAATTCGGAGGGCTTTTCGCTCCAAGTTGCGCAACTACCTCTTACCATAAAGATACAAGCTTTTTTTTTTTTTTTTCAGATAAAGTGAATAACCTAACACAGATGCTCAACCCAATTACCAAGTGAAATTAGTTTACACTGTGTATGACAAATGGTGCATTTAAGTCCACTCACTTGAGCACTAGTTATTGTTTATCTTGAGGGCACGTATATAATGGGTTGTATCTTCTTGGCTAGACAAAAGGATGTAATTTCTTTCTGTTTTTGAGATCTCTTAGTGGATTGCCTGTGGTGCACATCACATTGTGGCTTAATGATTATTCAATAATAAAACTGTTTTCTTTCTCTTTTTATGATTATAGAAATGCAACAATTCCAGAAAGCGATATGGGTGTTGAGCAGTCTACTGAGTTGAGTAGACTGAAGGTCTGTGGCTATGCAACAGTCAGGTAAAAGGCCCTGGATTATAAAAGTTTCATTTTTAGGTATCTACTCTTTTGGAATATTAAGGGAATGGACTACCCTCTTCAAATTCCAATTTTACTGATAAATAAATATGGGTATTGTGGGGTCTAAATCCCATCAGGATCACCATATGCTTAGAAAATAGGGAATTTCAGAAATGTTGCCTTCAGATCTTCCGCTTAAAGGGTATTATCTTCTCTCTGTTGCATTTGGAATAGATACATGAGAATCTGGTTTTGCAATGACCTAAGAATGGTTCTTTGGATTTGAATAAATTTATATATTTGCCAGGGCCCCGAGACAGGCCTCATCCCAAGCAAATGAATTACTAGTATTACGTAATGACTATCATTCTAATAAAAAAATAAATAAATAATTTAGGTAGCCAAAATAAAATATTTCAAAAAGTGAAAGAGAAAATGTGAGAATGAAAGTCATTTCGCTTTTTGGACAATCCGCCTCCTTTTTTCTCAGGTATCCTTGTTCCCTCTACTTTTGCTGTTTATCTGTATCCCTCCTTGCCTTAAACTGACTCAGGGAACAGGAAAGTGATCATTCCCATAAGTATAGAAAAACTATGAATATTAGAGATGCATGGAGAGACCCATTGAGAAGAGTTGCTAGTGGACGTATTTGAAGCCTTTCCATTAAAGAAAAGCTAAAAGAAATTGCAGTGATATACCTAAACAGCATGGGAGTTCCTCACTGATATTCACCCCCAGTATGTTTAGGTTTCCTCACAATTCACTGGCTCAGACGGGGGCACAAGTTGAAATCACATTCTAGTCTCAGCAACTAGAATTATGTCTTAGCTCTCTTGCCAGCTGTCGAAATCCAAAAACATGCGTTCTAAGGAATAGGTACTAGCATGGCCAGGACAAACTGTTACTCAAATATTATATTTATCTACTCAGTTTTGGGACAATCTAAAGAAAATAATAAAATAAAATAAAAAATAAAGACTGTTATTTTCGGCTGTTAAGTTACAATTTTACTCAAGAGAATAATTCCTATAGTATCCTACCTATAAAAGGAATACAGAAAGAAGAAAAACTGTATGCCATTATTACAAGAAGCCAGGATGTTGAAAGACGGGTTGTAGAAAGAGACTATGGAAGATGCAATATTTTCAGGGATAAAATAATTAGAAATTCCTAGAACAAAACTTTTAGCTAGAAAATGGGTCATAATTGACAAATTGAGGGAATGTCACAGGTGGGAATTAGTGAGCCATATGTGTCAATTACTTTTCTTCAGGCTAATCTAGCATTGCTCTTTCAGATAAATACTGATGTTTTGTATTTTGCAATTTTCTCAGAACTTTCTTCCCTTTTGTTTGGTAATAGACCAACACAGATTGGTAGTATTTTGAGTCAGCCTTTGACTTTTTCCTTTTCCTCTGCAGTTCTCACACAGACAGAGCATCTGACTGAAGAACTGGGGTTCTTACATTCTCCTAATTCTTTCACAAATCAATTGAAAAACACCTGCTGTGAAATTTAAAGTCTGCCATATTCTCTACTCCAGTTGGAGTAGTTCTGGAGCTCCTTTGGGAACTGGCAGCTGATTTGATCACTATGCACTTGACTTCTGATAGAAAAGGGGTATTGAAGAAAGTAGCAGTTTGATATTCTTCTGAAAAAGTACCCCAACTGAAACACACTGGTGCATTGCTTTGATGTAGGGAATATTCATACCGACTTAATTAGAGATATATAACAAACAAAAACGGTATACCAGAAAAATAATCTATGGCCATATGTAAAGCAATATCTTTTGTTGAGGGCCTAAAGAGAATAAATTGGTTATACAAACTTATGAAACCAAAGAATAATTTATAAAGACAGCATCTACCTTATAATATCCCCATACTTCTAATAAAAAAACATATTTGATAAAAATAGTTGACCACCATATATATTTGTACATTAGTCATTAATCCCTATGGTTACTAACTCTGTAACCATTCTGACTTCTCACTTTGATATCTTTGTCTGCAAAATTTTCTTTGTAATTGATTTCTGTTCTGAAATGTTTTTCTTTCCTTGCTTTAGCAGAACAGTCTAAATTATTGTTTGTGTTTGTTTGTGAAGGAGTTTAGGAGCCCAATATTTATGGCAAAGAATTCCTCAAGAGTTTCAAGACTCTCCTACTATATTCTCTAGTCATTTACCAGAGAGAGAGAGAGAGAGAGAGAGAGAGAGAGA
>NW_012114544.1:4812322-4828449 GCF_000951035.1 Colobus angolensis palliatus | reverse complement strand
CAGAGAGAGAGAGAGAGAGAGAGAGAGAGAGAGAAAGAGAGAGAGGAAGAGAGAAAGAGGGTTGTCCCACCAGAATGATCTACACAAATTCAAAATTTAGATGATTTATTGTCAGCAATGAGAGAGGAATGCAAAACTGATACATTGAGACTTTTGGCTTTGTTAGAATTCTTTACTTCACAGGAGCATAAAGCCATCCTAAACAAATTGTAATACTGCCCAACCCAAGTAAAATATTTCGGTCATCTGTTGTCAGCTGTATGCCACACAGTGTTACGACCTAGGAGTCAACTCATTTTGCAGAAAAATGGACTACTACTTAAAAAAACCCTAGACAATTATTGTGACTAGTGAAGAATTGTAGGCAGTAGATTTCACCTTTCGTAGCCTGGCCAAACCTCTAACAAAGCAATTGCAAGAGAGCCTGATCTTTCAGTTTTAGCTCTAGAGTCTGAAAAGGCTTTTGAATGACTAAAGTTAGTTATAACCTCTGTCCTAGCTTTTGAGATTCCAAATATAGAAAAACTCAGTCTGATTTATCTGCTATTCCTAAATATATTGCATATCTGGTAACGTTTACTGATGGGTCGGGTACTCAGGATAAAAGTGGCCCATGTAAGGCTTCCTCCACTGTGCTGACTTATAAAACCTTAAAAGAACATGTTTTGTCTGGAATTAAGTCTACACAAAAAGATGAGTGAATAGCGGTAACTAGAGTTGTAATTCTTGGTTCTGGATTTTATACACACACACATACACACAGATAGTGTCCGTCACGCAACAGAACAACATTTTTAATATGACTTTTTTTACTTCAAGGATAACTAAGGTATTTCATGTAAAAGTGATAGCTGAATTGTTGGCGGTTTTACAATCGCCTTCTCAGATATCAGCAACGCATTGGAGAGCACACAGAGGACAGAAGGATACAGTTTCTAAAGGTAATAAGTTTTTGGGATAGAGCTGCAAAAGCTGCTGTTAAAATATGGTAGAATTTAGAAGTTCCCTATTTAATCTAATAATATACTTCTGTCCATTAAAAAATGCTTCAAAAAATAAAATGAAAAAATTCATTATAAAAGGAGCTTCAATAATTTGACTAGAGGACTGGTCCAGTGGCTCACACCTGTAATTCCAGCACTTTGGGAGGCTGAGAGAGGAGGATAGGTTGAGCCCAGCACGTCAAGACTGCCTGGGCAGCATGATGAGACCCTGCCTCTACTAAAAAATTGAAAAAAATTGGTCAGGTGTGATGGCATGAGCCTGTAGTTCCTGCTAATCAGGAGGCTATGGTAAAAATAAGCAAACAAACAAACAAACAACTGACCAGACCATGGGAATTGCCTAAAAATATTTCCCATACCTTCATCTCTCTTTACTTCACTAGTATTTTATCATCAACAAATCAACTGAATAAAAGAAAGATTTTAAGAGCAATAGACTCTTACTATGCCTACCAAAAAATAATAAAAATTATTCAAGATATATTAAAGAGGCATGCTATTTGTCAATAGCATTTTTTTGCAGGCCATTCCCAGGATAAACACAGGAAATTCTCACTGATCAATGTTACCTGATGATACCTGTATGACAGATGGGTTATATAGAGCTATAGATCCAATTGTGGATAACACAGAGCTAAACTTGTTTTCATAGAGCCAAATTATCAAATTTTATTGTGTGTGATTTTTAGATGATATAAAGTCTTGCTCTCTTTAAAAGACAGTTTTTTCTTTTTTTTTTTTAGGCAGAGTCTCGTTTGGTCACCCAGGCTGGAGTGCAATGGCGCGATCTTGGCTCACTGCAACCTCTGCCTCCTGGGTTCAAGCAATTCTTCTGCCTCAGCCTCCTTAGTAGCTGGGACTACAGGTATGTGCCACCATGCCTGACTTTTTTTTTTTTTTTTTTTACTTTTTAGTAGAGACGGGGTTTCACCATGTTGGCCAGGGTGGTCTCGAACTCCTGACCTCAGGTGATCCGCCCACCTCAACCTCCCAAAGTGCTGGGATTATAGGCGTGAGTCACCATCCCCAGCCAAAAGACAGTTTTCAGAAGAAATAAACGTTCTCTTAATAAACATAATTAATACTTTTGAGATACCAGAACACACTGACTAGAGCAGAGGAAGACATTTTATTTCTATCATTTTATAATAATTTTTCAAAAATTTGCAAATTGCTATAAATTTCAGCCTTCTGGACAATTAAAGTAGTTAATCAAACTCTTAAAAATTGAGTGGCTAGGAAAAAATAATCGTTTCAACAAACCATGCTAGACAAGTGGACATCCATTTTAGGAAATGCATCCAGACAAAAGCCTTACACTTTTCACAAAAATTAACAAAGATTATAGACCTAAATGTAAATGTAAAATTATAAAACTCCTAGAAGATAACATAGAAGTAAATCTGGAGGACCTTGTGTGTGAAATGACTTATTAGATATAAGACCAAAGCCATGATCAGTGAAATAAATAACTGAGAAACTGAATTTTGTTAAAATTATTAATAATTATTATAATAAATTTTGATATACAAAAGGTACTGTCAAGAGTATGAGATGACAAGCTACAGACTGGGCAAAAATACTTTTCAAAGACATATCTCATGGAGGATGGCTATCCAAAATATACATAGAACTCTTAAAAGTCAAAGATAAAAAAATGAGCAACTCTATTAAAAAGTGAGCCAAAGACCTAAACAGACACCTCACCAAAAGAGATATACTAGTGGAAATAAGTATATGAAAAGATGTTGCACATCATATGTCTTTAGAGAACTGCAAATTAAGAGGACAACGAAACACCACTACATAGCTTTTAGAATGGCCCAAATCCATAACATGAACAATACCAAATGCTAGCAAGGATGTGCAGCAACAGGTTCTCTCTTCTTTGCTAGTGGGAATGTAAATGGTACTGTTACTTTGGAAGATAGCTTGATAGTTTTAAAACATATTAACATACTCTTACCGTCTGATCCAGTGATCACACGCTCTTGGTATTACTCAGATCAGTCAAAAACATGCCCACACAAAAAACATGTATATGAATGTTTATTGTAGATTTACTCAGAATTGCCCAAAGTTGGAGGCAACCAAGAAGCCCTTCAGTTGGTTTAAGAATAAACTGTGGTACATCCAGATTATCAAATATTATTCAGCACTAAAAATAAATGAGCTAACCAGATGTGAAGACATGGAAAAAATTTAAATGCATATTACTAAGTGAATGAAATTGATCTGTAAAAGCATTATACTATGTGATTCCAACAATATGACATTCTGGAAAAGTCAAAACTATGAATCAAGAATATCAGTGGTTCACTGGGGTAAGCAGGAGGGATGAGTAAATACACGGAGCAAAAGGAATTTTTAGGGCAATAAAACTATTTTGTGTGATACTTCAATGAAGAATTTCTATTCATATGTTATTATACATTTGTCAAAATTCATAGAATGTACAACACCAAGAGCAAACTCTAATGTAAACTATAGAATTGAGGTGCTGATGATGTATCACTGTAGTTTACAGATTGTAACAAATGTGCCACACTGATGTGGGATGTTGACTGAGGAAAGAAGCTGTATATGAAAGGGGTGGGTATATGAAAACTCTGTACTTTCCACCTAATTTTGCTGAACTTAAAAATGCTCTAATAAATAAAATCTACTAAAAATGTCACTGGCTAATATTATATAACACACTGTTAAGATGGCCTAAAACTTCACCACTAACCTTGTTAAAAAATGGACTGATACCTGCAAACAAACAAAAATCTTTCCTTTTAAATTTATGTGTGGACAGCCTATGGATTTGAGACTCAGACCATGTACTGTGCCTAGCTTAACTGAATCTATTAATAATCCTGTTAAACACTTAGAATGGCTTATTTTTCCCCATAGAAACCCTAAGGTAAGTCATAAGCACATGAGATGACAAGCTGTAAGAAGTCTGCCACATTGGTCACCCAGGAGATGTCATCTACATAAGTGTGTTCTGCATGAAAGATCAGTTGTCACTACACTAGAAGGCATTCTTCAATTTGTTGCTGATCACTCAAACTAAGAAAACAAAACAAGACAGCTAGATTTGGGCTTCCCATGGGAAGCAAGCTTCTCAGGAGTACTGGACTATAGTTCCCAGTTCCCCAAAAGTATTTAACATTTAAGTTCCCTATGGTAACTGGTACTGGTATCAAACTTAACTGAAATGATGTATTCCAGCAACCCTATTACTATTCTCAAAGACTACTTTGCTGTCCTATTTACAGTAGAGTTATTTAAACTAGTTCAAGAATCATACTTTACTAGAAAATAAATGCATCATTTGTTACATTACTCCTTTCTGTATCCCAGTAATAATCCAACAGTCTCATTTCTGGTCAGTTATAAATTGCACTCCCATTATAAACACTGTCTGAGCTTATTGTCTTAGACTTTTTTTTCTGTTACATTAACAATATACTCTAGATTGGGTAATTTATAAAATAAAAGATCTTTATTTCTTACAATCCTGGAGTCTGGGAAGTCTAAGAGCATAGCACTGGCATCTGATGAGGGCTTTTTTGCTGCATCAAAATATGAAAGAATACATTACTGATTGAGAGGATCAAGAACATGAATGTCAGTTTAGGACTCTCCCTCTTTTTTTATAAAGTCACTTGTGCCAACATGGGGATGCTACTGATGACCTTTTCTAATCTTCATTACCTCAAAAGGTCCCACCTCCTCACATTTTTATGGTGGCAGTTAAGTTTCTAACACATACACTTTGGAGAACATATTTAAATCAGAACATTTATAAATTCAACAATCTGACTTGATTAATTGATTAATGAAAGTGAGTCATCTTCATTAGCAAATTTGATAATAAAGTAAATGTAATTAATATTCATCCAGGTACTTCAGCTCTAAATCTGACACAAAAATGTTTTATTTGAAGGAAGATGTAGGAAAAGAAACTATCTAATTAATAGACAAATTAAAATCTGATAGCTCAGAGTAGATACTGTAAAAGACAGATCTAATGTCACCTGATTAGCATTAAGATGCAAGTTCTGTCCAGTGCCATACAGAGAAATAAACAAAGATGAAATTCTATTATTCAGAGAGGTCAGGTTCACTGTTAAACTAGGGTAACCATTGTTTTAAATCCAATGCAAAACAAACAAGCAAAACAAAAAACAAACAAAAAAATCTATAGAGTGAGTGATATGGTTTGGATCTGTGTCCCAAACCAAACCTCATGTCAAATTGTAATCCCCAATGTAGAAGGTGGGGCATTGTGGGAGATGATTGCATCATGGGGGAGGTTTCTCATGTAAAATGTAGTACCATCCCTCTTGGTGGTGGAGTCACAATAGCAAGTTTTCATGAGATCTGGTTGTTTAAAAGTGTGTAGGAGCTACCACTTCTCTCTCTCCTCCTTTTCTGATCATGTGAAGGGCTGGTTCTTCCATTGCCTTCCGTCATGATTGTACATTTCCTAAGGTGTCCCCAGAAACTGAGCAGATGCCAGCATCATGTTTCCTGTACAGCCTATGGAACTGTGAGCCAGCTAAACCTCTTTTGTTTATAAATTACCCAGTCTCAGGTATTTCTTTATAGCAATGCAAGAAGAGACTAATGCATTGGCTTTGTCTTCAAGACTTAAAACAATAGGAGCCATTTACATTAAACATTGGAAGTTCAATCTGTACCTTGCAATGAGGTCTCATTATAAGGCTCTAATACTAAATGACTATGGATGTCTTTGATTTTCACATATGAGAACAATTATTTGGGAATATGGAACAATGGCTAAATTGACTAAACTGTCACGTAGTGTAATGGAATTTATGGGATTGACTGAAACTTAGGATGAATTTACTGGGCCTTGCAAGAAAACAAAAGAACTTTTAAGTGAACATTTAAAAAGTAATATGGTTTGAATGTGTCCCTCAAAATTTCACGTGCTGAAAACTTAATCTTTAGTGGAACAATGTACAGCCTAATAAAAGATTATTTATTTATTTATTTATTTATTTGAGAAAGAGTCTCACTCTGACGCCCAGGCTGGAGTGCAGTGGCGAGATCTCAGCTCACTGCAAGCCCCGCCTCCTGGGTTTACGCCATTCTCCTGTCTCAGCCTCCTGAGTAGCTGGGACTACAGGCATTCGCACACCCGGCTAGTTTTTTGTAGTTTTTTTAGTAGAGACGGGGTTTCACTGTGTTAGCCAGGATGGTCTCGATCTCCTGACCTCGTGATCCACCTGTCTCGGCCTCCCAAAGTGCTGGGATTACAGGCTTGAGCCACTGCGCCCGGCCAAGATTATTGATTTATAAAGACAGTTCCCTCATTGTTGAATTAATGTTGTCATGAGAGAGGATTATTTATCTCAATTGCAGATTATTATATTATTATTCTAAAAGCAAAGTTGGTCCCTCAAACTTTCTTTTCACTCAAAATTGATTGTCTGTTCACTCTTTTGCAATGGAGCAACATAGCATGATGGCCTTCAACCGATAATGACACCATGGTCAAACATTGCATTTTTCGAACTGTGAGCCAAATAAACTTCTGTTATTTATAAATTACCTAGTCTGTGGTATTCTGTTATAGCAACAGGAAACAGACTAAGACAGATAAGGCAAATAAATACTATGAAATAGGACTCTCCTTCAATTATTCCCTTCAAAAACATCATATATATATATCTTTGTGATAAAGGTTAAAAGACAAGTCTACTAAAAATTCTAAAAAGGATACAATTTTTAAAGGGATATGCAATATCTAAAGTAAATAGTGACATCAATATTCAAAGTGTTAGGGAGAGTGGACTAAAAGTGTATTTTCTTCAAAGATAAATTGTTATCAGAATAAAATAATCAAATATAACTATAAGATGGTTTTGTAAGCCTAGTTGTAATCACAAAGCAAAAATCTGTAGTAGATACACACAAAATATAAGACAAGAAATCAAAAACATACCACTTGAGAGAATCACTTAACTACAAAGACAGTAAAGGAGAAAGAATGGAATGAATCAACAAAACAATTAGAAAGCAACTAACAAAGTGGCTCTAGTAAGCCATTACCTATCAGTAATGACCTTAAGTATAAATGCATTAATTTTTTTAGTCAAAAAACATAGATTGGTTGAATGGATTAAAAAAATCAACTACATCCTGCCTACAAGAGACTCACTTCACCTGTAAGGACACGTATGAACTAAAAACAAACAGGTGGAAAAAGATATTTCATGCAAATGAAAACCCAAAGAGAACAGGATTAGCTCTACTCATACTAAATAAATAGACTTTAAGACAAACACTGAAAAAAGAGAGAAATAACATTATTATATAATGATAGAAGTGTCAACTCAGAAAGGGTATATGATAATTGTAAATATATACATACCCAACATTGGAAAACTTAAACATAAAGAGAAAATATTGATATATCTTAAGGGAGATATTGACTGCAATAAAATTGTAGCAGAGGACTCTGATACCTCACTTTCAGCAATGTACAGAGTATGCAGCCAGAAAAATCAATAAGGAAACTACTAAACGACAATATAGACCAAGTGTAACTAACAGACATGCACAGATATTAGAATGTACATTATTCTCAACAATGCATAAAACTTTTCCCATAACACATCATATTATGGGTTGCAAAACAAGCCTGAACAAATTTTAAAAGATTCAAATTACATCAAGCTTGTTTTCTGACCAAAATAGTATAAAACTAGACATCTATAACATGAAGAACTTTGAAAAATTCACAAATACATGAAAATTCAACAACAGGCTCCTGAACAACCAATAAGTCAATGCTGAAATTTAAAAGACAATTACAAAGTTTCTTCACATAAACAAAAATGGAAACACAACATAGAAAAACCTATCTGATACAGTAAAAAGGAATTTAAGAAGAAAATTTATAGCATTAAACATGTCCATCCATAAAAGGAGAAAGAGCACAAATAAATTACCTGGTGTTACATCTTAAGGAGCTATAAAAACAAGAGCAATTGAAGCCCCAAATTAGTAGAAGAAAGGACATAACAAAAATAAGAGTGAAATACATGAAATAGAGAATAGAAAAACAAAAAAGGTTTTTATTTAAAAATATACACAATTGGCCAATTTTGAGCCAGGCTAATTATGAAAAAAGACAGAAGACTAACAAAATCAGAAATAAAAAGAAGATACAACAACCGATGCCACAGAAATACTAAAGATCCTAAGTGATATGGTTTGACTCTGTGTCCCAATCCACATCTCATGTTGAATTGTAATCCCCGCTGTGGAAGACTGACCTGGTGGGAGGTGATTGAATCATGGGGACAGATTTCCCCCTTGTTGTTCTTGTGATACTGAATGAGTTCTGGTATCATTCCATTCTCCTGCTGCTGATAAAGACATACCTAAGACCTGACAATTTCCAAAAGAAAGAGGTTTAACATGGACTTTCAGTTCCACATAGCTAGAGAAGTCTCACAATCGTGATGAAAGGCAAGGAGGAACAAGTCATATCTTACATGGGTGGCAGCAGGCAAAGAAAAATGCATTCACAGGGAAACTCTCCCCTATAATACCGTCAGATCTTGTGAGACCCACCTACCACCATGAGAACACCATGGGAAAGACCTGCCTCTATGATCCAATTACTGCCCACTGGTTCCTTCCCACAACACATTGGAATTCAAGATGAGATTTGGGTAGGGACACAGCCAAACTCTATCAGTTCGCTTGAGATCCTGTTGTTTAAAAATGTGTAGCCTTACCCCTTAGCTCTCTCTCTCTCCTGCTGCCACGTGAAGATGTGCTTCCTTCCTCTTTGCCCTTCCACCATGATTGTAAGTTTCTTAAGATCTCCCTTGCCATGCCTCCTGTACAGCCTGTGGAACTGTGGGTCAATTAAATTTGGTTTCTTTATAAGTTACCCAGTCTCAGGTAGTTCTTTATAGCAGTGTGAGAATGGAATAATACACTAGGAGACTATTATTAACAATTATATGCCAGAAATTTAACAACCTAGAAACAAATAGGTAAATTTCTTGGCACATACAACATATCAAAATTGAATTATGAAACAATAGAATATCTGAACTCACCAAAAATGAGTAAGGAAATTGAATCAGTAAAAAAGTCTCCCATCAAGAAAAAAAAAAAAAAAAAAAAACTCAGATCTGATTGCTTCACTGCTGAATTATATCAAATACTTAAAGGAAAATACAACCTCAATTTTTTTTTAGATGGAATCTTGCTCTGTTGTCCAGGTTGGAGTGCAATGGCATGTGATCTTGGCTCATTGCAACTTCCACCTCCCAGGTGCAAGTGATTCTCCTGCCTCTATCTCCCAAGTAGTTGGGATTACAGGTGTGTAGTACCACACCTGGTTAATTTTTGTATTTTTAGTAGAGACAGCATTTCATTGTGTTGGCCACACTGGTCTTGAACTTCTGACCTCAAGTTATCCACTTTCCTCAGCCTATCAAAGTATTGGGATTATAGGTGTAAGCCACAATGCCAGATTAAAAAGTAACATCAATTTATCTCAATTTCTTCCAAAAAATTAAAGAGAAAAAACACTTCCAAATTCATTTTATGAAGTCCATATTGACTTGATATCAAAACCAGAAAAGGACACAACAAATAAAAAGAACCACAGGCCAATATTCCTCATGCATATAGTTGAAAAAATACTCAACAATATAATAGCAAACCTAATTTGACAGCATAGTAACAGGATTATTTACCATGATCAAGTGTGATTAATCCTAGAGATGCAAGGATGATTTATCAAAAGCAAACCAATAAACTTGATAAGATACATCACATTGGTAGATGGAAAGATACAAACCTTATGGTAATTTCAATACATTCAGAAAAAGCATTTGATACAATCAAACATCCTTTCATAGAAAAAAAAAACACAACAAATTTGGTATAGAAAAATTGATCATACCTCAAGACAGTAAAAGCTGTATATGACAAACCCACAGTTAACATCAGACCCAATGGGAAAAAAATTAAAAGTTTTTTCTCTAAGATCTAAAACAATACAAGGGTGCCCATTACATGACTTATATTTAACAAAGTTCTGGAAGACCAAGGCAGAATAATTACAGAAGAGAAAGAAATATAAGACATCCAAGTTGAAAAAAGAAAAATTATATTGTCTCTGTTTGCAGAGCAAAAAAAACCTGATTTAAAAATAGACAAAAGGCCTGTTTAGATATTTCCGAAAAGACATACAAATGAACAATAGGTATATGAAAAATCCTCAACACTACTAATGATTAGAGTAATGCAAATCAAAACCACAATGAGATATCACTTCACTTCTGTTGGAATGGATATTATAAAAAGATATGAAAAAGAAAAATGTTTATGAGTTTGCGGAGAAAAGGGAACCCTTGCACAGTGTTGGTGGAAACATAGACTAGTATAGCCATTATTGAGAACAGTGTAGAGGTTCCTCAAAAAACTGAAAATAGAACTACCATATGGTCCAGCAATCCCACTACTAGGTACATATACAAAGTAATTGAAGACAGTATGTCAAAGAGATATCTACACTAACATGTTTATTGAATCACTATTCACAACAGTCAAGATTTGGAATCCATGTAATTTTTCATTAGCATACAACATTGATAAATAAAATATGTTATATATAAACGTTAGAATACTCTTCAGCCATTACAAAGAAAAAAAAAAGAACTCCTGTAATTTGCAATTATATTTATGAATTGAAGGACTTTATGTTAAGTGAAATAAGCCAGACACAGAAAGACAAATATTACATGATGTCACATATGGAATCTTAAAATGTTGATCTCACTAAAACAGAGTGTAGAATGGTGGTTACTAGAGAATGGGCCAGTTGAGAAAGAAAGATGGTGAGATGTTGATCAAAGGATAAAGAATTATGTCATGTGTTGCATAACACTGTTTTAGTCAAAGAAGGAGTCACAAACACAATGGTGGTCCCATAAGATTATGATACTATATTTCTACTGTATCTTTTCTATGTTTAGGTATGTTTAAATATACAAATACTCAGCATTGTGTTACAATTGCCTATAGCATTCAGTAAAGTAACATCCTATACAGGTTTTAGCTTAGGTGCAATAGGTTGCACCATGTAGCCTAGGTTTGTAGTAGGCTTGCCATGTAGATTTGTGTAAATACACTCAATGTTATTTGCACAATCATAAAATCATCTAATGACACATTTCTTGGAATCTGTTCTCATCATTGTGTCACATGACTATAGTTAGATACAAGGAATACATATGAAAATGCAGAGCATGGAGACTACAGCTAATGACAACATACAGGTTGAGTATCCGTATCTGGAAGATGATCCAAACTCCACAACTTTTTGAACACCAACATGACTCTCAAGGAAAATGCTCTTTGGAGAATTTTGGATTTCGGATTTTTGGACTAGAAATGCAAAAGTGGTAAATATATAATACAAATATTCCAAAAATTATTCCAAAATTAAAATCAAAATACTTCTGATCCCAAGCATTTTGGATAAGGGATACTGAACCTGTACTGTGCTCCAGAAATGCTAGAAAAGTGGGTGTTAAATGTTCTCACCAAAAAAATGAGAAATATTTGTAGTGATGCATATATTAATCAGCTACTTTTAAGCATTCCACAATGTATATGTGTGTCAAGGCAACATGTTGTATGCAATAAATACATATAATTTTGTCAACTTAAGAAAAATAAATTCAAAAAAAGAAAATTAAATAAACAATATAGAATTGTAAATAAATTGTGAAGTATCATGTTTGATTTCTAACGAGAACTTGCTTTGATATGAGTTCCCAAAGACTGGGATTTTTTTCTTTTCAATCTTAAAAAGAAAGCATGGCTTTCTTTTATTATAACATTTATAACAAAAAAAATAGATTTTAAGGCTTCAGTCTAATGACTCCTGAGGCTGGGATTGGGGAAGTCTTCATAACCATCTACCAAATTATACTTAAACATTTAAAATGAAAGCAATAAAGACATCATACAGATTCATAAAATTAATCTGTAACTTGGAGAAATCTTTGTGAATTACTAATGAAGAGTATTATTTAAGTTTTAACCTGTGGTATAATATATTCAAAGGTGATTTATTCAACTGAAATCATGTATTTTATTTTTAAAAAATTTAGTGATTCTATTATTCTATCATGATAGTAATTATTGATTTGCTTTGTTTTTACTATTGGCTTGGATTTTAGACAGCTGCAGCTTCCCCCAAAAAACGTAGAAATAACAATAGAAATAATTAGAAACATTATAGTGTTACTATGTTATAATAACACAAAGAAGAGATTACAAGGGCAAATACAAACTAAAAATAAGAAACTAATTATCCCTGTTCATAGTAATGAAAAAGACTGTCCCTCCCTTTTCATAAAGCCATAACTTTAAAAATTTAAGTTCTTTCACTATATGAAATGTATGTAGGTCTTCGTAAAAGCTAAATAATCCTCTTCCAGCTTCACAACCCAAGGTTGCTTTTCTCAAGGACTTTGGAACCATCTCTTTAAAATGTGATAATCAAGGAAAATAGCACCACTATCTCCTACTTTCTGTGGAATCTTAGGGATCTCACTTAGAAGGACCTCATTTTCCAAGTTGCAAAAGTACGTCTTGTCATAGAGATAGGAGAATATATTATTCCTTTGGATAACGTCAATTAGCTAACACAGATAATCAACTAATCACCAAGCGAAATTAGGATGAATTGTGACTAATGGTGCTGTCAAGTCCTCTTACTTGAGAACTAATTATTATTATTTTTTTAATCTTGAGAACTTATATGTAATGGGTTGCATCTGCTTGACTGTATAAAGGATGAGATTTCTTATAGTCATTGCAACTTCTTAGATGACCCCTGATGCTTATCACAATCTGGTTTAATAATTATTCAATAATAATAATTTTTTTCTCTGTTATCTTTGTGAAGAGGTTTTGGGGACTGGTGGGAGATTTTGTTTTTAATTATATTTCCTTCAACGGCTGTCCAGTAAGCAGTTGCATATAGGATTTTGGAGTAAGGGCACGTTCCCTGACTACATATAGAAACAGTGTTTCCTAATATGCATACATCTCTGTATTCAGGCATTGTTGTTCTGTGAATGGTATTAAAGCCAGAAGCCTGGCTGAGATCACTAAAGGATGTAGTCTTGATGTATCAAATCCTAGTAGTGGGTCACTTCAATATTAAAAGGATTTTAAAAAGAGAATCCAGCAATAAAGTCAGAGAAAAAAACAGCTAATAAAGTAGAGAGACGGTGAGAGAAGTAAAGAGTCCTGAAGCCAGTTGAAGAGAGTATTTAAAGGACTATCGTGGAATTAATTGTGTAAAATGCTGCTGTTAGATGGAACAAGAAGATGTTGACAATGAAATATTGGATTTAGCTACTTGAGATCATTAGTAATCTTAGTACAGCTGTTTTGGTAGTGAAGGCATGGGAGATCCAAAACCCCACCTGAGTAAATTTAAGATAATAGTTTTAGCAAGGTGGTCAGTTGTTGGTTGGAATGTTTGAACTAGCTCTTACGAAGAAAGAAAATAAAACACAACACCTCAAAGAAGCCACAACTCTTTCAAACACCACATCGAGTAGCTTGAAATGAGCCCTGATACGTTAAAATTTACTCTGGTGGGAGTACATATTTATACTGTGAATCTCAGAAAACACTTCAAATTAGAGCTTTGTTCTGCAGAAAGCTGGTTGTTAAAATATTTACCAGAGTACCACAGAGTGAAAATCAGATGAGAGTGAGTTTAAAAGATTGAGAGAAAAAGCAGCAAGTAAAAATAATGTTCTCAAAAGGGTTTGCTCTAAAGAGGGGCAAAGAAACTGTGCAAAAGCTGAGAAAAAAAAAGTGTTACAGAGGTGGTTGTTGCTGTTGTTGTTCTTTGGTGTATTTGTTTTGTTTGTCATATAGAAGAAATAAAAGCCATAGACAAGCAGATTTAATGCTTCAATCAAAAGGATAATAACATGACACAGAAGAGAAAACGAATAATTAATTTCAAGAGTAACTCCTTGGGCCTGAAGGAAAGAATGGGACCTAATGGGTAGGAAGAAAGTAGGACTGGTATCAGACAGGAGCCTCTGAAGTTATCAGTCATAACGCCAAAGTGGACAGAACATCTTGGCATTCCTACAGACAGGTGAGTAGATAAAGTGAGGAGATAAAGGTGGTGGAGGATCTCTTCTGTTTACCTTCATAATTTCCTCAAGAGGCATTAAATTTTGATCATATAAGGCGTGTGTCTATTTCATTCTTTCACGCAACACTACCAAAAAAAAAAAAAATTGTTACCATTTAATTACCTGAACGCATGCATTAAAGTATATCACATTCAAATTCTGACCCATTCAGTTAGGCTTATATACTTAAATAGGCACAATTTGTGTCCTTTCTTGCAGCAGTCCATTAAATGATTTACCTGGAAGGTCCATATGATATAACTTTAGTACAGAGCTCAGAAGCTCTCTAACCTGTGTTAAGCTAATTTAACTCATGCCAAAAAGTAACAGCACCAGCAATGAATTTTCTGACTCAATCTATCAATGGTCATTTCAATGAAAATATGCTTCAGTCTGTTTGCTATTAGTGACTGCTTGGATCAAAGTTATATTTACTAACATACTCTCTGGACAGATGTCTAATATCAGTGTAAATGTCAACTGACAATAGAAGAAAATTATATTTTTTGGTTCTATTGTGTATGTTGTTTTGCCCAAGAATCTATGTATTTATACACACATTTATATATATACACACAAAATACATATATATCACACATATATATTCACATATATAAAAGGAATTACTCATTTTATTAAATTAACTGTACATAAATAATATGGCCAAATAATAAGCTATTTTCTCCCTCTTACATTATATAAGACTTATGCATATTGAATATTTTAAGAATGCATATTGAATATTTTAAGGAATTAATTGGATTATATATTGTGTAATGCTTTTACAACACATATTTGTATTAATAAAGATAATGCCTGTTGCTGAATATACTCAAACTGTTTTGTTGCTAGAAAAACAAATCTAAGCTCAAATTAAAATTTTTTTTACATCTTTACGTCCATAAATTCAACAAGTCAAAAGGGGAAGGATAAACAGCTATTTTAGTCATTACCTATACAACGCTTCAATAATATCCTATTTAACTGACAGAGTGACAAGCCCAGCATCTTTATTTTATCCTCATAATTTAATTTGCAAACAGCTAGCTTTACTCCCTTACCCTCCAGACCCAGTGTCAGCCTTATTGAATGAAAATTCAATTCTCACCAAAGGCCCTCAAGGGTAATTACTGGTCTGTGGTGAACAGTTGTGCTGAAAGACATTGTTTGGTGAAATCCAAACAATGTAGTGATGAAAATTCCATTTCCCTGGATTTACATTTCGCTACATTTCACTCCTCTAGCAAAGCAATTTAATGATTTGTTTATTTCCTTTACTTTTACATAGACACAAGCATCAGTATTTTTTTCAATTATTCTTAGTGCTTTCCTGTGGTCAGTTTATAAAGCACACTGCAATTTTAGAATTTTCAATTTGTTTATAAATTTGTAAGTATAGAATTATATTAATATTTATTTGGATTTTTAGCATACAAAAACAATTCCTGAAGTTATTAAATAGGGCTTAGTGAATTTGTTTGTGGACTTGTTTACACAAAAACCAACTGATTAATAACTGCAGGAGAAACTATTTTATTTACAACATGCTTTGAGAAAATGAGAAAGCCATAGATTGAGATTTCGAACAAAGGTAAAAGAGATACTTTTGTTATTTTTGATCATGCAGATTATCTCTGAACCTGGAAGTTAATTTCAAGATTGTCACTTAAAAAAAAAAAAAAGGAGAAGAGAAAAAGAAAATTAGCCTTGCTTGGTACTTATCTGAATCAAATAAAAGTGATTCTGTCTAAGGCTTTTACGTGACAAACACTTTATTTATTTTCCCAGTAAGGCATCCAGTCGCATGTTTACCTGAGGAACTCAACAGTCAAAGATAATCACAAAATCATTTTGAACTCATGAAAATAAATACATGGTAGTTTTTGTTGTTGTT
>NW_012114544.1:4790184-4811872 GCF_000951035.1 Colobus angolensis palliatus | reverse complement strand
TGGTATATATATATATTTTTAAGTACAATCTACTTGAACCGTTTCTTTCCTGACATCCAAAATTGCATTTCCTCTGTATCCATCCCAAAATGATAAGAAATAGGGTGTCCTGGATCCAGACAGGACAGATAGAGGTAGGCATTATTGTTTTGTTTTGTCTTCCATGGAAAAACTCAGACACAGAAAAAAAATAGCATCAAAAAGTCCATACATCTGGTAAATAACAGACTGGGATTTGAACTGAAATGATTTTCTAATCCATTAAGGGAGATAGTCAATTGAGAAAAGAATAAAGGCATTTGAGTGTAACGAAAGTAATTTAACTCCTGAAAATGAGTCAAATAATTAATACTAATTAATTATATTTTTAAAAAAGAGGAGAATAATAAAAGTCAAGGGAGGAGACTAGTAGAAAATGTGCCTGTGGTCACTTACCTGTGACTATTCTACAATCAAATCCAGAAGGTTTAATGTCCCCTCAAACATCAACTTCAAGGGAATGTGGGGGAATAATGGGGGAATCTCCTGGCAGAATTGCCTTGGTAGTGAAAACAGTCATTATGAGGGAGACTGCCAAAACATTAAAAAAAAAAAAAAAATCACACAAACAATAAGGACCTCAACAAAAGCAGAGCAATGGAACACAATGATAAAATCAAGAAAGTAAATGGTTTTACACCATGATGGTGTGGGGTAAAAAGTAAGAGACTGAGAGTCCGAGAGCTTATGTTTAGATCTGGACTCCCTCTTTCCAACTGGGCTATCAGGAGGATGTACTTAATCTCTTTATGATTCAGTTTTCACGTACGCAGAATGAGAATGATAATATCTAACTTTCATTGTTTTCATGTATATTAAAGGAAAGGATGGCTATAATCACCTGGTATAAGCTCCAGACCAAATAAAATGTCAATCTCTATCAGATATTCTTATCAGTAGTACTATAAGTAAGTTAATTGATAATTTATTCTTGAATACTTGACAATTGATGTGATAAATAGCAACGTTTCAAGCATTAGTGTAGAATGTTAGTATAGTTATTTGCTTATATTAATTAAAATTTAAAACACAATCATCATTTATTTGCCATGCTAACTTTAATATTGTACGTAATATTTCATATCCTATGTTATTGAGTTGAGTTGGGCATTTGTAAATAGGATGATTGTATTAAAACCTCAAGTTTGTGTTAGAAGTACTATTTCATTATGATGCTTAGGGTTTTGTTTTTGTTTTTGTTTTTATTTAGTTACTTTAAAAAATCTGATAGCATGATCAAATAGAGAGGACCTAGGTTTGTTTATCAGGCAAATCTGATGTACCAGCTGCCTGACCCTGGAACATTTTCTGCCCTTTTATAAGTATCTGGGGATAATGTAAATCAGCTCCTAGAATTGTTGTGATAGATAATGTACTAGATAATCATACAATCCCAGGGAGTGGTTTAATGTTCTACTAACAATTGCAATTAAGACCAAACCCAAGAAAACTGATTTTCATATATTACAGGGAAAATCATCAACTTTTAGGTCAAACATCTTTCCCCAGGGCTTGTTGAAATGGTGATCGAAGTTGACACAGATGAGACAAGTATTTCAGACTGTAAGTAACATGGGATAATGCACTCTTCCTAAAAAGGGGTCATTTTCACATATAATTCACGCATGAAAGATGAAGAGCTTCTTCTCTCTAAGGTAGTGCCAATGGCCTCAAGACAAATATTGAGAAAATGAGTATAAATATATTTTCTCATCAGCTCTTTTTAATGTAACCTAAAGGCAGGTTCAGTCACTCACCACTTGCAGAGTTCAATTGACAAGAGCAAGGTCTGGTATAAAGAAAATGACTTTTTATTCTAAAGCTGGCCTAGGGGAAGAAGTGCAGGCTTTCTGCGTTAAGGGTACCACTTTACTTTTGGAGTAGAAAGCAGGCACTTTTAAAAGTCAGGGGACAAAATGTGCAAGTGAAGTGTCCTCGTACGAGCTTGGGTGCCTTACCTACTTGACAGTTGGGTCAGTGTCTTCATGGGCAAAATCAGGTTTCAAAAGTGGGCAAAAACTGTAGCCGGGCATACTTTGGGTTGTAAATTCACTGTTACCTCTCAAGGCAACCTTCTGGTGGGTAAGAGTTTAGCTCTGGAGGTTCTAAGCACATAGATGAAATTGCCCTGTAGGGAGTGCCTGGTGAAGAGGAGGTAAAAGGCTATACATAATTGCATTTCTAAAGAGCTAAGTAGGAAGTAGGGAGAAGGAGTAAAGAGAAAAGAAGAGAGAAAAAAATTAAAATATTTTCTTAAAAAATGGGGTACTCAGTTATACTAACAAGTCTTTGAGATAAAAATTGATAACTTGGTTTACAGTAAATTTTCATAAAATTCACACCTAGCAGCTGACAAAAATTTAAATCCAGTTTATCTTCACACAACTTTTTAAAATTTCAAGGCTGTACAACGTGCTACTGTGATTGAAAAAGATACAGATGTTAATAAATATTTTTTTTTCATTTTTCTCTCTTTTCTGAAAATATGATTGGTCACATGCTATGTATATGTGTGTGTGTGTGTGTGTGTGTGTGTGTGAATAACAACAGCCAAAATTAGAGCCAGAAAATTATAAAACAGTATGTATTCAAATCCCACAAGTGTCTCAATCAATAAAGTAAAACATTAAGAATGTATACCTGAGTATGCCTTTACTGCATGATTTTGCACATTGGGTTGAATGCCTTTTATTTGCTCCTACAGATTCCTATCTACTCTGATTCATCCTGCTTGTATTAATCCATTCTCTGCATTCTCTCATTGCTATAAAAAACTACCTGAGACTGGGTAATTTATGAAAAAATAGGCTTAATCTACTCACAGTTCTTCAAACTGTACAGGAAACATGGCTGGGGAAGCCTCAGGAAACTTACAGTCATGGTAAAAGGTGAAAGTGAAGCAAGCAATGTCCTCACATGGCACAGCAGGAGAGAGAGAGTGAAGGGGGAGTTGCTATACACTTTTAAACAACCAGATCTGTGAGAACTCACTCAATAGCATGAGAACAGCAAGAAGGAAATCCATCCATATGATCCAGTCACCTCCCCCCAGATCCCTTCTCCAATACTTGGGATTATAGTTTAATATGAGATTGGGGGGGGCACATATTTTTAAAGGATATCACTGTTCTATGCCATAGGTGACACATATGTACTATGTACTACAACAATGGCTCCTAAGCACTCCTGCTTTCTGATGAATTGTAGCAATAGGAACCAAGCAGATATTCAGAATAAGGGAAGTGAGTAAGGTCAGAGTATTTGTTTCCTTGGCTCTTTTCATCTCTGGCTGGCTAGGTCCCTCCAAAAGGATCACTTATGATGCTTATTCCATATACCTATAAATTCTCCTTCCCCTGGTCTCTTAGGATACAGGGATGGTAATAACTTTACTGTATTGCTAACCTTAACTGTACTAAATCCTTAAAATATAGTAATTTGAGTGTACCATCTGTTTTCTAGTGGGGCCCTGACTGATAAATGTATTGAATGTATTGTTTAAAGATAATGTAAAAAATAATTGTGTGTTATGCGTTTAAGCATTTTTCTACCATAGAGCCTAAATTATGCATGTATTATATATTAAATATTTATTATATGTTAAATATATTTACATCATACATGGTATGTTAAATATGGAATGCAATTACCAGCACATATTCTTTTTATTTTATCCAATTTCAAATGTGAAAAAGTGAATTCTAAATTTCTATTTTTGAATTCATTTCAATGGAGCACTGTTTTGTTCCTCAGAAGAGATGGTTGGAAAAGTTTATGTTCACAACTTAAAGTTTCCAGTTGTTTTTACATTTTTTCTTTGAAATTAAAATACATCTGAAGCTACTTTGCTTTTGAAAATGGCAAAGCATTAATATGATATCATTAGCCTCTTTCCTTAATATACCTCTCTGTTTTTATTAATCACATATGTTATTAGACTTGTACCCTAGTACTTTCAGGTAATATGTAAAGAGCAACTTTAAAGCAATTCAAACACATCAAGCAGCAGGAAGCTCAAATAGATATCCTGATAGGCTAGTCCTCTAAGGAAAAATATTGGGGCTGCTTTGTTTCTCCAAAATCCTCAAAAAATATAGAAAATAGAACTACTACATTTACTTTCAGAACAAGAAAAGGGCTTTCTATAATAAGAAAGTCAGTGTACTATTTGCTATTAAAATTCTCTTTTTCCATAAATTTACTGAAGCTGAAATTGATTTTAATCAACTTTCAAAAAACTTAGTACACATATCCTAATGGCCTATTGTATTTATTTATCCAAGCCTATGCTCTTGTTCTGTTCTGTCACATACAACCTCAAGGGCATTGACATTCTGATGACATTGTGATCACTAGACTTTAGATGACTCTCTACCACTATCTTATTTTTCATCCTTGTCTCATTTCCCAGCCACATTAGGATGAAGTGTATAATAGCCTAGGCTTCTTGTGGATTGTTCACTGAATATGTCAGGAAACAGCCTGTGTTACCTCCAGGAAAAGAAGCCCTTTCTTATCAATGCCATAATTGCCATCCCAGTCAATATTAGCTAATTGAAATCCCAGTGATTAATGATCTATCCTTTTAAAGGCTTTTTCTTATCTCAGTGAGCTTTTGAAACCATGCCTAGGAGGTCTATATCATTTTCTAGTAATCTCTTTTTTTTTCCTTTCTCTTCTAGTTTTAATTTTCCTGTCTTTCATCTTCATAGAAACTGTCCCTACTCAGGTGTCTAAGCTACATGTGTCATTTATTTCTTTTGTCACCATCTCCTTCCTCATTCATATTGCCATATATCTTTCTGTCCTGTGGTGTCTATCCCTTTAATAGTACATATTTATCATGGTATTTTATTCCTTCCCTCTGACTAAATATAGTTTACAGAAGAGGCACAAAGAAAAAAGGAGTTTGATTAGCTAGCGACAGTTCTAATTGCTTAGATGTTAGAAAAATAAGGTATCATGAAAGTCGGTTTTATCAAGTCATCAAAACCTAGCTTTTCTGAAAAACAGTTACAAAGTTCAAGGACTTTGAAACACAAAGCTGTAGGTTTATAAACAGAAGAGTCAACTATATTTAATATATTAATGTATGAAACATGGTTTTGTTGTTTTGACATTATTCTCATGAATAGTATACCAACATTAGTTTTATTTCTGTGAATAGTTCAACAAAAAGGTAGGTATTCAACTGAATTGTAACTCCCTCTAGGTCAGAACCTAAAAGTAAACCATTATTTCATCACAATAACGCCTCAGAGAGCAAATAAGTTTTTAGTGATCAACGTATACTTACTGAAAAAGTTAATGGGAAGAAATATAGTTCCTTAAAATTTACCTAATATAAGTAAAAATTGTGAAGTTCTGTTTTGTTTTATTTCTGTGTATGAGGATGTAAACTAGGGAGAGACTGGCAAAAAATGATACCTCCTGAATGCCCCTTTTTCCCACAGGCTTTATAGGCTAAGAGCCATATTCAAAGGGATATAAATAACACTTATTATTCTAATATTACTTTGGTGTCATTTTGACATACCCATAGAATTCTGGAGATAAATGACTGTTATAAATACATAGTGGGAGGGTTCAATACTGAGAATCAGTTTAAATGTCATTTGCCATTTATTTGCTGTAATAGACATTTAAAATCTAACATTTATGGTAATGTGTACCAAAAATGAGTTGTAATGCAGAACATATAGTAAGACTTGAAAAAGACATAAATAAAACAGTATTAGGATTCTTAAAAACTTCACATGTCTTCAGAGATTAAGAGTCAGGTTTGAGATTAGAGAAATCTTTTATTCAGTGAATGATGCTAGCAGGAAGCTTTCTGACTGCAATACATCCCTTCACGTATCCCAAAGAAAGAAAGTAAAATTGTTGTTTATTATTTCAAGTCAGAGAGATATTTTTTTTTTTAAATGGTGCTAATAATTTGATAGGCGTCCTATGAAATTTGGAGAAATCTAGGAGGTCAAACTCTGTGTCACGTCTGTGTTATCTGTAAAGAGAAGTTGGAAGAATCAGCATAGGAAGTTAGAATAGAAGGTTGATATTTAGAATGTAGCTACACTCCCAGATTCTTTTGGGGAAATGAATGCATACTTGTTTTTGGTGAATCTAATACTGGTCACCTGCATATGCTATGCTCAAAGACAGGTTTCTCAAGGCTGAGCAGAGGAGTAAGACACAATGTAATGATACTGTTTCACCACTACAAGGGTTCTGTTGATGAGAGTTCCCAGCTAGGGAGGGAGGAAGTGGAGGGAGATCCTGCAAACTCCATGAGTGATTTGTG
Source organism: Colobus angolensis palliatus (assembly GCF_000951035.1). Lineage (NCBI taxonomy): Eukaryota > Metazoa > Chordata > Mammalia > Primates > Cercopithecidae > Colobus > Colobus angolensis. The sequence goes on along the minus strand of NW_012114544.1, from coordinate 4,805,532 downwards.
AAAGAAGGAATAAGCTTAAACTCTTGTCAAGTCCGGCTAGTTAAATATCAGATGTGGGCATTACCAGGCAAAAAATGAACTTTGTTAAATGTTATTCTTCTCTTCCCTTCTTGCTCCAACAGTGAAAAGGTAAGAACTAAAGTCTATGAGCTAGTGAAGTATGAAACACTAAGCAGAAAATGAAAGAAAAATCAGCTTATACCCATGCTTAGATAGGAGTATAGTATCAATTCTAAACCAAGTTCCAAAGTTTGAATGTTGTATACGACTGGACTTAATAGTTACTGAAGTAATATTGTAGTGCCTAAGAGTGACCAGAAACGCAGTGGAAATATCCAATAGCCTGTTGCTAAGGCAAGCTAATTTATTGAGTGGCTTTAAAGGCAGAACAGCTTTCAAAGTAAGCAGTTGTATTAAAATTATAGACCACAACTTGTTTATTGTTATGAATTCCAGTTACACAAGTTATGTGACCTTGGGCAGGTAACACAATTACCTCGATTCTATTTGATGTCAGCAAATGGTGACAGATATGATGATGAGTCCCAAGATCTGGTGACGAGCTGAAAAAAGCCTGACAATAGTCACAAACAGAGACAAGTTAAACACCTATAAAATATTTTTTAAATATTATACTTCTATTTTATCACTGAGTATAATCTGAAAAGATTATAAAGAGAAATTGCAAGCAAATAATTAAGATTTTATGTATAATATGTAGGATCAATAAGACAGTTCATAAAACACTTTTATTAAATATAGCAAAATGCAACCTCAAGAATTGTATAAAACTGCTCGAACTCTAATCTTACATAGAAAAAATACAGCCATTTAAAAATAATTTTTGAGATAAAATGTGAAAGTATGTTAACATTTTAGCACTGGGAAAAAAGTTCACTGAACGTTCTAATAGAGTTGGTTAAGAAATATCTTACTCTCCAATGCCTAAATAATTTGAAAATGTTATTACCTTTAAAAAGCAACTAGCAAAACACAATATGTACTTCTACAAAATGTTATGTATTGAGGATCTGGAAAAAAAATGTTATTGTTACACATGCATTATATTCTAAATTGCTCAGATCTAAGGAAGTCTAACAGTAGCCTATTTGGTTTCCATATTCAGAAGTAAAGATAAAATTTCCACAGAAATGCTCAATTGTAGTTGGGCTGTCACCGCCAGTAAGGGACATAATTGAAGTTATACAAAAGACTAGTTATGAAGGGAAACATGAATGTTTGATAGTGACAACTACAAGTTATTTTTTTTTCGTTCTTTTGTTAGTTTTAAAGGGACCTAGGTGTGTATAGAGAGAGTGTTCCCCTTTTTCGGTGTTCTCGATTAGTGATAATTCATCAGCAGTGCAAAGAGTTATCCTTTATTTTAACAGGACACAATCAACAGCCTGTTTATATTAAACAGGACAGTTGTAAAACAGAATTCTATTAATAAATACAAAACTCTAGAATAATATCTAAGTTAATTTTTCTCTACTCACTAAAAATTACTGATGGGAAAGTGGTATTTGGTAGGTTGGTTGGGAGATATATCAAATGGCAAAAACGTTTTGGAGAAATTACTAAGAATAAAATTGTAATAAAGTATACATGAGTAACAAGGCAACAAATATAATTGTAATCTGACAAATTCAAGGAAATTTTACTTGATGTCATGTAGGATAGGATCTACTAGATACTACGTACATCCAACATGTAATGCAAGTATCTAGCAATGTAAAAATATTTTTGTTTATTGAAGTATAATAGCAATGTATATATTTGGAATGCAGTATGTAATCTCAACCAATTTTTCTTTTAAAAATATAAGAAAAGCTAAATTAGTTCTTCAGTTTTTTTTTCTATGTAATTTAGGATTACTTTGATTACAATAGTGCTTTAGTCTGTTTTCCATTGTTATAAAGGATTACATGAGGCTGGATTATTTATTTTAAAAATAGGCTTATTAGGCTCATTGTTCTGTAGACTTTTCAAGAGAAGCATAGTACCAGCATTTGTTTCTGGTGAGGGCTCAGGAAACTTCCATTTCTGGTAGAAAGGGAAGGGATGCAGGCATCATATGGTGAGAGGAACAAAAGGAGAGGGAAAGTATCAGCCTCTTTTTCACAATCAGATCTCATGGGAATTGATACAGTGAGAATTCACTCATTATCCCTAGGATGGCACCAAGCTGTTCATGAGACACCTGCCCTCGTGACCCAAACACCGCCCACTAGGCTCACCCCCAACATTGGAGATCAATTTCAACATAAATTTTGGAAGGGACAAATATCCAAACTATATCAAATGGTCAGAAAACTAAATTCAAAATATTTGAAGGAAAATTATTAATACATCTTCTGCTGGGACAGTTTCATAAAAGGGTGAGGATGACATGTGTATCTTATTGCTTTTTAAATTTATTGACACTGCATTAATTGACAAGAAATTACACTTGGATCAGGCTCCTCTTCTGGATCAGTAAGATTGCTATGGCTCATGAAAATTTATCCATGAAACCCAGGCTTCACTGTTTAGAGAAGAGGGGATCCACAACAGAAATTTGGGGAGTTTGTTGACCAGCCTTAGGGACATATAATCTAAGCTAGAGTTGGAAATAACCCGAAGCACATGACCTAAAAGTGAGGAAGACATGATTCTCTAGGAGAAAATAATGATGCAATCAACTTTGTCAGTAAATAAAGGTGTCAAGAAAAACACACACACACACACACACACAGCAACAATTTACTGCTGCAACATTTTTAGAAGTGACCATATAATTGGTGTGCCTCGTGTATTAGTGTGCATCACTTCAAATGTTTCATGTTTATTCATACACGCTTTTCTCATTGGATGCTGGAGAAAAATAAATGAAGCTGACGTCTGTCAATTGAAATCATTTCTACAGGATGAGGAACTAAAATGAGAATGTTTATGTGGCATTTATGAAGTCAGGTAGCTAGTTAGTAGCAGGATTTTAGTCAAGTTCTGTCTGCACTCTAAAATGCAAGGACTTTACATTATTCTGTACTGTCTCTAGTAGGCATTGAATCAATTTTGAATGAAGCAATAAATAAATGAATAAGTAACTGCCTGAAATAAAAGCTGTACTTTCCATGAAGCAAAGAGGAACACCACTTCCATGACCCAATCTAAACCACTTGTTTACTTGTGAACTATATACTCTTGAAAAAAAAACTGAAAGATCATAATCACCATCTCTTCCAGTGTAGTCACTCTTGCCTTGGTAAGAATAACTAAAATTCAGCAAGATTGAATAAATCATAACAATTGACCAACGCCAAAATAAAAAGATAGAATCAAAATGTTCTTTATTAGAAAAACTTAGGGAAAGAAGTTTGCTGGACACAATGAGGATGTGATCATAGCATACATCCATTTTTATCAGCAGCTTAAAGTGATTGATACACGTTTATTCTGCGAATACTGATGGAAAAGAAGTAAGTAGAAAAGTACAGGTAAGTGTGATTTTTGTGTCGTATTTTTTTAATCCAAGGATGCAGTGGAATCAATGTTTCCCTACACGTTTTTCTCCTTGTTTTCATACTCAAACACTATTTCTCTTCATTTTGCACTTCTAATTTTCAATCGTCGGTAGGAAATTATTCAGTAATTTCTCTAGAATGTAGGAAGAAACCAAGTAAACCCTATGTGATGAGTCTTTGAGACTCAACAAAGGAACAACTTATTTTATTTATTTTAAATTTTCTTTCCTTGCAGCTCCAGCTAAAGGGAGAAGCTACTTATTTTAAAGAAGAGCTTTAGGGAGGATGGCTTGAGCTCAGGAGTTTGAGGCTGCAGTGAGCGGTGATCATGCCACTGCACTCCAGCTGGGTGACAAGGTAAGGCTCTGTCTCTAGAATTAAAGAATAAAATAAATAAATAAAGAAGTGCTTTAGACTACTTTTATGAACTACAAATTCTACATGATTGCCATAGGGGACAAATTTTTGAATTAATTAACATGTGTACTCTGAACATAAAGAAAGTACCATTTTGTCCACAGCTAATAACAACAAGAGTTAAAATCATCTAGCTAAAGATTTATTACTTATCTTGAAACTTTTGAATCTTGAAACTTTTGATAAAGTCTTTAGTGACATTCATAGTCATGGTCCACTTTGAATTTAAGTTATAAAACTTTATAATTCTAATAAATAATAATCTGAGCTGTCATGTCATAGGTAGAATTTTATCTATTCAAAGTAAATCATATGTGGAGTGCAGGATTTCACTGAGTTGCATTTCTATTACTTGACACTACATGCTGCTCAGGGTTTTTGAGAAGGTCTCAGGCTAATGATAACCAACTACTACAAGATCTTATCACTCTATAGCACATGTAACTTGTACATTAATTTTTGAGAGTTTTTTTACATGCCTCTTAAGTGCTATCAACAAATTTTTTTTTAAGAATCAAAGAAAAACAAAGCACTCTTCTGGTCATTTTGTTTGAATTGAAAGAACATACACCCTGAAGACATTTGCAGTTTAATTGACATGTGAGAGATGCATAAAAGTCATCTGCCAATATGAGACTGTATTAGCTGTCAAGTAAACGCAGGCACAGTTTGAATTATAGTCTTTCTAAAAGAGCACAATCACTTGAGAATGGACTCCAGGATAGCTATCTGGCAGTGTAGGTGATTCAACTTCATGGACAAGGGACCATAGTTGTCAACTTTTTATGAATGAAATCCTATCTTGGCTATGTATGATCTGGAGAAAATTATTTACATCTCTTTCCTTCAATTTCTCATATTAAAATGGATACTTATATTAAAAATAGCCTATATCCTTGTTATACATATTGATTATATAATAAAAACCACTTAACATAGTTAGTGACCCATAAATATGAGCAGCATTATTTGGAAGACGAGAAAGTTTCAGTAGCTTAAGAATGGGAGAATTTATCTTTGTCTCTTTAAAGCACTAAGCTTTAAACACTATAATGTGTTGAAGTAGACCTAAGCCAGTTGTAACCTTCTTTTATATTACGTATCTTCCTACAAATGTTTCTTCTAAGACAAAAACAAAAATATATATTTTATTGATCAATTAAAGTGCATCTTAAAATTTATAAAACCTTCCTAGATAGACTCATATTTTCTAGAGACTTATCATAGTTGGTAAAACGGTGGTTATTGAAATGGTGGCTAAGAGATATCCTTGCCTCTTTTGCATTCCTAGAATAATAGTGTAGTTATTTTTGTGGCATTGTGCTAATATGAATGAAACAATTGTACTGAAATTAAGCTTTTGTGTTAGCGTGATATAATGTAGGCTAAAAAAAACTATTAGATGGAACATTCACCATTACAATTTTATCAATTGTTTAAAAGCCCTAGAATTTTCTTTTTATTACTATAGGAACTCCATTTCACAAAGCTATTATATACTGCTTAAGGAACAATTAAAGTGATTTAAAATAGAAAACAAATATGATCACAGTCTGTAAATCCAGAAAAGTATTTTATAAAATGCAATAAAAAATGGTGTCATAAAGTTTTGAGGCTTTCACTGGTTTCATGATAAGACTGTGATCCATGGACTTGAACATATTGTATACAAGAGCTTGAGATATGACATTTGTCTTTCTGCCCCTGAAATACAGATTTGGAGAAGTTGGTCTAGGACAGATCTGGCAAATTAAAAAAAAAGTGTGTATGTGTGAATGTACACTTACATACATATATTTGTGTGCATATTTATAAATACATACACATACACACTCATATCATTTATAGCATATGTTGAAAGTATTTATCTACAAATTTATTTTATTACCATTACGCTATAAATCTCTTAGTCTTTTTTCAAAAACTATCCAAGCTGTAATAGAAAGACTGCAGCTTATTCAACTAAAATGAATTCCCCTGTGAGATCCATGAGATTCTAATTTATCAGTTTTTTCATTCAATACTGTATAGATGTGCATCAAAATTTTATAAAAATATTTCTATGTGAAAGATCAAAATTGTGGGGTTACCTGATATATATTTATCTCAGAACCTTTTAAAAACTTAAATAAGGCCGGGCATAGTGGCTCATGCCTGTAATCCCAGCACTTTGGGAGGCCACCTCCGAGGCAGGCGGATCACCTGAGGTCGGGAATTCGAGACCAGCCTGACCAACATGGAGTAACCCCGCCTCTACTAAAAATACAAAATTAGCTGGGCATAGTGGTGCATGCCTGTAATCCCAGCTACTCGAGAGGCTGAGGGAGGAGAAGGGCTTGAATCCGGGAGGCAGAGGTTGCAGTGAGCAGAGATCACGCCATCACTCTCCAGTCTGGGCAACAAGAGCAAAACTCCATTTCAAAAAAAATAAATAAAATAATTAAAAACAATAAATAAAAATATAAGATATGAAATTTTGTTTGTTCATATTTAGAGACATAATCTTCCTGTCCCCCAGACTGGAGTACAGTGGCACATCACAGCTTGCTACAGTCTCAAACTCCTGGGCACAAGCAATTCTCCCACCTCAGCCTCCCAAGTGGCTGGAATTACAGGTAGGCACCAGAATACCCGGTTAATTTTTTAAAGTTTTTTTATAGTGGCAGGATCTCACTGCATTGCCCAGACAGGGCTTGAATTCCTGGTCCCAAGCGATCCTCCTAGCTCAGCCTCCCAAAGTCCTACAGGTGTCAGCCACCATGTCTGGCTTTATTGAAACATTTTGAATGTCTTATTTTCAAATAATTTTAAAATAATACAATTATTTTGGTGGATTATTTCATTAAAGAGTTCAAAGGAAATTTCTGTTGAGTTTTAATAATTTTTCTCCACTATGAGAAGAAAGGAAAAATATTTATTTATTCATGGGTAACATTGATATGGATAAGTATAATAACATTTTAGAAATTTAAAAATACAGTTATCTTTGTGAAGAATAAAGTTATACCTGTTAGCCACGAGCAAATCAGGGAAAAATTCACTACAAGATAGAAATCAAATTAAAAATCGATACACAAATCTTTCTCTCTCTCTCCGTCTCTCTCTCACACACACACTCTTTCTCTCTCTCTCACACACACACACACTTTCTCTCTCTCACACACACACAATAAGTTGTGTAAATATAATACAGGATCTTTGCACTGGAAAGAGTATTACATGTGGCAAAATGCTGAAGAACAAACTCAAATTGATTTTTCAGGATATGTATTTAAAATAGTAATAAAAACTATTGAAAACTCAAAATAATATAAGTAAGTTTCCGTTGGTTTTTGATAAGTCAATTTGAGTTAAGATTATAAATATGTGGACAAGTCCAGGCTTGAAAATGTGGCAAGCAAGTCATATCCAACTGTCAGTGTAGAATTGCAAAATAAGTAACAGAGAGATGTATAGAAAGTTGTCTCTACAGCTCATGATAGGAACAGAGTCATTGTTGTTCTTTAGCGACAGTAGTCCAGAAAAAGAATGAAACATCGATCAGAGATAACGAAAAGTAACCTGGGAGGAGACAATAAAGTTCTTTAACACCTTTGCATCTGTCATTCACTATACCTAAATGAGGTGTCCTTCAGAAAGTGATGGTTGTTGCTTCACTTCTACCTTCCAAGTCTAATGGAAATTCCTCTTTTGATCAGTTTTAACTGGAGACTATTTGGAAGGAAATTCTGGATGTCATACTCTCAGTTTCATCAGATTTACCCACTACAGAATCACTATTGTCTATTACTTGTCCACTTGGCTAATCCACACCTTTTACAACCATACTTAATTTCCAAATAAAATAGCAAAATCACACTACCATCTTATATGGTACAACTATTATAAAGGCTTGGCTTTTACCCTAATTGTATAATAGAAACATTAAATATAATATAATGGATTAGAATAGTAATAACCGAGCTGGTGAAACTTTTCTAATGGAGGTTGAGGCACAAGAGTGTTTTGAACCCAGGAACTAGAGGTTGCAGTGAGTCAAGCTTGTGCCACTGCACTCCAGCCTGGGTGACAGAGTGAGGCTCTTTCTAAAATAAATAAATAAATAAAAATAAAAAATAAAAAAAGACAAGAATGACAGCAAAATTTTAAACCTAAACAAGAGAAAAGATGCAGTGTCCATTACTTGGAATGAAGAAAACTATGGAAAAATTATGTTGGGTTGGAAGAGAACAAAAATTCCATTGTGCATGTTCTAAAATTGAGATGAATATTCCATGTTGCCATGTGAAGTATGTGGTTGAATATCTGAATCTAGAGTTCAGTACAGAGTTCTGGGTGGAATCATAAGAAGAAAGATTTAGTGGGATCATCCAGAGAGTGACTATAGATAGAGACTAGGACCAAGTAGAGTACTTCAAATTTAAGAGGCAAAATACATAAGGTGAATCAAACAAAAGTTATGATTAAAAATCTTCTAATGAGGTAAGAAGAAAGGCAGAAGAGTAAAATATCCTAAAATATATTCACTATTAACTGTTTTGTTTTCCAAAAAATGAAGGAATGAACAACAGAAAATGCTACTGACATGGCAATAAATGGACGGTCAGAGGCATGACCATTGGATTTACCTATGTGAAGATCTTTTGTGATTTGCAAAGATCACTTGTGGTGAGGCAATATGAGTGAAAGCTTGATTGGACTGAGATCAATAGAGAATGAAGATGGAGGGGACTGAAGATAATAAATTACACTACTTTTTTTTTCAAAGGACATTCCTGTAAAGGAAAACTAAAAACATAAGGAGGGGAGTGTGTAACAGGAATGGGTAGTTTGATAAAAATATATTTTTAATGGAAGAAGTAACATCATAGGAGACTTCTTTGAGGAGGAAAAAGTGATGCAACCTAGAGCACAAGTGGTAGAGTTGACCTTAGTGAGAAAAGAGCATGCAATATTCAACAATATAAATCCTCACTTGTGTAGGAGTTTCATTTTATTTTGTTTCTTCATTGAGCGTACCATCCTTGTCTAACGTGGAGCCAGATGTTTAGCAGGTACACAATAAATATTTGTTAAATAAAAGAATAGTAATAAGGTGGATGGTAAAATATATTAACACAGACAATGAAAATATGTTAGTAGGTAACATTTTATGGAAAATCTCCTGTTGGCACTTCTATTTTATGAGGGAAACAGGAAACATGGTCAATACTTCAAAGAGAGAATTGGAGAGGATGTTTTAGAAGTTTCAGGATAGACAAATTACAAAATATGAAATGTATATTTGTCCTGTATGAAATATTCAAGTTATATTGCCAAATGAAAAAGCAAGGTGGGGGGGGCGGCTAAAAACATTGCTAAAATGAACTCTGTTCATGAAAACTTGAAAGTCTACTTTATTTTATTCTTACTAAAATATATAATTATTTTTAGTTATTTTTAGAGTGGGGCTGAATTTAGGGAACCTAATTAGGACTACTGGAGAAGATACTTTAAAAAATTAAATACAAACTGCTCTATATGGTTTGAGAACTTATCTTTTCTATATATATAAATTTTTTAATTAAAATTTGAAAAACATTGACAAAAACATTTAATGGAGCCTGTACTAAATTTTAAGTACAAAAGTAGCAAACATTTTTGACTATTTTGTAGATGTGATTGTCCTTTCACACTTTCTCCTCAAAAGTGTCTTCAATTTTGAAGATGAGCATCTGAGGCTCAAGGAAGCAAGATAATTTGTTTGCAGCATACCGTTAGTAAGTAGTGGTATTCAAATCACAGTTGTTAGTAGATAATAAAGCATTTTTGAATAAACACACTATTTGTTTTTGGAAATACTTATAACAGCAATTTAGATAACTGTAAATAAAGTAGGACATTTTAATATATGCTAAATTTGTAAGTTGACAAAATATAATTCAAAATATGAACATCATACAAGTTTCAATTAAGTGTATATACTATTACACTCTACTTACCAATACCAACACCCAGATCGGAAATGTAGCTGTGGAAAAGAATCATCTTATTGTTTCCTTCTGGTGGTCCTGGGCTTTCAATTTTTGTTTTTGTTTTTGTTTTATCTAAAGATCAACAGTAAATTACAAAACCTTTCTAATGTCCATTTCTGATGCTTAGGATTCCTTTTTTGTATCGTTTTAAGACACTGTCACCCAGACTGGAGTGTAGTGGTGCGATCTCAGCTCACCGAACACTTGATCACCCAGGATCAAGCAATTCTCCCACCTCAGCCTCTTGGAGTAGCTGGGATTACAGGTGTGTGCCACCTGTGCCTGGCTAATTTTTGTATGTTTTGTAAAGATGGGGTTTCCTCATGTTGCCCAGGCTTGTCTCGAACTCCTGGGCTCAAACAATCCCCTCCCAAAGTGCTGAGGTTAGGTATGAGTCACTGCACCAGTCCTGACTGGTATTTAAAGTTTAAACTGATGAAAGTATTAGGTCAAGGTTAAGGAAAGAAAAAAACAAAAACAAAATATCACAGTAATATAGTCTTTAAATTAAAAAAAAAAAAAACTAAAATACATGTTGCATGTAACACTCAGAAATACTGAATATTCAGAAAATATTCAGACTTTTTCCAACTCCACATATTGAAACATAACATTTCTTAACTAGTTCACTCAATTGTCCATCCTTTAAAATTAGAATTAGATTTATATATGCATTTTTATAAAGGCATTCTTACATTTTTAATCACGTTCAGGTCTGTATTACTCTGTTTTAATGCTGCTGATAAAGATATACCCAAGACTGGGTAATTTATAAAGAAAAACGGATTTAATAAACATCAGGTTGGCCTTATCTTCATGTCTTGTATTATTTATATGTTATGTTTTAGAAGATCAGAGGTCTCTGAAGCACTTAGAATTATTAAGTACCATCATAAGGTATGTGGATTTTCTGTACTCATGATCATTAGTAGTGGTTTAACTTAGGTTTGGTTACTGAAAGAGCATATGCAAGGCACTTACCTGGTAATCAAAACTAAGACTGGACAGTGAATTTTTTGTGAGGCAATTATGGAATACAGTTTTAAGGTCATAAATCTTAGACTATCAAAATCAACAACTAATAATGTCATGAATCTGAAAAATTATTTCTTTACCTTTAACTTAATAATTATAATGCAGAGAATGACCTTGATTTACTGGATATTTGTAACTATTCTAATCACCTATCAGAGTAATCCTGTAAAATAAAACTGTAGGATATGAAATTTGTATCCTGTTTTTCATTAAATAATTTTTCCTTTTTGTTTAAGTTATATAAATCTAGTATTTTAGAATAGCCAATCCTTGCATTCTTGCATTTTTAATCACTTTCAGGTCTGTATTAGTCTGTTTTAATGCTGCTGATCAAGACATACCCAAGACTGGGTAATTTATAAAGAAAAACAGATTTAATAAACACAGTTCCCCATGGTTGGCGAGGCCTCACAGTCATGATGGAAGGTGAAAGGCACTTCTTATATAGCAGCAGGCAAGAGACAAATGAGAGCCTGAGAGTCAACAACAGGGGAAACCCTTTATAAAATCATCAGACCTCATGAGATTTACTCAGTACCATGAGAATAGTATGAGGGAAACCATCACTATGATTCAATTATCTCCCACCAGGTCCCTCCCACAACACGTGGGAATTATGGGAGCTACAATTTAAGATGAGATTTCAGCGGGAACACAGTGAAATCACATCAAGAACTTATGATGCCATAACTCTCTTTTCTTAAAAATAACTAGGGAGAAAATACTGTATATTAACCCTTCATAGCTTCTAAAGTACACAATACAGCTGTCAAAACGAGAAATGAACAACAGATAATTAGAAATAAAGTAAAACTCTATCTTCTCTTAATGTCTATAGGTACACAGATACAAGTAAAATGCAAAGTAAATCATAATAGTGTATCTTAATATTAGAATAAATATTCAAGTTTTTTTTTTTTTAAATTGTACACTCTGGTAATATACTTGTAATACATTTTTTCTTCGGTAGGGAATACAAGTCTCAAGGAGTTAAGATATGTATGCAAAATTACAGAATCATTCAATAATACTGCGGACAGTATATTTTGTAATCTAGACATAATTTTTCAGAATATTTGTTCTTATATAAATAGAATAGTGTTTGTTGTAATTTACCACTCTGGCATTAGACAATAAAAGAAACTGAAAAATCAACAGTCTCAATGTTTTTCATGTGAATTGTGATATGCAGAAGAAAGGCCCCCAAAAGATTTCTATGCCCTAATCCCTGAAACCTGTGAATTTTCATATTGAATCTGTATGTTACATGCAAAAGGAACATTGTAGATGATTGAGGTTAAGGGCCATGAGATGGAGAGAACAGCCAGAATTTTCTGGACATGCAATCTAATCACATGTATCCTTAAAAGCTAAGAATATTTCCTTCTTGTAATGAGAGGGGAAATGTGACCACAGAAGGGTGAGAGATGCAGTGTGTCTGGCTTTGAAGATAAAAGGGATGGTATCACAAGTCAAGGAATCTGAGTGACCTCTAGAAACTGGAAAGGGCAAGAAAATGTATTGTCTCCTACAGCTTCCATAAAAGATCATGTCCTGCTGATGAAACGGGAAAGGTTCCCTTGTCCCTCCTCAGGGCGTGCAACAGGGGAAGTGGCTCGCTTCTTCAGTGCCCCACTGCTCAGACCTCTAGGGGAGCATACAGACAGCAGGTTGTGGGGCTACGACCCCGCAGCAGCATCTGGGAGTGGATGTTTACAGTTTCTGAAGCTCCAGGGGCTGTGTGCTACCGTGTGCTTTTTTAGTTTTGCCATCTATGGGCAGTTTGTGTTAACCAGCTCAATTAGACATTCTACCTTGTCACAAGGACAGAGGGCTTTCTGTATCCCAGTTTCTTGCCTTGGTGTACCAGAAGAATAAGATCGCATGTGGGATTGGAGAAAGAGTGCAAGGCTTTATTGAGTGGAAGTAGCTCTCAGCAGATGGGGGAGCCAGAAGGAGATGGTTTTCCCCTGGAGTCAAGCTGCTCAGCCACCCGGGCTCTCCTCCTACCTCTCCGGCTAAACTCTGTGAGTCCACAGGTGGATGGCCTGCCACCGTGCTGGCATCTGTCCAGTGTGCTCTTCTACCGGCATGCGCCCCTTAACATCCTCTCAACATCCAACTCCTTGTGTCTCTGCCAACTAGGGTCTCAGGGTTTTTAAAGGCACAGGATTGGGGCATGGTGGGCCAGGGTGGTCTTGGAAAATGCAATATTTGGGCACGAAGGCAGGAGGGCCTATCCTCACCTAGGTCCATGGGCAAGGCCCGGGCATGGAGTCCTCACCAGGGACCTACCATTCTCTACCCAGCACTTCCCTGCCCCTCTTCCATTTCACTGACACCTTGATTTTAGCCCAATGGAACCTATGTTGGATTTCCAACTTATAGAACTCTTAAGATAATAAATCTGTGTTGTTTAAGTTACCGCATTTGTGGTCATTTGTTGTAACAACAGAAATGGATTATGTCTAAGCAATTTAATACCACAGTATTCAAATTATGTGTGCCAAATTAAAATATTACTGCCTATGTTGTACATAATTTTCCATAGTAATAGATACTATAGAGAATTTTCTCAAATTTGAGTGTTCATATTGAAACTGCCAAAATATATGTTGCCATATATAAATATGACAATTTATAGCATAGCAATACAAATTATTTAATAACTTACAATGGCATGATTATTCTCTTTTGAAAAAGTCTGGTATCATGCATAGGAATTTGCAGCACTTTTACATAACAATATTTTAGGGATGTTTTTACATGAAAAAATATTTATCTAAAGACTAATGGCTGTATTAAAATAATTTATCATCACTTATTTAAGAACATTTTTTCAAGTAATTTGTGATGTTTTTAATGTATGCCATTATACATAATTTTACATAAATATATATGTACTTAATATATTTCACTAGATTTTTTTACCTTAAGAAAAAGTACTAGAAGTTAAATTTTTCCTCAGAAAGATATTGCTTTAATCCCAATATCGTTCTTTAAACTGGATATTAAGTACAGAGGCCCTTCTCTTTGTTACATAACCTCTGTTTGCACAAATTGAAACTAATTGGGAAAAAGTCAGTATATTCTAAAATAAAATTAACAATTCAAATTATTTGCAAGTATATGGAAAACCAATTGACATAATCAATCAATATCTTGAGGTATGATTGCACAGAAAATAATAGTTATTAAAAGTATTTTATTTTGTACTTGTACAGCGATTGTTTTCCCTGCCTCAGCTACAATGATTTTACTGTTAAACACTTTATTTCTTATCTTCTTTCAGTTAACCTTGCCTAGAAATTGAGAAAATAATAAAAATGCCATGTTTTTAATAATCAATGTATAATATAGCAGGAAATTCAAATTATTAGAAAAATTTTAACATAAATGTATTAATATGTAAATGTTAATTTATTATATGTGAATTTTATGTATTTGTTTAAATAGTGAAAATTACCTAGACAACACGAGCAAACAAACAAAAAGCACTGGAAAAATTCTATATCCATAAATATACTATTACAAGAAGACCACATTTTCAAATTACAGCATGGAGATAAAAATCTACCTTGGAGATTGGGCACAGTGGCTCATGGCTATAATTTCAGCACTTTGGGAGGCCGAGGTGGAAGAATCACTTGAACTCAGGAGTTCAGGACCAGCCTGGGCATCAGAGTGAGACCTCATCTCTACAAAAATTTAAAAAATTACTTGAGCATTGTGGCAGATGCATGTAGTCCTAGCTAATCTGAAGGCTAAGATGGGAGGATCGCTTGAACCCAGAAGGTCCACGTTGCAGCGAGCCATGATCACACCACTGCACTCCAGAGTGAGTGACAGAGTGAGACCTTGTAAAGGAAAAATAAATACATTTGGTAGAGGAAGTCCATATCCATACTCGGCCTCTTCTTTCTAGCTTCTTCATGCTTTTATTAAGGCTAAAATTCTGTTATGTCTAATATAAATATCTGCAATTTTGGGGAAAGCAAACGATTTCCTCCCATAGCATCAATTCCACAAACATATTTCTACTAATGAATAGAAGAAATCACTTCTCCCTTTTTGTGCATTGAAAATGCTCCTGTGACTTCTTGGTAATCATAATTAAAATAGAAAATGGTAACAAGAGCGACACTATAAGAACAACAACCACCAAAAAAAAAACCCCAAATCAGTTAAACATTTACATACTCAACGTACAGACTACAGTGTTTTTAACTCTAAAATTATTTTTTTCTATAGGTTTATTAGATCTTTTCACTCTAATTAGAACTTTTTGTTTTCTTTTATTCAAAACTTTAACAATTCAAGTACAGATTTATAGAAAATTATTTTACCCAAGCAAGTAGAATTTTTTTCTTTTTTTT
>NW_012114544.1:4783824-4790134 GCF_000951035.1 Colobus angolensis palliatus | reverse complement strand
AGACAGTTTGTGAAAATCAGTATACATCTGAAATCGAAAGGAAAATGTGTTTGACCTGAAAAATACTGAGTCAAAAACAAAAGTCACTTTTAATGGGAGTATACATTGGTATAACTGCTTTGGAAAACAGTTTAGTGTTATCCCTTAATTCTGCACATTACATTAGCTTGCTGGGGCTATGCCTGGTGTAGTAATGGGTCCACACCCAGAAAAATGCTTGCCCAGGGGCTCCAGGAGACAAGTGAGTGGATGTTCAGAACAGTAAAGGAAACAAAATGGAGATAACCCCATGTTGATCAGCAGGAGAATGGCTAAACAAAGTACGATATGATCACAAATAGAATATGTGTGAATCTTTGAAACATTGAATAGAATGAATGCAAGGCTTGGAAATCTACTTACTGAATATTATTTTTATAAAGCAAAAAAACAAAACAAAACAAAACAAAAAACCACAGCTGGCCTCAGCTCTTGTTTTACCAGAAACCCCAGCAGTGATAGAATGTCTCATTTGAGATTTTCTTTGTGGTAGGGCTATTCTGCACCCCATCCGTAAACACTTCCCGGGCATCAGACTTGTTTATTTTCCTACTTATTTCCTCCTCTTTGGGAGAGAGTATTCTAATTACCATCATGTGTGTCCCGCCTCAGATGAAAGCATCCCCCATTCCCCTAAACCCAGGAGAGGCTGCAAGTCTTTGGTGGAAATTGTTGTGCCGAAACTGAAGGATTCAGGGTTCAGATGGCAGAATTAGGACTCCATCCTTAGGGTAGCAAGAGAAGTCTGGTAGTACCCTTAGAAAAGGAAGGTTAAGGTCGGACGCAGTGGCTCACGCCTGTAACCCCAGCACTTTTGGAGGCTGAGGCGGGTGGATCACCTGAGGTCAGGAGTTTCAGACTAGCCTGGCCAACATGGTGAAACACTGTCTCTACTAAAAACACAAAAATTATCTGGGCATGGTGGCGGGCGCCTGTAATCCCAATACTCAGTAGGCTGAGGCAGGAGAATCTCTTGAACCCGGGAGGCGGAGGTTATAGTGAGTCGAGATCGCGCCACTGCACTCAAGGCTGGGTGACAGAGTGGGACTCCCATCAAAAAAAAAAAAAAAAAAAGGAGGTTAAGAGTTAATAGATTAATAGATCCAGCTCTCAGTTCCTCATCAGAACTAGGGAGGAGTAACACGGGGAAAGAAATCCAGAATAACTAGTTAAGCCCCTACACTGCACTTCCTTCACCAAATAACCCATCAGAAGTGCCCAATTTGGCTACTTTTGTCTGTCACTCATTTTATTCAGCAAAACCTTCAGCCAACTTCATTATTTTGCCAGGAAAACAGACCCATTTCCTGCCCTTGAAGGTTTGCAGTCTCAAGGGGGAAAGCAGTACACCGTTTACAAGCAGTTATCAAGGTGGGTGGGTGGTGTTGCAGGCAGCGTGGAAGAGGCCCACCTGCTAGGGGGCAGGCCATACCTCCCTGGCAGGTGACATTTGACCTATGAGGCCAGCCCTAAAGGACAGGTAGGGATGTCCGGAGGATGCCGGGCTGGCGAGGCAGGGCCTGAGCAGCCAGTGGAGAAGGGCAGCGGGAGGCGCGTTCTGCAGGAGCCAGCCGTCCCAGCCCATGTGGCCAGAGGTGGCAGGGGCGCCGCCTGAGCGGGGCTGGGGAACGGGCAGGATTTGGGGCTGAACCGAGGGGCGTCCCGACCTGGCCCTTTCCCACAGTCGGTTCCGGCTCGCACGCCTCCGCTGCCATCTGCGCTGTCCTTGGCGACGACGCCCTCACCGCCCTGGGTGCGTTTCAGCGGTCTCGGAGCCGGGCGGGTGCGGGGCCAGGAGCGCTCCGCCGCCGGTATCAGGCCTGCAGGTAGGCACGCGCGGCCGCCCAGGGCTCCCGGGACTCGGGTGTCCAGGTGCCGGAGCCGCCGCTCCCACGGGGGACTCAGGCCCGTGAGTGGGTTTCCTAAGAACTCACCAGATTCCGCGGCTCGGGTTTCCTGCTTTAGATCTTGCTTTTTATTTCCCAGGAGGAGTTATTTATAGACAGGGATCGTGTGTTCAAGGCCTGGCTCTTTGGACTCGGCGTTTTTCTTGTTCGAGGTGCTTCAGTGGGGCCTGGATCCCATCATCTTCCAGGGCTGGAATCTTGTAGAAAACGAGCTGTACAGGCAGTTCAATTCAGCTGTATCATCTGTTCTTGACCTCTTCCGGAAACGGGCTAATTCTCTGTTTAGGGCTTTATGATTTTATAACCCAGTAACATACTAGCCGTGTGGTTGAGTTGTTTCTTCCTATTGCTTTCTTTTTTTTAAAATATAGTCAGGGTCTCACTCTGTTGCTCAGGCTGGATGGAGTGCATTGATGTGATCACAGCTCACTGCAGCCTTGAACCCCTGGGCTCAAGCAATCCTCCCGTTTCAGCCTCTGAGTATCTGGGACCACAGGCATGCAGGCCACCACACCCAGCCTTTTTTTTTTTTTTTTGAGATGGGGACTTGCTTATGTTACCCAGGCTGGAGTGCAGTGGCGCCATCCTGGCTTACTTCAACCTCCATCTCCCACATCAGCCTCCTGAGTAGCAGAAGATGGTGCTACAGGCCCGCATTACTATGCCCAGAAAATTTTTTGTATTTATGTCGAGACAAGCTTTCCTCATGTTGCCCAGTCCGGTCTGGAACTCATGGGCTCAAGCAATTTGTCCTCCTTGGCCCTCAAAATGTAGGGATTAAATGCATGAGCCACCACACCCACCCTAGAAGTAGATTTTTAAATAAACTCTATAATGTGAACAATTGAGAGCATTGTGCATTTTTAGGTTTTAGTTTTTCAATTTGTACGCATTGTGTTTACAATTATCTATCCTACATTATTTGCACATTAATTAGGTTTTTCCTATATTTTAAAATGGGTATATTTCTTTTTTCTCAATATCTAGAGATAATGTGAATATTGATTCCTTTACCATTTAGTTGAATATTTAGAATTAGAATTATATATATTTTACTTATAACAACATTTACCTCCTCCTTTGTGAATTAAGAATGCTAGCATGGACTTTGCATGCTGGAAATAATGTATAAGCACCCTCATAATTAATTATCAAGGCTATTTATTATTTAGAAGAAAAGTACCAGCAATCAATGTCTTTAAACACAGTCTTTAAAAAAATATACTGAAACTGTATTATTTACTGTATCAATCTGTCTTCTTAGTAGAAACATAGTAAAATAAACTGTCAGAGAATTATTTTCTGCTCATGTAAAATAAAACATTACATGTCATTTTGGGATATGTAAATGACCTGAAGAACCTGTAAAATAAATATAATATGTACACAAGCAATACCACAGTCAAAATAATGTTATTTAAAATAGTTTGTTTAATATTAAGCAGTGGAAAGCATTTGGGCACTATGTCTGGAGGAAAAAGAGTGGGTGAAAAATTATAGTTTATCAAATACAAATTTCAAAAATAGACTTATCCATTCTCACTAACTCAAGACCTAGTGTTTTACTATGCTATTTATTTTAAGCATTAAAAAAATAAAAATAAAAATCTCTGCTAAACCTAAGAAGCACATATAATACAATTCAACAAATTTCATAAAAATTGATTTATCTATAAAATGTATTTGTTTTGAATTTTCAATATTGTATTGAATTTGCAAATTCGTTCATATTAAATCTCAATATGTACTTTTTATTTGTATTCATGGAAGAGTTTTCAGTGTGAAATACCATGGTTTCAACAGCCAGCAAGTTTCAGATTCTCTTAAAGTGAAGAATTGCCTATCATTTTCATTAAAGGTAAACCAATATAGTTTCAGCTTTTGAGAGATAAACAAGCATTTTCCCATTATGATTTGTTAGACAAAGACAAAAAATGAACAACAGTAAGAAGATAAAAGTAAAGATGTGAAACCAAAAATAAAGAGTAAATAATATATGTGTTTTTAAAGAAAAGTTTATCTTTAAATCAGTTATTGTGTTAAGAATTTTCATTACTTTTGTTTTAGAATTTTTGATCCACTTTCACTATTTTTAATTATTAAAGGGCAGTTAATAATTGCTTTAAGAAAGAGTAATTGAAATTATCAACTACAAAAACATATTTTTAATTTTACTGCTGAAAACATTTAAGTGAGTTCAGATTGCTTTAGAAGAATAGCTAAATTCTTTAACATGAAAAATGAAGTTTGCCTGACAGTTATTCTCAGTTCTGAACAGCCCCTATATTAATCTCTGCATTCAAAATACAAACATCTAAAAATCTCCTAACTACAGAAATATTTCCCTGATGAAGCTAGTAAATCATAAACAGTATCACAACCTGAGACAAGGCAATTATTAACCTTATCAATTTAAAATATGCAGGAGTGGTAGTCTTTTCACATTCCTTTTAATTTCACTGGTCTGGTACCTAGAAAAAGGAGATATATGCTGATGAATTAAATTATTACATATAGGACATTTTCTCTCTTGCCATATACTACAGCCACTAGGTTTCTTAAGGTTCTGAAGAGATAACAGGTCACATTTGGGAATACTGCTCGAATATATTTACGTAGGGATATGAATTTTTCCAGTTTTGAAATGGTGTGCAAAAATTGAAAAGGCTCAACAGCAGGTACAGTCTGTAATAGAGTAGCTTTGCCATCTGGGCTATATGACATGGCAGACACTATGGCCTTAAAAACATCTGTGGTGAGAAAAGGTATGAAATTGAGTTAATGCAATCCTAATTAGGAGAAACACAACATAAACCCCATGAGTGATGAAGCAATACCAAGCTATCAGCAGGAGATTATTATACACCATTCAAATACACCTGACCATGGAACGCCAAGTGACTACACAGTCAGAACTGAGCATCACAAGTTGAGTTCTTTTAGATCACCAAGCCACAATGTTAGGTGAAGTCATCAACATTCCATATTAAGATGAAAATGTATACTTGAGATTCAGCATAAAGAGGCTTTGAGGGCACAAGTAAGTTATGCAAACAGATGGCACTGTTTTTATTTTTCAATAGTGTGCACTTATGCTTGCCCATTAGGTCATCCCCATGACCATATGAGTGCATTCTTATGGCAAACTGATGGAGAAAAAGGTTAGGTTCAGCTCATGAGCAGATCGACTGAGAATGTCAGTGGAAACAAAACAGAAACTACTGCTGCATACAGCCCAGTCTGTGCCCTGAAAGAGGGTAGAATAGAGAAATTTTTGCAGTAGGCAAAACTTTAGGGTACCTAACCAGCCACTCTGTGCAGTGAAAGAAGTAACTCATAATAAATACATACCGACTTCTTTTTAAAAATTTGTAAATTTACAGGGTAGAAATATAGCTTTTTAGCATGGATATGTTGCCTAGGGGTGAAGTCTGAGTTTTTTGTGTCACTTCCACATGTACCTATTAAGTAATTTCTCATCCCTTACCCCACTCTTACCCTCTCACTCTTCTGAGTCTTCAGTGTCTATTATTCAACACTTTATGCCCATATGTATGCATTCTTTATCTTCCACTTATAAGTGAGAAAATACAGTATTTGACTTTCTGTTTCTGAGTTTTTTCATCTGAGATAATGGCCTCTGGTTTCATCCATGTTGGTGAAAAATATGTAATTTTATTCTTATTCATGGCTGAGTAGCTTTTCATAGCATATGTACTATATATGTATCTATGATGTTTACTTTATCCAGTCATTCATTGATAAACATTTAGGTTGACCCCATCTCTTTGTTATTGTGAATAGTGCTGCAATGAACATATGCTGGCAAGTATCTTTTTATATAATGATTTACTTCCCTTTGGGTAGATACTCAGTAGTAGGAATTGCTGGATTGAATGGTAGTTCTATTTTTAGTTCTTTGGGAAATCTCCATACTGTTTTCCATAGAGGTTGTACTCATTTGCATTTCTACCAACAGGTATAAACTTTCCCTTTCCTGGTATGCTCACCAACATCTGTTATTTTTTGACTTTTTAATACTAGCCATCCTGATTTGTGTCAGATTGGTGTCAAATTAGTGTCAAACCTCATTGTGCTTTTAATTTGAATATTTCTGAGAACTATTAATGTTGAGCATTTTTTCACATGCTTATTGGCCATGAATATGTCTTCATTTGAAAAAACAAGAAATGGGGAAAGGATTCCCTGTTTAACAAATGGTGCTGATAAAACTGGCTAGCCATAAGTAGAAAGCTGAAACTGAATCCCTTCCTTACACCTTATACAAAAGTTAATTCAAGATGGATTAGAGACTTAAATGTTAGACCTAAAACCATAAAAACCCTAGAAGAAAACCTAGGCAA
>NW_012114544.1:4782581-4782887 GCF_000951035.1 Colobus angolensis palliatus | reverse complement strand
TTTATTGCGGCACTATTCACAATAGCAAAGACTTGGAATCAACCCAAATGTCCATCAGTGACAGGTTGGATTAAGAAAATGTGGCACATATACACCGAATACTATGCAATCATGAAAAGGGATGAGTTCCTGTCCTTTGTAGGGACATGGATGCAGCTGGAAACCATCATTCTCAGCAAACTATTGCAAGAACAGAAAACGAAACATCTTACGTTTTCACTCATAGGTGGGA
The DNA here is from genome assembly GCF_000951035.1 of Colobus angolensis palliatus. NCBI lineage: Eukaryota > Metazoa > Chordata > Mammalia > Primates > Cercopithecidae > Colobus > Colobus angolensis. The sequence goes on along the minus strand of NW_012114544.1, from coordinate 4,782,655 downwards.
ATTGAACAATGAGAAGACTTGGACACAGGAAGAGGAACATCACACACCAGGGGCCTGTTGTGGGGTGGAAGGAG
>NW_012114544.1:4695483-4781919 GCF_000951035.1 Colobus angolensis palliatus | reverse complement strand
AATGCAGGAAATAAAATGTTTGGCCTCAGGTAGTCTACTTTGGGGTATCTTTTATTACTCCTTGCCTAATCTTTATAAAAAGTGGCCAGCATGTGCATTGTGTCCAGGATTGATGTTTTGGGACACTAACCTTATACGTGGAGTTTTTTTCCAAACCAGACTGCTAGCTACAGTCTGACCAGTATGGCCTGAATATTCCTTTCAGCTTGACTGAAATTTAGACAGGCTTCTTCTTGACTATAGGTCCCTGACCTCCTTTTTTACAGTATTTACTTTAAAAAACTTAAAATTGCAAATTATTTCTCTGCCCCTGTGAGTGTAAATACTTTCTCAGCTTCTTGCCAGTTTTACCACCCAGGAGTTCTTTCTCAAAAATCTGGAATCTATCTCTTTGAAATGTAATCATCAAGAAAGATAAGACCTCTGTCTCTCAGTGTCTATGAGTAGGTAGGAGCCTAATTTTAATAAAAGACGATTAATATAGACAGATAGCCTAATCACATTGACTAGTCTTCCCCCTTAGGTCCTCTAATACTTTTGCGCTAGCTCACATCAGCATTTGAAAATCTTCTTTTCTTTTCTTTCAGTTGAGTTGAATTTCTCTCCCCTGTGACAATAGCCTTGACTCCTCTTGCAATCGTTTTGGGTAGCCTTCCTTGTCATTTTTAACGAGTTTGGTGCAATTTTTCTTTGACAAGTCCTGGAGAAGCATATTCTACATGGGTTGAACTTACACTAAAAAGCAAGTGAATAAGAGTGGCACAAGTGGTTGACAGTAATAGATATTGCAGGGCAGCATGTATATCTGCCTTTTCAATAGGCACTCGTTTTCCCAGCTTCCTGATGTTGACTGCTGATTGCTCATAGAGGCACCTGTCTCTGAGACACAACTTCATACGAATGTAGCTGCCTCCTGTGTCTAATAACTGACCAATGAGAAGTTACATATCCCAGCTTCTTTGCTGTAATTTGGGACAAGTCTGAAGGGTCACTCTAACTCCAGAGATCCTTTATTGCAACTGTATTACAGTTTAGAAGTCTCTCTCTAGGTGTATACTTCCTTTTTTCCACTCTCTTACAGGTATTACTCCTAAGGGAACTTCCCAGCAAAACTCTAACATGCAAATTTCTGTCTCAGAGTTTGTTAACAGAGATCACAATTTAAGAAATTCTTCATATGCAGGCATTCTTTAAACGACATCCATTTTTACTATTTTTACAATGTTAAACTTCACCCCAGCTGTGAACCTGGATTACATAACTTATTTTCTTTATAGAGAAAACAATGTTTCATATTAAAAATGCTGATATAACTAGTCAAATAGGGCTATATTTATCTTCTTAATTTTACATTGACAACAGATTTAACCAATAGTTTTGTTAGTGATAGAATATTTTTATAAAAACACTGTTGCACTTAATATTTATTTAGGTCTTTCCCAGTTTTGTTACATGCCATGTATGTGTTTTTAATATTTTTGAAAACTATAAAATAATAATAAGTTATACAGTCTTTATTAATATTCTAGGAAAGGTCATTTTCTACTGCATATTTTCAAACTGCTGATTTTACTAATTATCATGTTTTGTACATTTTTATTCAAATTGTTTTAATCTTTTTGTACACTCAGACATCTTATTTGTTATGTAACTGTTTGAGAGTGTTTATTTACTCCTGCTTGCTTAGCAGCAATGCCAATTTTCTTCTCACTGGGTTGATTTTGTATGAGGTGCTCTATTATAAAAGCAGCTGACAAGCTGTCTTGGTGCTCTGAAATTGCCTAGTCTCATAGCTTGCCTCTTCTGTCTAACATCGGAGTATGCACAAAACTTAGTAGTCTTTGTCTCTTCATTGTTTTTTTCTTGGTGGTTACTTTTCTCAGAACAGGAAATTTGATGGAATCATTTAGAGTTTAGGAGTATCCTAAATATTTACCTATGTGTTTATTTTCACTTTTCCTATTATAATGTAACCAATAATCCAAAGGACCCTGTGTTTCAAAAATTTTCTATAATAAATCCATCAAAGTGCAGGACATTGCTCATAGCAAGTACTCCAGATCTTTAACAAATGCATTCTTGGACAGACATGAGCTCTAAAAATATTAAACTTTTCTATATTGAATCTATTATAGTTTTAAAAAAATACTTGACACTCAATTTATTACTAAAAATTGTCCTCCAGGGTACAGCATTTATTTGTCCTCGCCCTCTCCCCAGAATCCCTGGGAGTATTTCTGTTATTGTGGAGGTAAAAGGGGATCTGGGGACAGGGTGGGATATACCATGGAGACTGGGTGGTCACAGAACACACAAACACACACACACACAAACACACACACATCCCCTACAACTACAGCTACCAAAATAACCAGCATGGTGTTGGGACACTTCCCCAGTGGGGACTAGAATTACCCATGGTAACCTGTGACCTGCTCCCTGAGACAGGGATGACCAGGCAGGTCGTGTGGGGAGGCAGGAGGACATTTCTCCATATTTAAATTTTCTGTAATAAATCTATCAACATGCAGGACACAGTACACAGTAAATACTCCAGATCGTTAACAAATGCTTGCTTGGACAGAAATGAACTCTGTAAATATTGGCACATCATAATATATTTTAATCTCTTGATGCACACAATTATACTTAGAACTGCATTTTTGGTTTGGTAAAAACTTATCTGACAATTCTGGTGCTACGTAGAGTTCATCAAAGCTTAAAAACCAAAAGCTTGATTATTACATCGAAATACTTTCTAGAGTTCAAACATAAATGCTTAAGAAACAGCTCTGCAAAAACAATCTAATTTTGAATCTAGTTTCTGATAAGGCCCATTTTTGGAGAAGCTCTCCTGCTTTACTAAAATATATGATCCTTGGCTTACACAACCACCCAAAGAGAGAGAGAGAGAGATATCATGGGCACATTTTAGCCTCTGATTTTCTTTTTCCAGAATCTCACCTGAAGCTCAAACACATTATCAAATAGATTTGGCATCAATACTACTCAAGTGACTGATAACAAACTCTCTTAATGTCAAAAGTCATTGAATTGTTCTATAAGGAAGAATAAAGCCATACCTAAACATATTAAAATATTACTCACTTTGACAATAGAAGTAGTTCCAAGACATGAACTACTGCTGTATTAGAAAGGGGAAGCAATCAGTACTTTTCATCACCTAAGAATCTCTATACCACAAAATAATCCATCACTTCTAATGAAATTGGTAAGTACCTAGGAGGCAAATGTCTTTTTTTTAAATTTCTAGTCTGAAAGCTGGTTTAAAAAGAGCAGATGTGGTTAACTCACATTCCCGTTAATGAGAAAAACTTACATAATAGTGAGTATATTTATCAAGTCTTTTTAAAAAAAAACATTAAATTTTCATTAAGATTTCAAGGGCTATTATTGTTTTATTTTAACTAGATCTGTAGACTATTCTTAATATTAAAATTGGAGATAATAACACATTTATTTTTATTTAAATTATATAGATTATCCAGTAAAAATATTACTTAGCCTTATTTGTCTAAAAGATGGCTATATTTTTGAATTTATATATAGGTTTTTTTTAAAAAAATTACAAAGATCGCCTTCGATTCCTGCTTACAAATGATTATCTAGTACAATTTATGCTTTACTTAGTGTGTAACTGGTTATCATTATCCATGGTAATAATTACAGATCATAGTTTTTAGTGAATTTAAGTATTCTTTTAACAAAAGCAAATGAAGCCACATGTGTATAATTTTTTTATTTTAAGATATTTACAGCAGGGCCCAGTGGCTCACACCTGTAATCCCGGCTGTTTGGGAGCTGAGGTGGGTGGATCGCCTGAGGTCAAGAGTTCAAGACCAGCCTAGCCAACATGGTGAAACCCCATCTCCACTAAGAATACAAAAATTAGCCTAGCGTGGTGGCAGGCACCTGTAACCCCAGCTACTCAGGAAGCTGAGGCAGAAGAATCCCTTGAACCCGGTAGGTGGTGGTTTCAGGTAGCCAAGACTGTGCCACTGCACTCTAGCCTGGGCAATAGAGCAAGACTCTATCTCAAAAGAAAAAAAATAAAGATATTTACTAGAGATTATCTATAACTAACCCCCTCCATGGTAACTTGGGTACAATTGGAAACTACATTAACACTTTCTGGATGATAATATCCTTAAGGAGTAATTTCCGAAATGAAAATTATCCCTAAGTATTGTTTTAAATAGTAAAGTTACTAAAGAGTAAAACTCCATATATCATTTAAAAAATGTATTTAAAATGAATAAAAATGTAACACGTTATAATTTTTCAGGAAAGTAAATTGGTTATACATTTTTACTTCATAAAGCTAGGGCTTTCAGTAGCTGTAGCTTTTCTACCTAACACTTATTTCAATTTTAAATTATACATTTATCTGTGTGATTATTTGATTAGTGGTAGCCGGTCTCATTAAGGAGAAAACTTCATGAGATATAAGAGCATATCCATATTGTTCTCTATTTGTCCCCCAAATTTCTCTTCCTGGCACATGGACTTAATTTAATATATTTACTAAATAAATTAAATAACAGAAACTGAAAAACTGACTCTTATGAAATTATTTTTATATGACCAGGAACTGGACCAATAGAAACAAATGTAAAACGTAACAAATTATCATATGAGTTTAATGACAATATGATGCACAATTTTATGTGCAACCTTATGCTTTAGGATATTCTGACACTAGACAATTTCAAGTATGATGGATAGATAGATAGATGGATATATAAATATTGATATGTTTACATTTCTGGATTTAACTTTTCTAATTTCAGAGGTAAATTTGAAATCAGAATTATTTGGCTTTCTAACCTTTGTGTAATAATAATTACTAGCGATTTATAACAAAATTTTGTATTGTCTCAATTAGATTTTGCTTTATAAGCATAATCAATTTTTATAAGATTTCAAAATGTATTTGTAATACATAGCCAGAAAACAGTGAGGCTGTGGCAAATCTTTTATTTCCCCCACACATTTGATAAGGCCTAATGCATGCAATTGGGGCAAAGTTTGAAGCTATTAAAACAAATATATATATATAAAATTGTTATATAAACATAATTGTCCCTTTGAAATGTAACTGTTTTTCAGTCATTAAAAAGTTTTATTATGTTCCCATAAGAACCAACATTTTATATAATTATATAGTTTATAACAGATATTTCTGAAAACATATATAGATATAAGTTACATTACTACATGTCATGAATTCATTAAGCTAAATTGTAGAGATCACAGTTTTCTACTTTTTCACACATTTTCTACTTTTTTTCCCCTGAACGTATAGTACTTTTTTCGTTAATTTTTACAATGTTTTCTAATACATTTATCTGAGATTATAGCATATCTGTATAATATAATCAAGTTGTACGCCATGATGTTATGGATGTGTATCAAATCTTTTGTTTGATTATCATAAATTTTTTATAAATTAATTTTATTTGTTGCATAAGTAGTATGAGCACTTAGAAGAGATTTCTTTTCCTAAGTATATGTATTAATCTTCTTGGGCCACCATAACTGAATATCATGCACTGGGTGACGTAAACAGCAGAAACTCATTTGTTCGCAGTTCTGAGTGTTAGAGGTCCAATATCAAGCAGCTGGAAAATGTGGCTTCTGGTGAAGCTTCTCTTTCTGACTTGCTGATGACCCCTTCTCGCTGTGTTCTCACGTGACCTTTCCTTTGGCATAGGAGCGAAGGGAGAGGGAGAGCGGGAGGGAGAGAAAGAGAGAGAGAGAGAGAGAGAGAAACAGAGACAGAGACAGAGCAAGCTCTGGTTCCTCTTCCTCATCTTATAAAGACTTTGGTATTATTGGATTAGGGCTTCAATCTCAGGACCTCATTTAACCTAATTACCACCTGAACGACTCAGTCTATGACTAGAGTCATGTTGGAGGTTAAGGCTTCAAGCTATGAAATTGGAGGGAGAAACAATTCAGTCCGTAACAATATACATTCCCTTTTATCCCCCGTCAGCTGTTTGTAAAGATTTGAAATGTTCTTTTCTTTTCTTACTGCCTTTTATGTTATGTTTTTGTGGCTGTTTGAGTGTATAAGCTACAGCCACCTAGGTATAGCCATTGACCTATAAAAAGTATTATGTACAAAATGTATTTCACAGTAGACAACAAGCTTACATAACTTTAACTGGTTTGTATATATTTTTTTCTAACTATAAAAATATAGTTTAAAGGGTTTTTTTGCTGATTTCATGACTAATAACTTTTCAATGTGAAAATATGAACAGAATTTAACTTTGCATTTAACTAAGCCATTGCTATGGTAATAATATCAGAAAATATAATCAACAGAACTTTTAAAGTCATTTCAGCATTTCTCATTAAATGGGATAGTACGATGTATTTCTAAGTCTATTCAGTTATTAATAGATCAACTGCAGTTTTTCCTCTGCTGTGAGACAAATGGCAAAGAGGAATCATACAGCTTTAACAGTATTTCTAGTATGACACAAGATTAAAATATCAATATAACTTTTAACACTGTATTTTCACATTAAGTGAAATGTTAAACTTTCCATTCTTGGATAATCTCCTGCCGGTAATTGTGCCAGATTGCATTCTGATAATTTTCTACCATGACAAATAAATATTATCAGTTAAAGTTGTTTCAAATTTCAAACAGAGCTGTGTGAGTGTGATTGTTTACCGGATGTCACAGGATGTCACAAAGTCTATCTCTTATAACTCTGTCTTATTGATATTATGATGCTTATAATTTAAGTCTATATATTATGTTTTCTGGCAGCTGGGCCTGGCTTGTGTATCTGTTTTTTGTTTTTTTTTTTTTCTTTCTGACTAGGCTTTTCTGATGGCAATACAAAAGAAGCATTTGTAATTTTATCATATATTTTATTAATATACTAATCGCATTCTATAAACTGTGTAGAATTATAAAAATAAAACTTATTTAGTTTTATACTATATTTTATACCACATGCAATCAATACTTTGATAATAACAGGATGAAAACACAATTAAGTCAAATACTATTCTAAAAGTCTTAAAGTTGGAATGGACTTTAGATGTCATTTATTGAAATATTTTATCCCATGCACAATAATGAACCCCCATAGTATGACATGATGGAATAAATAAAGAACTAAAAATCCAGTGACCTGAATTTTAAATTCTTCTCCATAACAGATTAAAAGTAAGAATTTGGGCAAAACTGCTCATCTCATTGAACCTCAGTAACCTCATTTATTATTAGCATTATCTAGTTTTCTGAATCTAATTCTGTGGGCATGATCTCTCTCTGTTCATCCAATCAGTGATGTACTGTTGAAACAGGGCACTGATGCAAGAGTGGTCTGTCTTTCCTTCACAGTTCCATTCCCTTTACTAAGGATCTCCTTTTTTCCTCCTCACCAAGGGCCTCTAGTTATCAACACACCTTGGGGTCTGCTTGGGAGGATCTTTTGAGGCCTAAGAGTTATTTGGTACTGAGTCATTTTTAATGTTATATTTTGTGAGAATAGACTTTAGACTAAAAATATAGAATGTGTATGCGTATGTGTGCATACCCAAGTTCATGTGATCTTAATATCCTCTCATCAATTGGTCATTAATGGGAAAGTGATGTAGATTGTTCACTACAATGATTTTATATGTATCAGCTAAGACAATTTTTCAGAAATAAAAATAAATGATTAGAGACTTAAATGTTAGACCTAATACCATAAAAACCCTAGAAGAAAATCTAGGTAGTATCATTCAGGACATAGGCATGGGCAAGGACTTCATGTCTAAAACACCAAAAGCAACGGCAGCAAAAGCCAAAATTGACAAATGGGATCTCATTAAACTAAAGAGCTTCTGCACAGCAAAAGAAACTACCATCAGAGCGAACAGGCAACCTACAGAATGGGAGAAAATTTTTGTAATCTACTTATCTGACAAAGGGCTAATATCCAGAATCTACAAAGAACTCAAACAAATATACAAGAAAAAAACAAACAACCCCATCAAAAAGTGGGGAAAGGATATGAACAGACATTTCTCAAAAGAAGACATTCATACAGCCAACAGACACATGAAAAAATGCTCATCATCACTCGCCATCAGAGAAATGCAAATCAAAACCACAATGAGATACCATCTCACACCAGTTAGAATGGCCATCATTAAAAAATCAGGAAACAACAGGTGTTGGAGAGGATGTGGAGAAATAGGAACACTTTTACACTGTTGGTGGGATTGTAAACTAGTTCAACCATTATGGAAAACAGTATGGCAATTCCTCAAGGATCTAGAACTAGATGTACCATATGACCCAGCCATCCCACTACTGGGTATATACCCAAAGGATTATAAATTATTCTACTACAAAGACACATGCACACGTATGTTTATTGCAGCACTATTCACAATAGCAAAGACTTGGAATCAACCCAAATGTCCATCTGTGACAGACTGGATTAAGAAAATGTGGCACATATACACCATGGAATACTATGCAGCCATAAAAAAGGATGAGTTTGCGTCCTTTGTAGGGACATAGATGCAGCTGGAAACCATCATTCTTAACAAACTATCACAAGAAGAGAAAACCAAACACCGCATGTCCTCACTCATAGGTGGGAACTGAACAATGAGATCACTTGGACTTGGGAAGGGGAACATCACACATTGGGGCCTATCATGGGGAGGGGGGAGGGGGGAGGGATTGCATTGGGGAGTTATACCTGATATAAATGATGAATTGATGGGTGCTGACGAGTTGATGGGTGCAGTACACCAACATGGCACAAGTATACATATGTAACAAACCTGCACATTATGCACATGTACCCTAGAACTTAAAGTATAATAAAAATAAATAAATAAAAAATAAAAAATAAAAAATAAATAAATAAATGAATAAATGAATAAATGACATTCTCAGTGTTTTAATTTTTGGAAACTCTGAGGCAAGGGATATTTATAATAACAATTATTTGAACATAAATAATTTTATGCTCTAATTTGGTCAATGATCACACTGTGTACTAAAGACAGGACCCCAATCCCTTTTAGCCTGCAGGATTTAATCTGATGGATTTGTCTTCGTAGGTTACCTGACACTTTTGCCTCACAGCTCTTGTTTCCTTCATCTTGACTTTAGGGAACATGATGACTATGTGCCTAGGCAATAATCTTTTTGTGATGAAATTCCCAGGTGTTCTTTGAGCTTTTTGTGTTTGGATGTCTAGATCTATAGCAAAGCCAGGGAAGTTTTCTGGATTATTCCCTCAAATATGCTTTCTACACTTTTAGATTTCTCTTTTTCCTTAGGAACACCAATTATTCTTAGGTTTGGTTGCTTAACATAATCCCAAACTTCTTGGAGCTTTTTTTATTTTTTTTAGTTCTTTTTTCTTTGTCTTTGTTGCATTGGGTTTATTTGAAAGTCTTGTCTTCGAGCTTTGAGTTTCTTTCTTGTACTTGTTTGATTCTGTTGCTGAGACTTTGCAGGGCATTTTGCAATTCTCTAAGTGTGTCTTTCATTTCCATAAGTTGTGATTGTTTTTTATTTATGCTATACATTTCACTGAGGATTTTTTCATTCATATCATGTTTCTTCTTTTTAAATTTATTTAAGTTGGACTTCATCTTTCTCTGGTGCCTCCTTGACTGCTTTCATAGTTGATCTTCTATGAATTGTTTTTCTGGCAATTCAGGGATTTTGTCTTGGTTTTAATCCACTGCTGGCGAGTTAGTGTGACCTTTTGGGGGTGATAAGGACCCTTGTTTTGTCATATTACCATAATGGTTTTTCTGGTTCCTTCTAATTTGGATAGGCTATGTTAGGGAAATCTGAGACTCAAGGGCTGCAGTTTAGATTGTTTTGTCCCACAGGGTGCTCCCTTGATGTAGTGCTCTTCCCTTTCCCCCAGCGACGGAGCTTCCTGAGAGGTGAACTACAGTGGCTGCTGTTTCTCTTCTGAATCTAGACACCCAGCAGAGCTACTGGACTCCTGGCTGATATTGGGGAGTCCTGTGATGTGATTTGTCTTCAGGTCTCTTCTGAGCCAGGGATATCAGCACCTGCTCTGTTGGAGGCAGCAGGGGAGTGAAGTGGACTCTGTGAAGGTCCTTGGATGTATTTTTGTTAAGTGTGCTGGTTTTGTGCTGGTTGACCTCCAGCCAGGAGGTGGCGATTTCAAGAGCACATCAGTTGCAGTAGTATAAGGAGGGTCAGGCAGTGGGCAGGGCCACAGAGCTCCCAAGAGATTATTCTTTAGCTTCAGCTACCAGGGCAGGTAGAGAAAACCATCAGGTAGGGGCAGGGTTAGGCTTATCTGAGCTCAGACTTTCCTTGAGGAGGGCTTGTTGAGGCTGCTGTGGGAGAAAAGGGTATGGTTCCCATGCCAATGAAGCTATGTTCCCCAGGGAATTAGGGCTGCCTCTGCTGTGTCACACAGGTAACCAGGGAAAGGAGATAAAGCTGGCAGTCATAGGCCTTATCCAGCTCCCATTCAGCCCATAGTCCAAAAGGTCAGTCTCACGTCCACTGTGACCCCCTACAAAAGCACCAAGTTCATTTCCAGGCAGCCGGTGAGCAGCACTGAGAACTTGTTCCCAGCTACATGCCTCCCAGCTGAGAAAACAAACCGACTCACAGTTCCTCAGTTGTCCCATGGAGCCTGCAGTGGCAATCCACCACCTTCAAAGGGTTTGTGTGTTCTCAGTTTTCCGGTATGTTCCTGCAGTTGTTGTTGGTGCAAAAGTTCACAATGTGGGTGTCTACACATTGCTCTGTTCATCTGAGTCAGAGCTGAAAGTTAGTCCTGCCTCCTCTCTGCCATTTTCCTGCATTGTCCCATATTAACGTTTATGGAAGCAGCCTTCCTATAGTCCTTTTTAGCCAATTCAGGTAAAACACAGTTGTTATCTATCTGAAAGAAAATTGTTTTCTTATAATTGATTGTTATGTGTAACTAAGTTTATTTCTCTTAAATAAACTACATTGGAATCAAATTCATGATTCTATGATGAGATTAATATAAGATTAAATGTATTTCTTAATTAATGAATTAAGAAAATTGTCTAGATTTTCTCTCTTCTTTTGGTGGTAAGAGCACCTGAAATCTATTATCTTAGCAAATTTTCAGTATACAGTACATATTAACTATACTTACTTATCTGCTGTACAATAGATACCTAGATTTAGTCATACTACATAACTACAATTAACAGAAGTGATGATTATACAACCTATTTAGGGAAGAACATTTAGTCAATCTATTTAATGCTTTTATATATATATATATATACACACACACACACACATACATGGACTATATATACACACACATACATATATGTGTTTTAGATTTATATATAAACTCATAAGTGTATGTGTGTGTATATATACAATCTAAGACTAGATTTATGGGAATAGAGCATATTTAATGGAAATAATGCACAAATAATATGAGTTAACATAAACTCCATACTCAGTTTCCCTTATGCTTAACAACTTACCAGTGTGTGATACATTTATCAGAACAAATCAGTCATTACTGATACACTGTTATCATTAACTTAAATCTACACTTTGAGATTGACTTAGTTTTTATGTAATTCATTTTACCTGTTCCTGGATCTCAACTAGGTTACTGTGTGACATTTAGTCATCATGTGTGGTTAAGCTTCCCTAGGCTGTGACAATTTCTGAGACATTCATTACTTTTGATGACCTTGACAATTTTGAGGAATACTGGTCAGGTACTTTGTCAAATTCCTCTAAGTTGAATTTTTTCTGATGTTTTTCTGATGATTAGAATGGAGTTGTGTATTTTGGGGAGGAACACCACAGAGATAAATTGCCATTCCTGCTTCTTCATTTCAAGGGTACATGCTATCAACTGTCAATGTTACCATCGTTGGTGTGAACCATGATCACCTACCTGGCTAAGGTAGCGTTTGTCAGGTTTAATACTCTAAGGCTGCTTTTTTTCCCCTCTCTTCACACTGTAGTCTGTTTAAGAAGTAACTATGGGCTGGGCGCGGTGGCTCAAGCCTGTAATCCCAGCACTTTGGGAGGCCGAGATGGGCGGATCACGAGGTCAGGAGATCGAGACCATCCTGGCTAACATGGTGAAACCCCGTCTCTACTAAAAATACAAAAAATTAGCCGGGCGACGTGGCGGGCGCCTGTAGTCCAGCTACTCGGGAGGCTGAGGCAGGAGAATGGCGGGAACCCGGGAGGCGGAGCTTGTAGTGAGCCGAGATCGCGCCACTGAACTCCAGCCTGGGTGACAGAGCGAGACTCCGTCTCAAAAAAAAAAAAAAAAAAAAAGAAGTAACTATGTGAGGTATACATGTAAAGAATAAGGAGTTATGCTTCATCTTTCCTGATGGGGGGTATTTCTACAGGGTATCTGATCTTCCGCACAGGGATTGGCCTATTTGCCCCATTTATTTATTTATTCAACAATGTATTTATATCAGTATGAATTTATCAGTATTTATGGTATAATTTGAGTTATTATTTAATACTGATTTATTATTTTATGTCTCAAATTGTTCTAGCTTTGGCTTCTGGGGGCTCTTTCAGTTGTTTATATATCCCTTCGACTCTGCACATGTGTGCGTGAACATACTACTTTCTTACTTTCTGGAACTACAGAATGTCACAAACTCATATTGCAAATTCCTTTCCCTGAAATTAGCCCTTTCTTCAGAAAGATACAAGAGTCATATTCGAATTGGAATTAGAAACCAATATCTGGGCAATTTCAGTGCCCGGATACTGGCTTCTAATTCCAATTCGAATATGAGTGGGATGTTTTTATTTCAGGTATCTCAGCTATCTGAGCAAGGAAATAGATGTGGTTATACACAGAGCTATACATACTTCTATATGTATCTATCTGCAACTGCATTAAGCAATTCATTAGTTCATACTGGTCTCCCCAGCTCTACTGCAGTATCATACTGATCATCCTAGCGTTCCTCCCTTGTATATAACACCCCACTCCAACAGTGAGAAACATACGTTTCTCTATCATTGACTTATTTGCTAAATTTTCCAGAACAAATCAAGAAAATACATGTCTAGTAGCATCAGAATTCTTAAGCTGTCCTGTGTAGAGAACTACTTTAAAACTATAGAACAGTACATATGTACAGTTTCTTTTTCCTTCAATTTTACAGTCTCTCCTCATTTCCAGATTTACTCAGGATAGCACCTTTTCTACTTAATTCCATCACTGCGTTATTTGTATGTGGTAATATAGTTAGATTGTTTGGTCAGAGTCTGCATTCATATCATTGAGCGTTCAGACTTCTTTGTACATTTCGGGTACAAGTTCTTTATCCAATGTGTGGTTTGCAAATATTTTCTCTCAGTGAATTATCTGACTTTACTTGTTTTTAATAGTATCTTTAGCTGTGTTCCACAGATTTGGATATATTGCATTTTTATTTTCATTTAGTTCATATTAATTTTTTAATTTCACTTGAGACTTTTTCTTTGTTCTCTGTGTTATTTAGAAGCATAAAGTTTAATTTTCAAATATTTGAGAATATTTCTGATATTGTCATTATACATTACAAGGAAGCTTTATTATAAAACCATTGAACTAAAATCTGTGTTTACAGCTGAGGCCAAGGTGATTATTCCAAGATCCTTTCTACCACATGATTTTAGCCAAGGTATATACATTCTCTCATCATTCATTTCTATCTTTGAAATATAATTGAATGGTACAATCTTAAGACCTTTTCACAAATTATTAGCAAGTATATTTTTACACTTTTTTCTTAATAATTGGTTCCCACTCTGCCTCCAAATTTAATAATATTCATGGTATGCCAAATTACTGTGTCTGGCCTTTGCTTACTTTCTGTATCTTCCAACAAAGCTATATCGCTGAACAAATATAACATAAGCCTCTTTGGCAAAAATGTTGTCTTTTTTATTTTCTATTGTTTATAAGAACATCTCAGAGGTTGCTTCAGGGAGAAAGGTAGATCTGTGAACTGTATTAGCTAACCACTCCTATTCAGCATAACAGACCATTTAATTGTACAGGATATACTACAGAAGATTTTATTTTTAAATGATTTTTACCACTAAATGTGAAATAGTAAAAGCAAAAGGAAAGGAGAAGAGGATTTAAAAAATATAAATTAAAAAAAATTTAAAAGGAAAGAGAAGAGAAAAGAAAAGAAATAAAGGAAAAGTTTACATTACACTTTGCCTTCCTGCTTCAAAATTTTATGGTCCTATCATAATTTTTAGTGCTACACTTAAATTTTAAGTGTTTAAGTTTTTAAATTTTAAGTTTTAAGTTTTGAAATGCAACAAAAAAGAGCAAGATAGCTTAAAATTAAAATTGTTTTCATTAAATGTTGGCAAGATTTTTTCACATTTTAAAATTCCATTTTCTAATTTATTTTAAAAAGATAAATTTTTTAGAGAATTATGCTATGATAAAAAATACTGAACCAAACTGATGAACTAGCTAGACAATAAATATTTAATCTCTTTAATATAGTGTAAAGAATAGTGGACCTATATCAAAATGTCTGGCTTAGATTCATGGCATTCCCACTTAACTATAGTCTAATTTTGAATCACGCATTCAACTTTCTTAGCCCAGTTCATTATTTACCAAATTTGAATGACCGTAAAAAATCTATGTCATTTTATTTTGAATCCTTACCAAATAACCCTTAAAATAATGTGTGTCAGCATACTTTATTCACTGTGATGTGCTATATAAATGCAACATATTATTAAAACAAAGCCACCATCTCAGCAATGTACATGAAATTATGCCCAATATATTTTTATTCATAAGCCTACTTTACTTTAAACATAAATTATAGCTCACACATAATAGTTTAGATATGAATTTTGTGGTCATTCCAAATATTTATTTTACACAAATAAACTTTTTCATGATGACATTTCTTATCAAATATGCACACACTTAAATTAGTTTTATATTTTAATTTAGTAGCAATTGCCAAATCACTTGAAAGATTGGGAACTCTAGCCACTAACTATGCACACAAATCTTTATTGTCCTTCAACGTTCCTGTCGCCTGTGCACCTAAGTGAATTCTTTCATTAATTTATTTAATATGATTTCTGGCAAGTTAATTTTAGATCCTTAGTAATATAATTAATAAGTTGTTTGCTGACTACTTTAAATTATTTTAATCTTTGTTGATTTGAACTATAAATTTATCAGGTGAATTGTAAATTATTGTATAACTAAACTTTTGTTTTCTTTAGTAGGTCTGAACAGATAAAACAGAGTTAAACTTGATGCAACCATTCTGAGAGTGATAATTATTTTTTAAAATAGTAAAAGACAACATCCAATTCAATTACTTTTTACAATTTCATACTTTATCTTATCCAATTATGAAGCTCTCAGAGTCTTTATAAAGTTGGTATAATAATTTCTTATTGTGGTGACTCTTTAAAACAATGTCTATAGAGAATCTAATACAGTAACTACATAATATATTGTAAGAGAGAATGAATACCTCAGATATTTAGACAACTAAATTGATCAATCTAGATAAATGTATTTTTTAATAAAACTCTTCCGGAAGACATTGATTCTAATTTTCTAATTTTCAATATTTAATATAGAAATATGACTGCCATTCTTTGGTAAAATCATGGCAGCAAGATTTTTGGAATTGTTCAAAAGTTTGGCAAGAATGAAGTAATGTATGAATGACTTAAAAATAATTAGCTTTTTCAATGGAAACTACAAAATATAGACTTATAAACATATATTCCATGAATTACTGTTACATTTATCATATAGGGATTTTGCACTTTCCACATTTTCAGTACATACTCAAAAGAATATGAAACACATTTTTACATTACAATGTAAATGATAATATAAAGCATAAAAATAAAAGCATATTTATATATTCAAGTATTTGAGAAAATATATTAAAATGTTCTCCTATTCAGAGGATATTAGATAGTACATTATCTTTAGTCAAACCTGTGTCAAATACAAGAGAGTTATCAGTAACCTTGATAGAGATGTAGAAAGCCACTTGCAAGGTAAAATGATTTCTGTATTTCTTTTTCTGGAAGCTGCAGGTACACCATGTTGTTAGTATATAAAAGAGCAGTGTGGTCAATAGTACTGTTTATTCCATATGCATCCTCTACTCTTTGTCACAGCTGTATCTTCCCTGTGGATGGAGTATACTTCTCTGACTTATAAACATTGGGTTTGTACAGGGAGTTCTTTGTTCGTTAGAATGTAGGCATAAGTGATAGCACTGTTTCTGAGCACAAGTCTTAAGAGGCTTAGAGAGTTCCACAATCCTCTTTATCCCCTGCCATTCATTATGAAAAGACCATATCATAAGGATCCATTGACTGTTTAGCATTGGTCAACAAATGAGACAGGTAAAGTCTTGAACACAAACTGTGGTCTGTAGTCTGAAGACAAAATGAGTTGACCCCACAGCCTCCTTAAATCCTCATATAACCCAGACTAGTAAGCAAGAAAGCAATAAGCTTGCTGAAATCCCCTGATTTGAGGGTTGCTAATGATGTAACATTATCACTGCAAAATCTCATATAAATATTATTTTGTAAGTTGAGAACATGACAAGAGAGATGACTCTTGGGGAATTTGGCTGTTTTAGTGAACTCATAGGTCAGCACTGTAATAGAAGAGCATCACCATTCATTATGGCAGTAGTTCTCAATGTGACTGCTTATTAAAATTAACCAATAAACTAGGGTGATTTAAAATAAATCTATGTTTCACAACCATCCTCACAAGTTTTGAGTTAAATGGTGTGAATGGGATTCAGGTATTGCTGTTGTTGCTGCTGGTGGTGGTAGTAACTCAGATGCCTTTACTAGTCATGCAGGACTGGGAATTCCTGGCTTATGATGTGTGCCCTCAGATCTACAGAACTGTAAATTCATTTTTATTAATGGATGCTGAATTTATTGGTAATGATTTTTATCAGCCAAATTCATGAGAAATATATATAGGCCAAAATTAATTTATTAATTTTCAATATAAAAATTGTATACCAATTGGATTAGCTTTACTGCCTTTATGAGCTTTATGGCCAATCATTTTAATTCTTCTCTCACTGGCCCAGTTGTCACCTACCTGCTTGTCCCAACTCCAGGTAAGTGTAATTTTTGATTTATCCATTTATGCAAGTTAAACAATAATCTTCTAATTGAATATACTATTAATGCAAAATTATCTTGAATGGCCCTTTTTGGTTTCATTGTGAATATGTTAAAGGCCTAAGTGTAATTTATTTTAACTATTTTTCAACTTTTGATGAGAAGGAAAAATAGGACCTCAGGACTTTTTGATGCCAGGTGTCTGCTGAATCATTGAAAACTATTGTGGTAAGCATCTAGAGCCATAAAAATGTTTGAGCATCAGAATTCCAGAAAATAAATGTTCCAAAAATAATGAGAATCTTAGAATTTTCACTTGACTATTACACTCGTAATGAGGCTTACCCTACCCATTTTAGCTAAAATTGTAAAACTTTTCCTCCTTTTCTCCCTTTCCTTGCCTTATCTTTATAATTAACACATACTTTTCCTCTTCTAATAAACATAATCAAAAACATTAAATATATCTTCCCTTTTGGTTTTCTCATACACCTAAGAAATGTAACGGCTTTACACAGCAACAATCACTTCTTATTTCTTATGATACTAAGTGTGGACAAGAAAGTCATTCTTCTCTATGTAATCTTGGCTGGAGCTACAATCATGTAGAGGCTCAACTAGCTAAAACATTAAGGTAATTCCTTTGCAAAACTGGCAATTGTTGACAGCCAGTTGGGAGCTCAGCTGAAGCTTTCCAGTGGAGTATCTCCATAGTCTTCTACCTTGACTTCTCCTTTTGGATGAGGTTTTGCCCCAGTTGCTGATATCTTATTGACCCAGTATCAGAAATTAGACAAAGCCATTTTCTCTGCATTATTTTAATTTAAGCAAGCCACAGGGTGATACGGTTTGGCTGTGTCCCCACCTACATCTCATCTTGAGTTGTAGCTCCCAGAATCCCCATGTGTCATGGAAGTGACCTTGTGGGAGATAAATGAATTACGGGGGCAGGCCTTTCCTGTGCGGTTCTCATGATAATGAGTCAATCTCATGAGATCTAATGGTTTTATAAAGGGCAGTTCCCCTGCACACACTCTTGCCTACCACCCTGTAAGAGATTCCTTTGCTCTTCCTTCGTCTTCCACCGCAATAGTGAAGTCTCCCCAGACATGTGGCAAATGTGAGTCCATTAAACCTCTTTCCTTTATAAATTACTCAGTGTAAGGTATGTCTTTATTAGCTGTGTAAGTACAAACTAATACACAGGGCCTACTCAGATTCAAAAGACAGAGAATAATATTTGTCTGTTTATAAGAGTAGTGGCAGAGAATTTCCAGGAATATTTAATCCATTGCATTTACTGATTATATTTCAGTTTTACTAGAATGTAAGCTTTAAGAAAAAATAATCTTGTCTGTTTCATTCACTGTTGCCTTGGAAGAAGGAATAAGAGATGCTTAATGAACACTTTTTTGAATTGATTTTTAACATATACAACTAATCTGAGGATTAGTATTGAATTTACTGTCTGATTTTCAGAGTTATCATAATGATTCACTCTCACATTTAATTCCCAAGTAAGGTTACAATTTATATAATATAACCTATGGATAAGAAAATCCATGTGTGGTAGGCAGACTTTGAGAAATTACAGACAACCACAATCTGAACTGAAGTTTTGTCTTTGTATTATCAGTTAAAATAGTATGCAAAAACAAGTTAATTGGATAAACAAGACTGGAGGAACCCTGGTTAATTTGATCAAGAAACTAAACAGTTTACGAAACAATAAAAAGTTCTGGAGTCATTGAGAGCGTTATTAATATGCAAATGTGAAATAAAACTAATCGTAGATTTTCTTAAGCTAGTACATAAAAGCTCAGAATTCTAAGAGTTTTAAAACTTGCATTTTTGAAGGTTTAAATAAACCAAAAATGATTATTATTTTTCATTTTTATAAATTGTTATATATTTCCCTGTGATATGTATATAAGCAATAAATATATGATTCTTTGGTTTATAGAGTTATGAAAGTCATCTTCTATAATTGTGAAATGCCTAACTTTTGAGATATGTGTTGGTAAATAGCCCAGAATTTAAATTAAGATTTAGCATTCATCATCTTAAGAAATAGGACCTTTGATTTATAAATATATTCATAAAGCAAAGCTGCAAAAGTCATGGTTGAGTAATTTAAAAAGGTGTTTGTTCTCTCTTTATTGAATACCATATGCCATATAGACAAAATTCCCATGATTGCATATTTCAATTTTCATGAGAATATAAACAAAGAGAGATAATTACATGCAATTGATCATTATATGTAACGTTATTACCTCTTGCCACAAACAATACTGTGTAAAAAGAGGCAAACTTCTTCCAAAAAATGAGTAGATATATACAATTCATATATAAAGGCAAAAATGGCATTTCCACATTTTTTTAATAAGATAACTGTACTACTACACTGTGAAGCAGTATGGTGTTATATTTTTTATTTAACTTTTAAGTTTGGGGGTACATGTGTAGGTTTGTTACATAGGTAAACATGTGTCATGGGGGATCTTGTGCAGCTTAATTCCTTACCCAGGTATTAAGCTTGGTACTCATTAGCTATTTCTCCTATCTTTTCCCTCGTTCCACCCTCCACCCTTCAATAGGCCCCAGTGATTGTGTTGTTCCCCTCTATGTGTCTGTGTGTTCTTATCATGTAGCTCCCACTTACAAGGAGGAACGTGTGGTATCTGGCTGTCTGTTACTCCATTAGTTTGCTGAGGATAATGGCCTACAGCTCCATCCATGTCCCTTCAAAGAACATAATCTCATTTTTATTTTATGGCTGCAAAGGAAGGCTTATATACTGTTGGTGGAAGTGTAAATCAGTTCAACTATTGTGGAAAACAGTGTGGTGATTCCTCAAAGACCTCAAGACAGTAATACTATTTGACCTATCAATGTCATTACTGGGTATATACCAAAGGAATATAAATCATTCTATTATAAAGACACATGCATGCGTATGTTCACTGTAGCACTATTCACAATAGCAAAGATATGGAATCAACCTAAATGTCCATTATAGTAAACTGTGTATTAGTTCCTTCTAATGCTGCTATGAATAAATACAACTGGAGACTTTATAAAGTAAGGAAGTTTAATTGATTCGCTGTTTTACAGGACTGGGGAGGTCTCAGAAAACTTACAATCATGTCAGAAGGAGAAGCAAAAATGTCCGTCTTCACGTGGTGGCAGGAAGGAGCAGAATGAGAGCTAAGCAAAGGGGGAAGCCCCCTAAAAATACCATCAGATCTCATGACAACTTACTCACTATCTTGAGAATAGCATGGGAGAACCACATCCATGAGTCAATTACCTCCCACCAGGTCCCTCCCACCACACATGGGAATTATGGGAACTACAATTCAACGTGAGATTTGGGTGAGGCACAGCCAAATCATATAATACTGTATAAAGAAAATGTGGTACATATACACCATGGAACACTATGCAGCCATAAAAAGGGAAGTTTCCAATTTTTAATGCTTCATGCTTACATATATGCAAATATTGCTCAACAAATGTCCAACATGTTGTGTCTAAGGAAACTTCAAAGAATAGCAATAGGTAATTGTACTAGCTTGTTTTCACAGTGCTATAAAGAACTACCTGAGACTGGTTAACTCATGAAGATAAGAGGTTTAATTTACTCACAGTTCTGCAAGGATGGGGAGGCCTCAGGAAACTTACAATCATGGCAGAAAGTGAAGGAGAAGCAAGACATGCCTCACATGGTGACAGGAGAGAGAGATTGAGGAGGGTAGTGCCAGACATTTAAACCATAAGCTCTCGTGAGAACTCACTCACTAATAAGAGAACAGAATGAGGGAAATCAACCCCTGTGATCCAATCACCTCCCACCAGGTCCCTCCCCTGATCTGTGCAGATTAAAACTCCACATGAGATTTCGTTGGGGACACAGAGCTAAACCATATCAATAATTGTTTAGAAAAAGTATTAACATTTGCTTTATTTTGTTTTTTGTCTTGGTGCATTGGAGTATGTGTATATATGTGTGTGTGCATATATATACATATGTATTTATGTGTATACTTATATTCAAATATATTTACATACAAACTAATCTAGTAAGAGATCTATCATATGGATGTACACCTACAAAATAATACTTAATGTAAATCATCTTGAAAATATAGTTATTCTCCTTTTTATCATAATAAATGTTTAGATCAGAAGTCGTTTGATGAACATATTTTTAGAAATGTTATACCAAAATCACACTATTTTATTTCATTTGATGATATTTGTAAAGAGGATAATAGATTTCATTAGAAATCAGCTAATGGGCAAAGTATTCAATTGTTCTTGTAATTCATATCCTTTGTATCATCAATTACAGTGTTTGTTACACTAAAAATGAAACTTATCCTACCTATGAGTTCATATATTTTATAAACATGCTCTAATTTTTAATTTCTAAAGAATTTCCTGGAGTTAACCTTTTAAATTCTCAGTTATATTTATGAAAATCCTCTATATTTATTTATTTATCTTAATAAATAAATGTACAATTAGAGAATAACTAGTTCTAAAAATAAATTTATGTGAAAGAATTAATGAAAATTACAATAAATGGAGAACCATTTTGTTCTCTGTACAATAATTTTTTAAACATAGAAAAATAATTCAAAGTACTTTGGGATATTTTAGAAAGTATACTGAGAAAGATGAAGATATGAAGTCAACAGCGAAAACTATCTAAAACATAGTGAAATACGTACTTTCAGGATAAGGACAGACATGATTTACATATTTTTAAAAAATATATATGATTTAGTTAAAAGCTGAATACCTATTCTGTTCAGTATTGAAATGGGAATTATTTAGCGTACCAGAGATATTTTTAAAATGTATTTTGTGTTCAATAAGGTTAAGATCTAAATTTGTCAAAAAAATGTCATTTTCAGATGCAGATAATATATTAGAAAATGTAACTTCATTAATTTTGAAAAAAGCAACGTTTGCATTTTTGTGCATGCAACTTTAGTATTTGTCTCTAGTACCATAAATATTCACTGAGCATCTATAGTATGAGGAGCAGTTTCACTCTCTTATTCCAGTCACCAGATATGCAAGTAGAGTACATGACAGACACAGTCCCAATCTCTTAGGACTTAGAGTTCAGTAAGAGCTGCACAAATATATAAGTAATTAGAGTGACATGGCAGCCCAGAGGATGGATACCCAAGTCAGAGTAGATGGAAGAGTTCGTGGTGACTTCCTAGAAGGATGCCTAAATTGAATATTCAAGAATGAGGAGAATTAGGTAGATAAAGCCTCCAAAGTGAAAGATACCATTACATGTCCATGGGGCTGGACTGTTGCGTGAGAAGAGTGGAGAAAATAGAGAAGAATGTGAAGTTATTGAACCGTGAAGGACTTTGCAATTTGTGCTAAAAGGAGTTTATATACTGATATGGTTTGACTCTGTATATAATTTGATTTGACACTCAAATCTCATATCTTAGCTCCCATAATTCCCACGTGTTGTGAGAGGGACCCGGTGAGAGATAATTGAATCATGGGGGTAGGTCTTTCCCATATTGTTCTTGTGATAGTGAATAAGTCTCACAAGATCTGATGGTTTGATCAAGGGAAACCCATTTTGCTTGACTCTCATTCTCCTCTTTTCCTGCTGCCATCCATGTAAGACATGACTTGCTTTTCCTTGCCTTCAGCCATGATTGTGAGGCTTCACCAGCCATGTGAAACTGTAAGTCCATTAACCCTCTTTCTGTTGTAAATTGCTCAGTCTCCGGTATGTCTTTATCTGCAGCATGAAAATGGACTAATACACATACTTAATCCAGAAATCAATGGGAAGCCATTTGTATTTTTAAGCAAGAGATAGAGGTATTGAAACTCGATTTTAATTAAGTTACTCTGTGGTGTGGAAAATAGATCAAAAGATTTCAATATTTGAAATTACTGTAATATTACAGGCCAGAGATAATAATGGCCTGAACTAGGCAAGTAACAACGGGGATGAAAAGATATAGATTTATTTAAGAACAGTTCAATGCATGCAACTACTAGACTTATTAGCATACTCAAATATATCTTCTGTATATGTTATTTATAATTTTTAAAAATATTCATAGGAAATGAGACATGTGGCCATATAAAGCAAGTATGATTTGTTTCATATATAAGAATTAATCAAAAATTATTTTTATATTTTTACCTGCTAGATGAGCCTTATTTGAGATTATAATTAGCCACTTCTTCACAGTTACTTAAAGATAAAAATCTGAAAAAATTTAAATGTTATAGCTAAGTACAAATATAATTATAGTAGAAGCTGTTATTTTCTGTTAATAAGCATGTATTTATTACCAGATGAGAAAGTCTCCTCAGCTTTACTTAGAGAAGTCAATGATCTCTCTGTAAGATAAAAATTAAAGCTTAAAAGTGTCACTGCTTATGTTATTCACCTAGTATTATAAGTAAAATGAATCAAAGTGGAAAATAAAAATATTTGAAAGCTTAATATATGAACTAATATGCTACTTCTCCTCCCCCTGCATATGGTGATTTCTTCATAGATTTAGCTCTTTTAAGTACTTTTATTTTAACAACATGAAGAAGAATAGGAAAATGTCTTATTTTCCTTAAAAGATAGGTAAGAAAGAGATGTCGTTTTGCCTCTGAAATCTGTAAAAATTGTTTTATCATCACACCATATTATACCCTGCAGTTTCTCAATCAGATTTCTCTAAAATATCTTATCTACACACCTAAAAGTTGCATTTTCTTTAATCTGTTTCATTCCTTTATGCATAAACTTACTTATCTAACCTGTCTACAGGTATAAGAGTGGGCAAAGAAGAAGCACATTTCTTCTCTTTTGTGCTTTCTTCTGTCAAGGAGAAAGTAGATCCTGAGAATAGGGATTTTTAAGAAGTGAATTTTCTGTTCTTCCAACTCATTCACAGTTTATATGTATGGTTTTTCCTGGTGAAGTTTTAAAATAACGTACTTTTGCTGAGATCCTGGTGAATTTAATTTCTTTTACTATTTTTATATTTGTCAATTCTATTGTTACATTTTCCCTAGAATTATAAACAGATTTTTGTTTTCCGCTGAATCATGAATAAATTGTTTTCATGTATCTACACTTAGGCTGAGTTATATTGAGCCATAGTATAGCATCAATGGGTTCCTAGTGATGAGACAGTGCATAAGGATGTGAAGCATTATGTCTGAATAGACTATTCTGCAATCACAGTAGAAAGTGTTTTCTGTAAAATGCAAAATATACCCTATCATACACCTGCATCAGCTTCATGAAGAAGGAAGTTAGATGATAGTCTGCTTATTTGTATGAGTATGTTATAATTTCTATTTTATGGTCAAGAAATAAAAGAGCAGTTTTCTAACAGCTTTCCTGGGCACTCATAGGCATTTGGCTTATTTACCATAAAGATAGACAAAATGTAGAAAAGTTGACTAATAATAAAAATTATAATGAGGGAACTATTTTAATAAGCTTAATTGGATGCTAACGTCTTAGTGGTATTTACTTTTTTGTTTAAAATTTTTGTTGTATTTATTTTCATTTCTGTATAAAATTTTATGGTTATGTAATTTATCTTGCTAAATATCTCAATACAGAAATGATTTCTTATTAAAACTCTTGGAGTCTCTGAATGCAATCTATATATGTACATGTTTTTAAATATCTCTATTGAAAGGTATTCTGTCTTATTGATACACAATCAATGGATAAAAAGATCACTTGGGAAAACTAGATCATCTTGCGTTCATTCTGTATTTTAAAATACATTTTTTTCTGAATAATATAACTTCTTAAAATGAAAAAGAGTAAGATAATAACTTTTATTTTTTGAACCAGCACATATAACATGTAAGTAACTACATAACTTAGACCTACTTTTTGCTGAACACTCCAAAACGCATTAAGAAATAATGTGTGGCACTGAATTTCCCAGTGAGATGTATCAGATAGACAAGTAAGGTAGGAAAAACTGAGGCTGTAGACTAGGGAGGCCTAAGTTCAATTCTGAAACTCTCAGAATTCTGAATGATTTTGCCTTCACTCTAAGTGAGACTGTGTATAAGTCCTTTAAGATTCCTGCTTGTAAGTGTATTTCTCAGGTGTTAAAATTAGGGAATCATGTGTGGGATGGTTTTTCTGGATTAAATTAATACTTTTAAGTGATGAATCTGACTTGGCTTCTGGCACAAACATATGTTAATTTGTCTTTCTTTTCTAGACTGGAAATCTCCTAGGATAAAAACAACTTTTCTCAGTCATTAGATTTATCAGGAAATTAAATTATACACGAATAGTCAGTTATAATTTTATGTCTTTGAATTAAAAACTTATGATTTTTCTTTATAGATCTATTAGCTACAAAATATTTTCTTCAGCAATTGTATTTTTAGCCATAAGATGCATTTAATTTTTAAAAGACTATTTAAAGTCCAGGCATGATAAAGGCCAGGAAAGACTGTAAAGATTATGTTAAATCCTAATATGTGATAAAAATAAATCAGTAAACAAATAAATTGTAAATTATACATAATCTCACAAAGTTTAAATTTTTTCAATAACAATTTTTTGATATATCACATTTTATTTCCTAAAAGATAAAAACCCATTACTTATCCTGAAATTCAGGAATATTCATCACTTGTTCAACCTACTTTTATTATTATTATTGTCATTATTACTGAGATGGAGTCTCACTCTGTCACTCAGGCTGGGGTGCAGTGGCATGATCTAAGCCCACTGCCACTTCTGACTCCAGGGTTCAAGCGATTCTCTTGTCTTAGCCTCGTGAGTAGCTGGGATTGTAGGCGTGTGCCACCATGCCCAGCTAATTTTTGTATTTTTAGTAGAGACAGGTTTCACAATGTTGGCCAGGCTGGTCTTGGACTCCTGACCTCAGGGGATCCATCTACCTCGGCCTCCCAAAGCGCTGGGATTATAGGTGTGAGCCACCGTGCTCAGCCCAACCTACTTTTGTTATTTTATCATTTAGTGTTTCAATCCTAATACGTGTTCTCTTGTTTCAGCATCACTATAACTAATGGACATTTCTGTGGCTTTTGCCTGTTTTGCCTATGTACCTTTGGAACCTTGTTCACATGCTCCCTGTGCGTGATGTTTCCAAGGTCTTCCAAGACTGTGGTGATTTTAAACTATGGCCCCAGATACTTTGGTACTCTTCCCATTGACAAGTGAGACTTATGTCCCCTCCCATAGTTTATGATCAGCCTTGTGACTGCTGTCAAATCAATTAAGTTCAGCAAATGTGATTCTGTGATTTCCAAAGTTTGTCATGAAAAGTCATGCCAGTTTTAACTGATGCTCTTGGACCCTTTGCTGGTGGCAAGCTCTGTATTGTGATGCTCTGTTTTAGACCTACATACCTAGATGTGAGAAGTCCAGTGCCTGTGGAGGAGCCCTGTGTCAGAGTTCAGGTCAACAATTCCAGTTGAATAAACCTTTCAAGCCATTCCGTTCCATGCACCAGACATGTGAGTGGAGAGATCTCCAGATGACTGCAGCTCCAGGGAAAAGGCCTCAGCCAAAGCCTTTGTCTTCCTAGTCAGTGCTTTAGACACTGGGGAGCGGACCCAAGCTACGTCTTCTGGACCACTTTCTCAAAATATGGGCATCTACTCTTTCGGGGGATAGTTCTCTTTAAATATTTTCATGTTTCTGTGTGGTCCAGGTCTTGTGAGCAAAGGTCACTGAAGCAATGTTTACATAATAAACAGCTTTGGAAACTATAGAAAGTCTCAAAAACTAGAAACTCCCTGAGAGATATAAAGATGTAATTAATGCTTTTCTTTTTCCTGCCTGGAAAAATTTGTTTATGTTCCAGGCCCAGGGACTACGTCTCAGCCCCATCTTATCTCAAGGTTATGTGCTTAGTGAGTAATCTCTGTTTTTTAGAAGGGAAGATGGACAGGTATATCAGCAGACCTTAAGTAAGTTCTGATTCTTATAATTTTGGGGTTTCTTCCTTGTGACACAGACCTACTTCATGTGGAGGTGACATCTGGCTCTCATTATATTGCTCAGTGGGGATTAGGGCTCTGGCTGCTGCATTTTGCAATGAATAAAGAATCTATTTCAGTGATCCAGAACGCCTGTGTCTCTGTGTCTCCTGTCAACACACACACACACACACACACACACACACACACAGGGGCAGGCTTGTTTGCAAATATGAGAAATTTGGGGGCTGATGAAGAAAAAAAATTTATGACCATTAAGTGGCAATAGCACAATGAACTTTCTTTGGGTGGCACTTTGGCCAGTTTGTATGAGAAGTGGAGAGCTCCCTAAGGGTGAGACCTTCAAAAGATACACCACAGGCACCACTATCTTGAAAGAGAGGAAGGCAAAACCACTCCTGGGAATAAGAAAAACCAGAGAAAGGACTTGTAAGTCTACATGATGTGTCTCAGCAGCATGATGAGGAGTTCCTACATCAGTGAAATTTGAAGGGCAGCAACACTTTGGGGTTATTTATATCGCTGGGGTTTATCTTATTTATGATGATATGGTTTGGCTATGCTGCCACCCAAATCTCATTTTGAATTGTAGCTCATGTCCTGGGAGGGACCGAGTGGAAGGTAATTGAATCATGTGGGCAGGTTTCCCCATGCTGTTCTTGTGATAATGGATAAGTCTTGCAAGATCTAATGGCTTTATAAAGGGAAATCCTTCTGTACCCACTCTCTTGCCTGCTGCCATGTAAGATGTGCTTTTGTGACCCCTTCACCTTCCATCATGATTGTGAAGCCATGAATTCTCTATTGCTTTGTAAATTACCCAGTCTCGGGTATTTCTTCACAGCAGTATAAAAATGGACTAACTCATATGGCTGGTAGGTCTTGGGCACAGTTTCACAGGGTATGAAAAGCAGACAGGTTCAAAATGCTAAACATCTGCTTACCTGGGCTATATTTTTTAAAAAATTGTTTGTGGCTCAGACCTGTAATCTCAGCAGTTTGGGAGGCTCAGGTAGGCAGACTGCTTGAGCTCAGGAGTTCAAGACTGGCCTAGGCAACATGGTGAGACCCCATCTATACCAAAAAAATGCAAAGATTAGTTGGGCATGGTGGCATATGACTGTAATCCCAGCTACTTGGGAGACTGAGGTGGGAAGATTGCTTGAGCTTTGGAGGCAGGGGTTGCAGTGAGCTATGATCATGCCACAGCACTCCAGCCTGGACAACAGAGTGAGATACCATTTCAAAAAAAAAAAAATTGTTTGTGAAAACAATTGAGTTTGGCACTGGCAGACTTTTGACCTAATGGGTCCCAGCCTGCTGTGAAGAAGTAATCATAGGGCCAGTCAATGTACAGGGATCATCTTTGGCCTCTTAATATCACAGTCTGGTAAGATCTCAGATCCTTCACAGTTTCTAACTTAGAATACACTTGAATCGAATCTGGGTGAACAAGTGGCTGCTTTGACAGATAATAGGAGAAGTGACGTTATATGGCTTCTGATACTGGGCTATAAAAGGCCACACAGCTTGTCTCCTGGTCTCTGGCAAAGATCGTTCTGTAGACTCTCCTGCTCAGGATCTCCTCAGAAACCAGACACTAGACTGTAGGAAGCTCACATCAAATGAAGCCATGTGTAGGCACTGTGAATGTCTCTAAGCAGCAACACGTGAATGAAGAAGGCCTCAATGCTGCTGAATGACTCTAAGCAGCAACATATGTGTATAGAAACCCCAGATGATCTGTCCTTGGCTATATTAATTTTCCAAGGAGGGGCCCCATATCTCATGTAGCATGCAACAAAGACAAGACATTGGCACTGCACCTTGTCTGAATTCTTGTTTCACAGAATCTGTGAGCATCATAAAATGATTGTTTTGTTCACCCACCAGCCTTGAGGTGGTATGTTATGCAGCGATAGATGACTGGAAAAAAAAATAAAGATTAAATCCTATCTCTCTCAAAACTTTTGCATAAAAATTCCCTCCATAAGGGTTTTCCTTGATTTTTAAACCTCTAAAGCATCTAAATGTAATTTCAACAAACATTGCTCATTGCTGTCATTGCATTTTATGTGTGCAAATGCCAAATATTTCTGTTTATATGCTCTTAGAAGGCAAACCATATCAAAGAGTTTCTTTCATTTCACTGTATTAATACTAAATAATCATAAGAATGTAATAGGTTAATTCAAATGAAAGAATTCAATAAACCATTGAAAATATTACATAGGAAATGGAGTTAGAAAGATTGAGTATATATAAAAATGTGACCTAAATTAACCATTAGTAATTGAGCAAGTCATTGCATTATATAATACTATATATTGATGGCATAAATGCAATTCATTAAAACACATCAGTAGTAAATAACTAATATGGAATAATGATTTAAGGCTGAGATGATTTTAAATATTGTTTCCTTTTCATGGTACATTATCCATTATAGGGTTTGAAATTATATCTTGGTAGGTTTTGAAAACACAATTATTTAAAAAGAATGCCATGTTTCACAGCCACATATTTAAACTCCAAATTTATCTTTTTAATTTTACTGGTATATATAGAGATGTAGAAAATATTCTAATGCTTACATTATTTGTTACTTGATTCACACTTAAAATAAGCACTATTTTTATTATTTATCTACATTTTGAAATGTAAAGATTTAATGATGACAAATGATAACATTACTAATTTATAGAAAAAAAGTCAAATCATTGGTGAAATATTTCAATGTACTCGCAGTGTTTAGGAAATAGAATCATTTTATTAGTTCTCTATTATTTTGCAATAGACTCTTTTTGCATCCACTCTAATATTTTGTTTTGTTTTGATTTGTTACTTTCTCCTGTGACTCTGAATTTGTCTTCTTTTCTATCTGGACAACTAATGAAAAAGGTATTCATTGGCCTATTTAAATAAGTCTCCTTTGAGCTCACGTTATATTAAATGGTGACTCTTTTAAATACGCCATCCCTTTGAATTCAAAAGGGAGTACAGATAAATTAAGCCTTTTTCATTTAGACTCTATTGACCTGATTCTACTATAATGTATTTTTGTAAACACACATCTGTTGTTTATCATAAAAGACTAAAAGTATATTATAATTAGGAATATGCCAGTAATTTATTTGCTTCTTAACCACCTGCCTCATACAGGACCATATTTTCTCATGATACAATATTCTCTTATTATAAAAATAAAGTCTATATAAAAGAACATTATCTTAGGTTTTGAAAAGCATTTTGGTTTCAGTGTGATACATATTTTCAATAAGCGCTTTTGTATCGTGTTGGTAGTTACCTAGCAAGTAGAGACTATTGTTTTTTTGAAAATGTTCTATTTTAATGAATGTTTTAACTATATAACAAAACGACTATCTTGACCAATTGGAAAGGTCACTCATTATTCTTATTATTCCTGATAATTACACAGTCTTTCAAAAACTTTTCTCAACTTTTCTTCATTACAAAATTATTTTATTTATCAAAAACAAGTGTTAATAATTTTATTATTTTTAATGAATAGAATCTATTGTTAAGTTAAAACTCAGACTTTTACTTTTAAAGGACTTGTCTCATAGAGAAAATCAACATTACTTATGGAGTCTAGTTTATCTTTAAGACTTAATAATGCTAAGTAACCTAATAGTTAAATTGAGCACACACTTAGGATACCAATAAATAAAAGGATCAAAAATAAGAGGAAAATCATTGTTCAGAGGTGAAACAGTTTTAAAATGTTATATCACGAGAGTATTGTTTATATGAACTGCTTAAAACCTGTAGAAAGTAAACTTGTCCCTTTTAAAATTCCAACTGATAAAATATTTGCATCATTTGCTTATTGCTTGTCTGACAGGGACAATTTTGGAGTTCTCTCTTTTTTTTTTTTTTGAGATAGAATCTTACTCTGTCGCCCAGGCTGGAGTGCCAGTGGCGTGATCTCAGCTCACTGAAACCTCCACATCCTGGGTTCAAGGGATTCTTCTGCCTCAGCCTCCCAAGTAGCTGGAACTATACAGCACGTGCCACCACACCCAGCTAATTTTTGTATTTTTAGTAGAGATGGGGCTTCACCATATTAGCCAGGCTGTTCTCAAACTCATGACCTCGTGATCCACCCACCTTGGCCTCCCAAAGTGCTGGGATTACAGATGTGAGTTACCGCACTCGGCCTGGAGTTCTCTTTTAAAGAAAGTTGAAATTCATTGAAAAGAGCGACTACATAAATCAAAGGTTTATAACCTTAGAATTTAGGAATTCAAACAATTAAAAAAGTACTAAATTTAGATTATATTATTTTCTACCTGGATCTGTAATTTGACATGTGGAAGTGAGTGTGAAGACCTGAAAGTTTTCTTGATAAGCAATATGAGAAAAGTACTAATTACCATAGATACAAATGTGAGACATCTTGTGAAAATGATTGTGTCAGTTTTTGAAGGTTGCTGCTCTTGATGAAAATGACCCATCTTGATATTAAAATTTATACAATTGATACAATTCACTGATCTTTTCAGATTTCAACATTTTATTTTGGCTTATATTTATTTGGGTGTATAGTTTTACTTTTATACACTTTTATCATATCTGTATTTTCGTGTGTCTACCACTATAGCCAAGATACTGAACAATTTCATCACCAAAAAGATCCTTTATATTTCCCTTTTATGACCATGACCACCTCCCTCATGCCCCTGGCCATGTCTTTAACCCCTGAGCAATCACTATTCTCTTCTCCACTTCTAAAATTTTGTTAGCAGCTCATGACTGTAACACTAGCACTTTGGGATGTGAGGCAGGAGGATTCCCTAAAGTTTTACACAAGTTGTTGCCTGTATGAACAGTTTGTTCTTTTTATTTTGGAGTTGTGTTCCATGGTATCTCTGTACCAAAATTTCTTTAACCTACTTACCTTTTATGGGTTATCTGGGCTGATTCCTGTTTGGGGCTATTATAAACAATAATAATAGTAATAATAATAATAATATATTCTATAAATATTTATGTACAAATTTTTGTGCAAACACAAGTTTTCATTTCTTGGGGTTAATAAATTCCAAGTGGTGTAATTATTGAGTCATATGGTAGTTACATGTTTAGTTTCATAGAAACTGCCAAACTGATATCCGCAATGGCAGCACCACTTTGCATTCCCACTGGCAATGTATGAGTGATCCCATTTATTCACATCCTTGTCAGAAGTCGGTATTGTCGATTTTGTTTTTCTTTCTAGTCAGTCAGATAAGTGTGTGGACATTTTTTGTTTATAAGATGGTCTCCTTTTGAAAGCGGTGCAACTAAAAACCAAGACATACATTGTTCATGTTAATATGTCACTAGCATACTGTGAAAATAATAAGCAATACTGTGAAAAACAAGCAACTCAAAATCTAAACTGTTAGAACTCCTAATTATTTTGAGCCTTAAAGGAATGTGATTACGAGGCCTGAGTAACATGATAGGCAGCTGTAATCTAGGCAGCTGTAACCTCTGATTATAGATTAGCCTTCTTCCTTATCTACATTATTTTCTAAAATGTTGCAAATGACTAAAGGGCACGAGGGAAGACTCCTTCCCTCTTCACTGTTGATTCTCATTAGAGATGAGCTCCCCTCTTACTTTTCTCTCACAAAGACTTTATGGCTATCACATTGTCTTAAGATAGAATTTTAAATACATTATTTTAAGATGAAAAAAAAGCCATAAAAAAACAAGCTATAAGGAAAGGAAACACATGGCAACTAAAATGTAACTCGTAATATCATAGCATCATATTGAAAAATTTATAATCTTACTAAACTTTCTTTTCTGCCTATATAAGCAAAAATTTGTCATTTAACTTTAGAGTGCTGCCCATGTTTATCTGGAGTCTTTGTCTCTCAGATGACCATGTCCAGCTTTTTGCTTGAATAAACTCTTTAAATTGGATTCTGATCCTGTTGATTATTTTAGGCTAAAAATAGCATCTGGCATAGAATAAGTACACAATAAATAGTTGTTGAATGAATAAATAAATAATATGACTTTTTCTTATGAATAATGTTCTGTTGGAATTAGTCTTTCTTCTGTGTTCTTTAAATAGCAACAATTTGAAATATCCTATTAGATCCAGGCATGTGAATTAGTCTTTGTGTACAGCAACACAAAATTGTTACAGTGACATTTTCTTATATTTGAAGAATTATCTTTATATGAAAAATTAGACAAAAAGTGTTTCTTGTTCATTCACTCATTCAATAAATATTTATTAATCAATAATCTGTGCCAAGGACCATTCTTTGCCCTGAGAATGACACATTCAAAAATAAAAATCCCCATTTTCATAGAAATATCTTGGTGGCAGAGTCATAAAATTAGCAAGGTTTGTGTATATACACACACACATATAAAATGTATGTGAATATAAATATACATTTTATAACATTTAAATAAATTATCTATACATGTATTCATATGTGTGTATTTGTAGAAAATTTCATGTACTAGAAAGTGGTAAGTAGAGAAATTAAATGGGAAAAGAATATATTATTTAGGAATACATTCAGCGGCAAGTAGCAGAAACATTTGACAAGAGTGGATTAAAATATAAATTTCTTCAAGTTAGGTATTGGTGACATTTACTAAAAGTTCACGATACCATCTCTTATGGCTTTACAATTCTCTTAGCATTCTGATAGTGTTCAAAGGTTATCACTGTACCTCCTCAGGTCAGAATTACATGCAGAAAAAAGAGGAATTAGTAACTGTATCAGAAAAGCTGAAAGGTCCAAGAATGCTACAGGTGAATTCCATTTTCACAACTTTAGCTACAGCAAGTTTAAATGGCTCTGAGTAAAAACAGAAGTCTTTGTTTCTGCGCAAAGGAAATTACTGAATTACTACCACCATCCCTACTGCCATCATCACCACTTCTAAAGTATATATTGAGCACTTAGGATGTACTGCACTGATTGTAATAAAAAAAATTCACCCACAATGAATTGTATTCAGAAAGATTAATGAAGGACCTAGAACAAGTAAATGACTGATCCTAGATGACTTCATCCCAGTCTGCCACCAGTGGGCTTCCAGATCCCCAGATGCTGTTCTCCAGTTCATATGTAGGAATCAGGGTTAAAATTTATGCTCTCCCTCTAGAAAAGCTAATTTCATAAAATTTGAATGTGAAAAAGCCATAATATAAAATGAACTAGGGCACTCCAAAGTCACATTGGACTCTGTTATACGTAAGGAAAAGAGCCCTCATTTTGTGAAAATACTGATATTTGGGGGTTAGTTTGTATAACAGTTAGCTTACTTGTGAATAATAATGTTACCTATTCAACAGAGTTGTGAGAATTACATACGTTAATAATTCTACTTAGAAGAGGTATGTAACACATGCTCTATATATGCATTTGTTTTTTCACAAAGTCAAAGTAAAAACATTAAATATTTCCTAATTAAATGTATGATGTTCTTTCCAAAACCTGTTTTTCTTGACATCTGTATTTCATGTTAATTGTATAATCAATTTTAGTTCTAACTAATTTCTTACGTTCTCTTCTTACCCACCTCACCCTCAAATTCCTAGAACTTATAATGTCAAGGATTATCAGACATTTGGGGTTATGTAATTTATTTGCAGGTGGTGGTGGCGGGGCCTGTCTCATGCATCATACAATGTTTAGCAGCATCCCTGACTTTCACCCAATAGATGTCACTAGAAGCTTCTCAGGTGTGACAACTCAAATGTCCTCTGACATAAAACACCTCATGTTGAAAGCCAGTGGCCCAGAGTGAGGAGAAACTGAGAAACACCTGTGTTTTTATTTTATTTTATTTTATTTTATATTTTTTCCTTAATGTATTTCACACAGCACACTGTTGCCTATAATGAAAGCTGCTGCTCTAGTTAATTTAAACAAAAATATATTTACTGCAATGCATGTATAATTGTTGGAAGGTGGTTCAGTATCCCAGAAAAGATTCTTGAAACAATGCAGCAAAACTTGTCCACTAGGGATTCGGTATCTCTTATTATTTGAAAATTGATAAGTCAAATCACTGGCCAAGGTGCTAGGTCAAGGCCATTCCATCTCAGCCTTAGTTCATGATAGCAAAGTAGCTAATCCATGTTATGCCCCTCACAACCACAAAACCAGAAATAATGCATTAGGATCTCTTGTATAATATCACCATGGAGAGAAAAAATAAGATGTCTCCACATGCGGGCTTACCAGCAGAAGAGAAAATGCGTTACTCTATCCCATTTCAAACCTTCAAATTTATACAGCTACTTTTGCTTAGGGAAGTTAGGTCAAAGTCAGAACTGAAATAAGTGAGTATGGGAAATGGAGTCTTTAGTTTTATAACTTCAAATATGAAGGAGTACATGTTACAATAGAGGTGTAATAGAATAGAATGATCCACTTGGCAATATCTGCCTGCCAGTCTATTACAATAATTCATAATAATTCCTTACCTTTACAATCTGACTCTAACCTATATTCTCAGGCTTTTAGATACACTTTTCCATTTATGAGACCTATATTCTAGTAAAACTTCCTTTTAGCTACTCTGCAAATTCACCGAGTTCCCCCAAATGCCTACTCTTTTTGTGATTTTGTTCTTGGTTTTATGTTTTTCTGTTACTATCTTCTACTTAGGCTCTACTAATCAACTTAAGAAAGCTTATTTTTCAAACTACAGATTAAATGCCACCTCATTCATAATTTCATATTTACTGGCCCTACCAGGAAGTATGTTATTTCAAGTTGCACAGATTGTGTACACTTTCATTCATAAAGTTATCATGTGTGCATTTCTCATGCATATCATATCTTCTTTATTACAGTGTAAATTTACTAAAAAGGGTGTTCATGTAGAAAAGTTCACTGAAGAAATTTATAAAAAAGAACACCTGGCTATTTGGGACAAATATTAACTTTATTTGTCTACTATATTAAGCTACTGAAGATACATGCTAATAAACACTATAATAGTAATAATCTTTGAGCACAACTTTTAAAGCAACAGGAGCCACTATTTTTTAGATCATGACTATTGCAAATAAAACAA
The DNA here is from genome assembly GCF_000951035.1 of Colobus angolensis palliatus. Classification (NCBI taxonomy): domain Eukaryota; kingdom Metazoa; phylum Chordata; class Mammalia; order Primates; family Cercopithecidae; genus Colobus; species Colobus angolensis. The sequence goes on along the minus strand of NW_012114544.1, from coordinate 4,745,645 downwards.
TTATCTGGAAAAGTATTAATTAAAGAAATACTTTTTTACTATTTAACTAAAAATGTATTTATTAAATATTAAAAATAATAATTTTTCAAGTATTTGCCTACAACCAACAGGTCATTATGAGTTATTCAATGTGGAATTTAATTAACTTACCCCTTTGTCATAACATAAATTACTCTTACCTGGTGTATCAAACTAGCTCATGCTCCAATATTACATATATATTCCCAAAGAATTATTTATTATACTCCTACTGTGAGTAATCAAAGTAAATAAAATAAGTCCAACCCAATGAGGACAAATAGAGACTATTTCTTTAGTCCTTGTATAGCGAGTGATAAACCAACATCACTTGAGTTTTGCACAAACTTACAGGCAGGCAGAGGAATAGGAAAACTTTATAGTGAAAAAAGGGGAAGGCTTCATTCAGTATGTACTGATTGGAGGTTGTTGCCATGGGAGAAAAATGCATGTTAGGCTTTCTCTGGTTTATTCTGGTTTGGAAATGAGGGCAAAACATAGGAAATTCAGCAGCTGTTGAACAAGTCTGGATTGTTCTAGGCACATTGTGATAAAGGCTGTGATTTGACTTTCTGGCCTGATTACTGTAGCATAGTGGTTTGACTTCCTGAGTCTCTCGATCAGATTTCTGTTGTATATCGTCTGACTATTGTCTATTTGTATATTCAGTCTCTTACTGCCGTAATTACACACTTCAATATCTGGTTGTCTTTCTTTCTTTCTTATTTTCCACTTTTCCACTTTTATTTTCTTATTTCGACCAAAATATATTAATGGAGCACCTAGCATATGAATGACACCGTGCCAGACAGCGGCTATATAATGACGACTATCACGTCATAGAGCTTATAGTTCACACAATTCATGTGCAGGATTTTTGCTAGCAGAGGAAGGGCTGTACTCAAATTTAGTCTTATAATTGTGGGTTACAGATACAACTGGTATAGCCAAATGAAAGGCATTGGTTAAATGGGGAGTCCTTCCAACAGACAGCAACCTATTTGAAGGCCTGCAATGAGAAAAATACTTTGTTCATTGGAGTAAATGCTAGATCATTAGTACACATAGAGCATTGTGGCTTAAAATGAGGGTGTTGAGTTAAGTAGGGCCAGGTTACATTTGTGAAGAATTTTAAAAACTACCTATATAAAACAGAAGCAAAGCTTAGGAAAGGGCTCTCATTAAAATTGTGTCTGACTAAATTTCTCACTAACTAGAGTGAGAAATAATAAGTTACAGTCGACTATGCAGGATTAATCCTCTTTCTCAAATTCATGTGGCAAAGACCTTTTCGGATGAAGTTAAAAACTTGAACCAGGCATGTAAGATGACAAAAACAACAACAACAACCAAAAAAAAGGCCTTTTTTTTTTTTTTTCCCACAGATAATGCTAAATATGTGTCCCTGGGTTCTTCCCGAAATTAATCTACCGAATAATTCTAGTCTTGATTATACCCATATTTTCCATTAAACTCATGCCAGAAAACATAGACAAACCTCGGAATTTCTAGGGCCCAACATAGTAAGCAACTATGATATTGTTGAATAAGGTAGGCAGACATTTACATAACCAGTATTGTGGGAAATAATCTTACATTGAACTGTAATCATATGGCAAGAAGTACCAATCATTCAACAGCTAAATCCACATTCTGTCTACTAGAGGCAGGCCACATCAGCTCTATAAGTATGCCTTTTGCAGCCTGATTTTAATTATAAATGTTAGTGCCTAGGATGTAGGTAGAACAGTTTTTTGTTTTTTATTTTGCTAATTAGTGAAAACCCATACATGAAAAATAGGAAAACAGAAAAAGAATATGACCAATTATATCATCAAGGGCATTGCAACCACAAATAAAATGCTGGGAGCAATTAAAAAGAATTAGGTAGGCAAATTTAAAAATTATGAAAGAGGAATTGCTGTTAATTGGCATTATATTATAAAGATAATAAAGTTGTATTTGCATTCTATACTGTCAGTAGTCTTACTTTGTGCATGTGTGACTTTTGTAATTAAAAACTATATTATGAAAAGAAAAAAATGCCACATATAAGAGGTTTTCAAAATTATGAAAAGTACACTCAGAATGATCCCTTTTGTGTTAAAATGAATATATATGTAAACATGTAGATAAGTGGCTATAAATATGTATATTTATAGATATAGATGTGCATGAATATATTCATGTATTTATGAATGTTTTTATAAATAAATATATAGGCCAGGCACGGTGGCTCATACCTGTAATCCCAGCACTTTGGGAGGCTGAGGAGGGCAGACCACCTGAGGTCATGAGTTGGAGACCAGCCTGGACGACCGTGGCCAACATGATAAAACCCCATCTCTACTAAAAATAGAAGATTAGCGGGGTGTGGTGGCACATGCCTGTAATCACAGTTACTCAGGAAGCTGAGGCAGGAGAATTGCTTGAATCCGGGAGGCAGAGGTTGCAGTGAGCAGAAATTGGGCCACTGTACTCCAGCCTTGGCAACAGAATGAGCCTTCATCTCAAAAAAATAAAAATAAGTAAGTAAATAAATAAATAAATGTGTATAAATAGATAAATAGAGCAATAAATAGATCAGCTATGTGTGTATTAAAAAAAATCTGAGAAAACACATCACAGACTGTGATATGGTTATACATGCAGAGTCAAAGTATAAAATAGAGATTAAGGAAATTGGGAAAAGTTGCTTCAATCTTTCAATTGTCTACATTCTGTATTATTTTAATAATATTTAACTATGAACAATAATGTTCTATAATCTAAAATAAACAAATGTGTTAAATGAACATATGAAGGACAGACATAATTGATTATGTACAATGTCTAAGGAGAAAGAAAATATACAATCTATTTGAACAGAATCAGTAATACATTATAATAAGTAATGGGACATAAAATAGTAAAAGATGAAACCATAGTGAGATATTAAAGATTTTTGTTCTGTAGAGTTTCAATTGCGTTTGTGAATTTTCTAATAGAAACTGTTGTCTTAAGATACGATGATCATTCTGCATACTGTAAAGGGGAATGTTTTCCCTGTAGTCTCTTCACAGGTATATTTGGTTTATCTATTTCATTTTTAAAATATATCCTCTAAAACATTCATACATAAAATGCGTAGAAATAATTCAGTTAGTGTTCGACCTTGAACATATGAATAAAACCAAGATATGCTGTCTATATTTGTACACAGGAAAAGAGCTGATCATATTTTAGTTATTCTAAGAAAATAATGCCATGTAAATACCCTTTCTTTTTATCGAAAACTACTGTATATGGATTTCTTTGACAGCTTACTATAAGCTCTAGTTGCTTTTGTAGCGAAAAACCAGCAATGTATTTGAAAGGTCATTCAGGACTAGGCACAATAATTTCAGCTGATCAAATCAATTATTTATACAATGAACTACAGTATGGTTCCCTCTAGAAATTACCTTATAGCTACTCACTCCCACTGAACTCTAAGAAAAGTGACATTTTGAAATACAAAGCTTGTTCTCTTCACTGAGCTTAATATGTATCGGTATCTCTCTGTGGCTCTTTTCTCTATTGAATAGCTGTCAGTCAGCAAGAGAGGGCCCATTCCCTAAGCACACTGCACAGTGGGTTTTCTTGACATGATGGAAAATTTTCCAGTTGGCAAAAGTAAAGATTGAGGGAGGTAAAGCTTTGGACTCAGCATGAAAGGTAATAGAGCCATTAACCAAATACCAAATTCAGAGGTGCTGGTACTGCACAACCAGACAACTAAGACAGCTATGAAGCAGGTTTAATGCTCTATAGGGCACAAGTTTAGCAGAGTATTTGGCAGATTAAAAAATGTAATAGAGAGGGAAACATCTTTGAATTAGAGCTTTTGGTATGGGATTAGTGTTATTTTAAACTAATAATATTTAGTACATAGAGCTTTTGACATAAAGTGAACAAGATAGTATCCAGACACTGGTATAATTACATAAATAAATAAATCACTATCTTATACTCTATCTAGAATAAAATAATTACATCTATAATCCTTACATTTTATTATATTCTCTGTTGTTGTATTTGTTTATTATAACAAGACTAATATTCTAATAATGACTAGAACAACAATGTTCAGGAGATAGTTTTACTTCTATGTTTGTTTCACTTTTTATACTTAGATGAAATTGCAGATTGCTCCAAACCTTTGTTTTCTATAATAATAATTAAAATAATATGCTTATATAATCATTGGAGCCCCATCTTGTTTTAAAGCACATACAGATATCAATTATCAATTCCTGTGCGAAAAAGCAATCATCTCCAATCTTAGCAGTCCAAAACAAACCTTTATTATTGTAACATTTCTGTAGGTCAGGAATCTGGGCACAGCTAATGTGAGTCCTCTGGCTCAGGGTCTCCCATGAGGCTATTATCAAGTGTTGACTTGGATTGTAGTCATCTCAAGGCTCAACTGGATTTGGATGGGCTTCTAATATTTCACATGACAGTTAGCAGGATTCAGTTTCTCGTGGGCTGCTGAACTGTGGACCTCAGTTTCTTGTTGACTAGTAGCTGGAGGCCATCTTCATTTCCCTGTTAGTTGTCTTCCTTCAGAATGTGGTTAGGGAGGAATAGGAAGAAGTCACATTTTCCTTGTAACCTAATCTTCGGGTGACATTCTACCACTTTTGCAGTACTATTTGTCATAAGTCATGAAGTTCAGTTTATACACAAGGGCATGAATACCAGGAGACAGGAATCACTGGGAGCCATGTTAGAAGCCACCGTAAAGATTCAATAACTGTAGGTTGGCTTCTTGTAAAATTGGGAGTTTAAGATAGTGAGAAAATGTGTATATTATTCTAGATAAACGCAATTGGGTAAAAACTGGAAGAAATTAAATTATCAAATTCTTACCTTAATTTCTAAATTTTTTTGGTTTCTTTTAAAATTATGAATATAAAATTGTGAGGTTGAATTTGTAAAGGGCGTTATTCATTTATAGGGAGTGGTTCATTTTGTAAACTTCTCTGAAACACTTTAAAAAAGAAAAATCTTTCAACCAGCCCTTGTAGGTTAACACAAAATATGTTCTTCAAAATAAAATTGTCTTGAATTCTGGACAAGTGGTCCCTGGAGCTTTGAAGAAATCACGTGTCCAGCCAGTTTGATTTATAAACAACAAAATGTAGTGACAGGAATATCGTGAATAAACATGAGCACCATCCACAAGTCACTGTCAACTACATGACATCAGACTAACAAATGCACCCACTTGTATCTGTTCACATCACTATTTTGAGGCAAAATAATGAAAGCAAACAAGGAAAAACATTGTAGTCCAATAAATAACAGAAACAAAAGCAACACAAGCTTATACACTTGACAATGTACAGTTCTCTGAAGTAAAGCTGGTTTTATTTGTATTTCATTCAAACTATGTCAAATAAAACTCTTAGTAGACTTTCTTGGCAAATAGAAGTCTATAATATATTGTGTCCAAGAGTTGAATCTTTGAGGTTGATTCGGCATCAAGGAGCATATCTTTATGCTATTTTATTAGCTAGTTAATATTTATAGTGGTGAACTCTTCACACTGGCAGAAAATTAATAAAAGAGATAATAACTTGTTTCAATTACCATTATTTCTAACAGTTCTCCCTGCTTTCATCCTTGTTTATCTCTAGTCCTCGTCAACATGGCAATTGAAATGATCATATTACAATTTGTCAGTAACATATGTTTTGTTTTGTTTTTCCCTTGGAGAAGCCATTTGTAAAAATCCTACAATGGCTCCCATCTCACTCCAAGGAAACATGTGATTGAAGGGATCACAAGAACTTGCAATATCCACTCTGCTCTCTGTCCAATATCTTTCTACTTTGCTCCACATTTTGCATTTATTTCAGACACAGGGGCCTGTTTGAATTCTCTGGAATTTAGCCGGGATATTTTATCTTGCCTCAGGCCATTGTTTTTGTTTACTGTGCCAGGATCCTTTCTTCCTGGAAATTCATATGGGCTCCCTTCCTTATCTACATTAAGCACTTAATTAAATGTCTCCTCAGTGGGGTCTTGCCAGTCCATCCTATTTAAAACTGAACCCTACCTCCCAATATATATCCTGATTTCTGCTTTGTTTTTCTCCATAAGTTATCACCAGTTAATGTGCCATGTAATTGTTTATTTTGTTGATTTTCTATCTTACCACATGTCCACAGCAACATAAGCATTATAAAGACAGAACATTCTGCCCCTTTGCCTCATTGATAAGTGAAAAGCTAGAATAGTGCTTCATACCAAGTAGGTTTTCAATGAATATTGAGAATAAATATTGGAATGAATAAAGAGCTTGACCACTGCAGGTGTATTAATTTAGGGAAATGGCTTTCAGTGTTTGAAATGTGCCTGTATCTGTCTATTTTTTTAACCAAAGCATATATGTATTATTGGTATCTTCTCAATGTAATAACTATTTGATAAGAATATGTAAGAATAGGTATTTGGGGTATGTTTATATTAATAGCACTCAGGGCCATTGGAAATATTTCCTCCCCCTAATTCTTGGCCTAAACTCTCTAATTCTAATATGTTTGTGTGTATGTCCTTGTCAATTTCTAACTCAAAAACATAGCTGTATTCCCTCTCCCTTACCATCTCCTGAGAAGCTCCCGTATCAGCTAACACTAGTAGAACTCTTCCCCCACAGTTACAAGATGCAAATGTTCTACTCATATCAACATAATCTTTTAGGGAATCCAGAAAAACAATCTTAATTTAAAAATCAAAGGGAAACTATCAAATTCAAAGGTTCAAATTAAGTAATCCTTTATTTTATGTGCAAGTAGGAAAAAAGTCAAATTTTTTATTTAAAAATTTCAAAGCAAGAAACTGAAATGGTCCTTTGAAAGTTTGTTAATACAACCCCCTGCCTTTAAAAAGGTTAAGACCTCAATCACTCCGGGTAACTCCTACCTTTGTAAGCATTATTCTAATTAAATGACAGAGTGATAGAGTGCCTGCTCTGTCATTAATGAACCACTTTACATTTGCCAGTTAACACTGTACTTCTTTGGTAGTCCTTTCTTGGAAGATAATAACATACAATGCCTTCTTTCTAACAATCTCTTAGTTTTCTAATTCACTTTTCTATCTTAAAAGGGATATGATCTTTAGGGTAGATGAAAAGAAGTTTTTTCTTTTTTATTTCACAAATATTCCCAATTTCCAGAGAGTGCAAAATGGTAAATAGAAAAAAAATATAATAGTTGTTTTTAATTCATTGTGTAAATATGAGGTATCTTGGTTCTAGGATAGGTATATGTGGGTAGTTAAAATGTTGGGTTTTAAAGTCAGACGAACCTGGGTTGAATCTTTAGCTGAAACTAATTCCATTCTTTACAAATATTTATTTAACCTCTCTACTGCTTAGTTTCCTTATTTGAAAAACTAATAATATCATATATCAAGTAAATAATATTAAGAATATAATAGTACCAAGAAAATAGTATAAAGTAAATAATTTTGATATGGTAATTAATTGTATACTATTAGTGAATTTCAGAAAATTATTCTTGAGTCAATTAACAATAATGCATTATTATTATTATGCTATAGCAGACACAGTGTCTTTTTTCAAGCTCTAAACTCAAAAAAAAATTTAGATACTTTTCATGAATGAGGGTTATTTATTCAGAATTTCCTTTAAAACACAACAGAATGGGCAGGGTTAGGCGCTTGATGCAGGTATCATTTGACCAGAAGACCTAAGTAAAGTGAGAGAGCAAAGCTTGAGATTGTTTTAGAGAAAAACATTCCACACAGAGAAAAGAGGAAGGGTATAACCTTGAATTAATCCAAGTAATCAACTAATAAAGTAAACACAATGAAAACTAATTCCAGAGACTTTGAGTTATTAGGAACAAGATTTTTTTTTTTTTTGATAATTTTAACAGCTTTCTTGAGATATAATTGATATACAATTAACTGCATATATTTATAGTATACAATTTGGTAGGTTTTGACATATGTATATATCCACTAAATCATTACCACAAATGAAGAAAATGATCAAAACCAACACCTACAAGTTTCATAATGCTGCTTCATCTTCCTTTGTTATCTCTTCTTTATGCCTCTCCTTTCCCTAATCCCAGAGGCAATACAAACCAGCTTTGTGTCAGTATGCATTAGTTTACATTTTAAACAATTCTACATAAATTAAATAATACAGCATATTCCTGTCATTATCTGGTTTCTCACTTGGAGTAGTTTATTTTGAGATATTTCCAAGTTATCACATGTATCAGTAGTTAACTTATATTGATTGCTGAGTAGTATTACACTGTATGGATATACCATACTTTATCATTTATCCTCTGATAGACATTAGGATTGTTTTCAGGTTTGTTTTTGTTTTTAAGAGGTGAGGTCTCACTGTCTCACCCCAGCTGAAGTACAGTGGTATCATCACAGATCACTACATCCTTGAACTCCTGGGCTCCAGGGATCCTCCTGTCTTGGTCTCTCAAGTAGCTAGTACTGCAGATATGCTCCACCATACCAGTCAATTTTTTAAATTGTTTTTTAGACAAAAATCTCACCATCTTGCTCAAGGTGGTCTCAAACTCCTGAACTCAAGAGACTCTCTCAACTTGGCCTTCCAAAGTGACAGGAAGACAAGTGTGAACCACCAGGCATGGTCCCATTTTCAGTAATGACTATTACAAATAAAACTTTTATGAATATTCATGTGAATTTTTATGAAAATACTTTTTTTTCTCTTAGCTAAGTCCCTAGTATTGGAATGGCTGGATCATATGAGACATATATATTTAACTTTTTAAGAATCTGACAAGTGACTTTTTAATATGCTCTATTAGTTTACAATCACAACAGTAGAGTATGAGAGTTTCATTTTCCACACACCTCATCAACACTTAATATGTTCAATATTTTTAAATTTAACATTTCCAGTGGGAGTAAAGTGATATTTCATTTAGATATCAATTTGTATTTCCTTAATGACTAGTGACTTGTGTCATGGTTGTGTCTACTTATTTTCTATTCTTTTGTTTTTTTTCTGATGGAGGGTGTATTCATATCTTTTGCACCTTTTTAATCGCAGGTATCTTGTATATGTCTTGGGGATTCATTCCATTAAACCAAATGACCCTTAACAGATTTTTCCTGAGTAATCTCATTTCTATCCCCAGATTCAGCTGAGATAGCTAACTATATCCTTGAGTCACATATAGAATCTATTCAAGGAGCCATCTGTGTTACTAACAATCTGAAATTTTGATCTTTTGAGATAGTTTTCTAGACATGCCCTTGACTTTCTCTTCAGAGCCAATTTTCCTGACAGTGACTCTCCTAATTTTAGAGCCTTTTGTAATCCAAATATTTCCCAAATACTGGTTTCTTTTTCTTACCAATTCTTCCCTCAATCAGTTTCATTCTTTTCACATTTCATGAGAAGCAGCAAGGACAATTCAGACTGCACCTTCAACATTTTGCCTGGAAATATCCTCAGCTAAATATCTAAGTTCATTGTTTGCAAGTTTGTTTTTTACATGACTGCAGGACATCATTCAGCTCTGTTTTCTGTCACTATGTAACAAGGATCCCCATTTCTACAGTTACCATGAACTTTTTTTGTCATTTCCATATGAGCCCTCATTAGCAGTATCTTCAATGTAAGTATTTCTTACAATATAGTCTGCTTATTATGACTTAGTTTCTAAGAAGATACATATGTATTTTCTTCTATCATCCTAACATTCAAGTCTTCAACAGCATAGTCATTAACATGCATATGTCTAAATTCTATTTGAGGTAATGTCACTCCTTTTCTTTCTATCATGCTCCTAAAAATTCTTCCAGCATCTGCACACCACCCAATTAAAAAGTCAATTCTGTGTCTTTAGGTATTTGTTACAGCAACACTTCCTGGTACTAAACTGTATATACATTTTCCATTGCTAATGAAATTGCCAAAAATTTCGTGAGTGTAAACAATACAAATTTATTTTCTTGCTGTTCTGAGGATCAAAAGTTTTCAATGAGTCTTAGTGGAGTAAAATTAAGAAGTCATCAGAATCATATTTTTTTTGGAGTTTTAGGGGATAATTCATTTATTTAATTGTTTCAGTTTCTAGGAGCTGCTCATATTCATTGGCTTGTAGAACTCTTCTTTCCCCAAAGGCAACAATGGACATTTAAGTCTTTATCTCATTGCATCGTTCTTATGCTTACTCTTCTTCTGCTTCTCTCTTCCACGTTTAAGCACCTTTGTGATTACATTGGACCACCCAAATAACTTATGGTACTCTTCTTATTTTAAGGTCAGCTGATTAGCATCCTTAATTTCAGGTGTGACTTTATTTATTTATTTATTTATTTTTGAGACAGAGTTTTGCTCTCATTGACCAGGCTGCAGTGCAGTGGTGTGATCTCTGCTCACTGAAAATAGAACCACTGTATTGTTCCACATTCCCATATGTGAGTTCATATTTAAAGGACATAAAATCACTATCTCAAAGGGATACTTACACTCCCATGTTTATAGACCATTTATGCTTAATATTATTATTGATATGGTTAGATTTAACTCTGCCATGTTTCTATTCTTATTTTTGTTTTTTTTCTTTTTCCTCTTTTTTGCTGCTTTATTTTTAATTTAATTTTATTTCTATTGACTTATTAGTTACAAGTCTGTTTTGTTATTATAGTGGTTGATTTCAGGCTTATAATAAAGACATATTATTGCCTACCTTCAAGGTGATATTATACTTGTAATACAAGTATATATTGTACTTGTATATATTGTACTTGTAATACAAGAAGCTTACATTAGTAGGATACTTTTAGTTTTTCATTCCTGAGTGATTATGTGTGTGTGTGTGTGTGCATATATATGTGTGTATATATATATATGAGTGTATATATGTGTGTGTGTCTATATATATGAGTGTATATATATGTGTATATATATATAATTATATATATATCCCACCACACTTGTTACTATTTGTTTAAGTAGTCAATTAAAATTTAGATAGATTTTAATAAAAAATGAAATCATATATTTACCCACGTAATCAGCATTGTATTTATCATTACATTGTGTGGTTTTATATTTCCATTTGATGTCATTTTACTTCTATCTGATAATTTTATTTTCCCATTGTTTTGTATTATTTATCTTCTCAGGATGATCTGTCAGCTTATATACGGCTGTGAAACTCCTTATTTTGTGTTCAGTTTTGAAAAGTTTGTTGCTGGGTTTAGAATTACAGGTTACTTTGAATGTTGTTTCTGTAAACTAAAAATGAAATTCTAAGGCCCTCAGCCACCTGAGTGGCCCCCATCTCAGCCAAGGGTGATCCAAAGTTAAAATGAATAACAAGTTAAAGCCATGATGGGAAGAAGAGGTCAACCAGAAAGAAGTATCAAAATATTTTTTATTTAAGGTCTGTTCTATGATTTTAAATTCCTCAAGCCTAGCTACTTTAAACTTATTGCCAATTTTCTGTCCACCATAAGCATTTGTGGTCACCATTATCTGTCATTTTCATACTGCTCCAACATGATCCTTTGCATACATGGTACTGTATGCTCTATAACAATATACTTCATGCAATTTGAACACCCCAGCTTCTTTCAGGCTTTATCTTCTGAGACGGTTTGGCTCTATGTCCCCACCCAAATCTCATTTCAAATTGTAATCCCCACGTGTGGAGAGAGGGACTTGGTGGGAGGTGATTGGATCATTGAGGAGGTTTCCCCATGATGTTCTAGTGATAGAGTTCTCATGAGATCTGATCATTTGATAAGTGTGTGGTTCTTCCTCCTCCATGTTCTCTTTCTCCTGCCACCATGTAAGAAGTCCTTTGCTTCCCCTTCTTTTTCCTGAGGCCTCCCCAACCATGTGGAACTGTGAGTCAATTAAGCCTTTTTTTGTTTATAAATTACCCAGTCTCAGGTAGTATCTTTATATCAGCGTGAGAATGGACTGACACATCTTCCTTTAGTGCTTACATTTCTTCAGTGATCCTTCCTTCACTGTGAATATAAAGATCGTCCTATAACCTTGATTTCCTGATTGCATAGCATGTATTCATCCTCTAGGAAATCCTTTCTGTGGTCCATTCTATTTGAATCGATCATTAGCTCCGTTGTTTTTCTACTGTTCTATAAATTTGGTTAACACTGATAAAACTTTATTTGCCTGATGTGCTATTATGTTATAAACTCCTTCATGACAGTAGTGATATCTGTTCAATTTTGTACTTCAAAACAAAGCAAAGTACCTCATACAAAATAGGATTCAAAACATGCTTTAAATGAACAAATTGTTGACTGACTGAGTGAACAAAAACTAAATATGCTTATTCCCAATCTGATAATTAGTAAAGTACAATAATCCATATTGATAGACTCTAGGATTAAGGTGAAAAGCATGGATTTTGGTGAATAAATAGAAGTAGGTACTATTTTTTTCAAGATGCTGTACTTAGAAAAATCAATTAATTGAGGTTCAATTTATATAATATTTATGATATATGACCTTAGTGAGGTCAAAATTGACCTTTGCCCTGATAAGAGAGCTTTTAGTAAAAAAATTAATAATGCATACATGTTTTTATACAATATTTTAAAAAGAATTATTATACACTTAAGAAAATAATCTTTTATATATTTTTTATTTTGTGTAAACGGTGGTGAGTTTTTAAAAATAGTTTTATTACTTCAACTCATAGATTTGTATCCTGCTTATTGTACATAAATACAATGAATTTCTTAAATGTATAAATAATCAGTGAAAATGGAAAGAGTAGAACCTCTTTTTGGAAGCTTTGTGTAACTAGTATGTTTTCTAAACAAATATTTTTAGGGGTCAAGGGAAATATTCCCCGTTGCTCTCTGAAGATTTGCTGAAAAATCACCTGACAAAAGGCAGATTAATAGGAAAAAGGACATACAAGTTAATTAACACGCAAAAGTGTATTAGTCTGTTTTCACACTGCTTTAAAGAACTACCTGAGACTGGGTAATATATGAAGCAAAGAGGTTTAATTGACTTATAGTTCTGCAGGCTGTACAGGAAGCATGGCTGGGGAGGCCTCCGTAAACTACAATCTTGGTGGAAGACAAAGGGAAAGCTAGGCATGTTTTCTCATGGTGGCAGCAGAGACAGACAGTAAAGGGGGAAACCATCAGATCTTGTGAGAACTCATTCACTATCATGAGAACAGCCTGTGGGAAGCTGTCTGCATAATCCAGTCACCTCTCACTTGGTTTTTCTCTTGACACATGGGGATTGCAATGTGAGCGGCGATTTGGGTGGGGACACAGAGCCAAACCCTATCAACAAGGAACCACAGATTGATTACTGCCTCCCCAGACAATTACAGAAGCTATATATGATCTTGAGGTTATAGAAAGAAATTAAGCTTGGGAGCATGACAAAAATTGGTTATGGTGGTAAATCAGGTTAATAGCATCAAGAAAGATTATGGAGAGGAGAGAAGAAGAAGCCTGGCTGGCAAATGTGGTCTTGTTATGTAGCTGAAACCTCAGAGTTAGCAGCACTCAAAGACAGTAGATGGTAAATGTTTCTTTCAGATCTTTGAAAGTGTCAGATTCTCAGTTAATCTTTTTGGATCTGGACAAAGCAGGGCCTCAGAGAGGGCCTGGTTACATCAGTGCAGATTTCCTCTACAGATGTAAATCTCTCCCACAAAAGGCAAATTTTCAGTGCTACTTCTTTGGAGGGCCCTCTAAGTAGTCATCTCAAAGTATGTTAAAATATATTTTAGGGTGAAATCTTTGAGTTTCTTTCACTAGAGAGAAAAACTCTTTAAAATATATTAAATATGCATTTCCCAATAAATAACAGGATCAATTTCAGTACATCAAAATCAATGTTTGATAGTAATTTATATTTATATATCTTTCATTCTCGGTAGAAATAGCACACTATATATTTTTTTCAAAGAATAATCATAACATTTACCACTGCTGACAGTGTATTTTTCCATATCAGTTATTATGGGGAATGTCCTGGCATTCAACATGAAATTTGAAGGTTGACAAAAACAAGCAATGGTTGGAAAGAACTCCCTATTTGATAAATGGTGCTTGGATAACTGCTATCAATATGCAGAAAATTGAAGCCGGGCCTCTACCTTTCACCACATACACAAATCAGCTCAAAATGGATCAAAGATTTAAATGCAAGGCCTCAAACTATAAAATTCCAGGAAGACAATCTAGGAAATACTCTTCTTGACATTAACCTTGGCAAATAATTTTTTGACTAAAAAAAGGAATTGCAACAAAAACAAAAATAGGCAAGTAGGACCTAAGTAAACTAAAGAACTTCTGCACATCAAAACAAGCTATCAACAGCGTAAATAGACAACCTATGGACTGGGAGAAGATATTTGCAAACTATGCATCTGACAAAGGCCAGAATCTACAGGGAAATTAAACAATTCAGCAAGCAAAAACCAAATAACTCCAATAAAAAAATGTGCAAAAGACATGAACAGACCCTTCTCAAAAGAAGACATACATACAAGTTGCCAACACAATTATGAAAAAATGCTTAACATCTCAGTAATCATCAGAGAAATGCAAATCAAAGTCACAATGAGATACCATCTCACACCAGTGTCTTGTCTATTTTTAAAAAAGTCAAAAAATGACAGATGTTGGCAAGACTGTAGAGAGAAAGGACTGTTGGTAGGAATGTAAATTAGTTCATCCACTGTGGAGAGCAGTTGGAGATTTCCCAAATGTAAAACAGAATGATCATTTGACACAGTAATCTCATTACTTGGTATATACTCAAAGGAAAATATGTCATCTTACCAAAAAGACACATGCACTCACAGGTTCATCACTGTGCTATACACAGTAGCAAAGATATGGAATCAACCCAGGTATCCATCAATGGTAGACTGAATAAAGAAAATGTGGTACATAATACACTATTAAGTACTATGCAGCCATAAAAATAATAAAATCCTGCCCTTTGCAGCAACATGAATGGAGCTGGAGACCATAACCCTTATCAAATTAAAGCAGGAACAGAAAACCAAATACTGCATGTTCTTACTTATAAGTGGAAGCTAAACACTGAGCACATATGGACATAAATGTGAGAACAACAGGCACTGTGGACTACTAGAGGGTTGGGGGGTGGGTGAAAAATCTACCTATCAAGTACTGTGCTCACTACCTGGGTGACAGGACCCACACTCCAAACCTTAAGCATATGCATTATTCCCATGTAACAAAATCTGCCCATGTACCCCCTGTATCTAGAATAAAAGTTGAAATTTTAAAATATTAGTTAAAAAGATAGAAATAAGATATATGGTATGTATAAGAAATGAATAACTTTAAAGAGTACTGTAGAGGCCAAGGCGAAAGTTTCCAGTTACTCTCTGAAGTGTCACTGAAAATCACTAAGAAGAGGCAGATTAATAGGAGAAAAGACATATACATTTATTAATGCATACACAGTAGCTTTCAGAATAAAGACCCAAAGATACTGGAGAAATTGTCCATTTTTATGTTTAGATTCAACAAACCATAAACAGCCATGTAGAAATGTAATTGAACAAAAAAGGGTATGATCTAATGCTGATAGACTAAGCAGGGAAACCCAGCAAAGCTTGTCAGTCTAGACTCTTCTTGTTCTCTCTGAGCACGCATTTCTTCCTTCGGAAATGGGACAGAACTCTTTCCCCTTCTGAAATGGAAAGTTTATGACATGCAGTCAAATAAGATAGGTCAGATAATTTCTTTATGGCCAGGTTTCACACAGAAAGGTGGAGGAAAAGTTAGATTAATATTTTTAGCTTTTATGGCTGGCTCTGGGGAAAAGGGGTCTGGTTTCTATGACCTACCATGGATAAAAGGGATTCTAGTTTCTATGGCTGGCCTCAGGGAAAAATGTGAATGTGAGACAGAAGGGCAGAAGATGAGAGAAAACCTTTTGTTTCTGAGGCTACTTCTGAGGTCTTTGTTTTGGGGCTTTGTTTTCTGAGTTCCAACTGTATGCAAAATTAAAAATAGTAGCTAAAAATAGAATATATTATTAGTGTCCATTATAAATTCGGTATAGATATTAACATGATTTATAATACCTTCTTCTGGGAAATAGAAGACAATCAGGGCATCATGAAAAGCTCATCTATAAAGTGATTTGTACTGAACCCATAAAAGATGATACATACAGGTTAGAAATAAAAATAACATCAAATGTCCCCTTTACTGATTGTTTGAATCATTTTTTTAAGTAAATAATCACTAAGTATTTTAAAATTTTGCTTCGTGTATTAGTTTGTTCTCACATTGCTGTAAGGAAATACCCAAGACTGGGTAATTTATAAAGAAAAGAGGTCCGATTGACTCACAGTTCCTCATGGCTGGGGAGGCCATAAGGAAACAATCATGGCGGAAAGCATCTCTTCACAGAGTGGCAAGAGAGACAATGAGGACAAACAGGGAAAATCCCAGAGGCATATAAAACCATCAGCTCTCATGAGAGTCACTCAATATTAAGAGAACAAAATGAGAGAAACTGCCCCCAAGGTCCAATTACTTCCACCTGGTCCTGCCATTGACACATAGAGATTACTACAGTTCAAGGTGAGATTTGGGCGGGGACACACAGCCAAACCACATCACTTCATAAAGGTTTTATTGTATATTTTTTAATTAATTCTAATAGCAATGAAGCTATGTAATTTTTACTACCAATGATTAGGAGCTAGCAAAAAGCAACCTGAGACTCCATCTCTTAAAAAAAAATATGTGTATTCATTGGGCGTGGTGGCACAGGCCTATAGTTACCGCTAGCTACTCAGGAGGCTGAGGTGGTAGGACTGAGCCACTGCACTCCAGCCTGGATGACAGATCAAGACAGTAGCTCAAAATAATAATAGCAATAATAGATTCTTCAACTTGATTTTGTTACTTTTATGTTTATAAAGTCATAACTAAAGAAATTATGAAGTTTTAAAATTTGTTTTAATAAATTTTTTAGATATTGGAGATTTCCCAAATCTCCAGATAGTTGGAAAGAACTCCCTATTTGATAAATGGTTCTTGGATAACTAGCTATCTATATAGCTAGTTAATGTAGTTATAATTTTAAACAGTTAATGTAGTTATAATTTTTTTTACAACTGAAATACTTGAAGAATATTTAGTATTTTAAAATAAATGATGTTCAACAACTTAAAAATATAAATTTCAGCTCAAATTGGTTTAAGTTCTAAATTATAGTAATTGAATGCATTTTATTCTAACATTTCAATGTAATTTTTTTGTAAATAGGTTTAAAGGACAGTAAATACATATATCTGTGCCTGAAATTACTCCAATTTTTAAAAATCATAGTAAAATCGATTTAGTTGTTTTGTTTACTTTTACAATTATTAGGGAGAAATATATTTTCAGACCCTAACGGTGACAATCTATCCCTCTGAATCTCTTATTTTGGTACCAAAATCAAAATATTTTACATCTTGCTCTTACTTTTGTAACATTTTGAAGCACAAATCTGAATTAAATAAAAAAGGTAATGGCTTTGTGCTATAGTTTAACATTTTTAATCAATTAAATTTAATGGGTCATCAATTTCAGATCTATGCACCTGAAAGGGACCATTTTTGTCAATCTTTCTTTCAGAGAAGTGAGAAAACAAGAATCCCAAAATAGTATTTTGTAAAGAGTAATTAATTTACCATTTTCCTCTATAAAATTCAGTAGGCAGTCTTACCCTCCACCCTGTGACTTTTGCTAATGCCAATGCCACTATTTAAGAATTGTTAAGGAGAAAGCAGTAATTAGTTCCCATTTCTTTTATTCTAAAAGATCTGAATGTAACTTCTAAGTTATCACATCACAGTCACATTAACCTTTAATTAAGTATTTTATGCTAATCCTGATTTCTTGACTTGCCATTATTGGCATACAAATGAAAGCTCATAATATAGTCACAATTTTCTTGAAACAATGAAGATAGACTATCCATGGACTGATAAGTTTTTTGAAAAAAATCATGCAATTTCAGTTGCCTCACAGTTTTTCTTCTCTTTTCTTCCTTTTCACACATGGTCTCACTCTGTAGCAGAGAGTGCAGTGGCACAAGCTCACTACAGACTAGGTCTCCTGGCCTCAAGCAATGCTTGCACCTCAGCCTCCTTAGTAGCTGAGACTACAGGCATGCACTACCATGCCTGGCTAATTTTTTTCCCCACTTTTTGTAAAGACATGGTTTCGCTATGTTGCTCACATTGGTCTTGGACTCCTGGGTTAAAGGAATCCTTTGGCCTCATCCTCCCAAAGTTCTAGGATTACAAGTGAGAGCCACTGCAGTTGACCCACAGGAAGTTTTTTACAATTTATGCATGATTTTAATAGAAATGATTCAGAATCTCTTTTGTATCAGAAGGATCATGAAGATCTACAATAATCAAATGAATACTTACCACAGGAAAGCCTGCAAAATAAAGGAATAGTGGATGTTTAAATTGAAGCTATTGATTTAGGATATATTGTTTAACATTTAAAATTATGTAAGCACAAATTATAAGGATCAAAAAAATATATTATCTCATACATGGTTGAACTTGATTTATAAAATGTGAATTGTTCAATCAAACCATTTTATTATAATTTTAAAATTAAAACTTTTGTCTAAATAATTGTCAATTCTTCTGGTTACTAAATTTGGGTTTTAAAAAATATGCATTGTATTACTCATTTTCTGTTTGTTTCCTTATACAAGTACACTAAATAGATGGGAGGGGGATGAAGACTACACATTGGGTATGGTGTATACTGCTTGGGTGATGATTGCACCTAAATCTCAGAAATCATTACTGAAGAACTAATTTATCTAACCAAACACCATTTGATTCCCAAAATCCTATTGAAATAAAAAATAAATTTAAAAAAAGTATACTAAACAGATTGTAATTTTTTCTCATTGAATGCCACAATAGTACTTCCAAATTCCAACAACAGACCTTGAAATTTCTAATTTGGGTATTAGAGTATCTAGTTTGGGTATTATTAGGTTAACTCAATAAATTTCTCCTCATTGATATAAAAATTATTCCTGTATAACATGTGGGATAGATCAGTCTGGGACTAGATGCTGATTTTCCTATCTTGTCATCAGTCTCTGCCTTATTTATTCAATGATTATTTCACTTTCTGGTAAAGTAATTACTTCAGAATAGAAGGGGGTGAAGTAGAAAAATTATTCCAGCAAATATCTTACAAAATACCGTTCCATTTGTCTTTTACAATGAACCAGGTAGAAAATGGTGATTTCATGAAGATTTCAAGAGACTCTCTTCATGAAATATTTCCATATTAGCCAGACAACAAAATGTCTCCTAATGTTCTGTCAGAGTAAAATTAAGTCTGAGACAAAATTAACAAAAACTATTTATTCACAAAATTAAGACAAGAGAGCCCATGTGCCAACACAGCTCAGCAGGGAAAGAATAATACATTTTGTAGAGTGAATAGATAAAAGATTGAGACAGTCTTTGATTGGCAAGCATTCTATTAAAATGCAAGTTTTGGAAGTGGAGGCAGCTTTCTTCAGTTACATTTGGCAGTCCCCAGTTGGCTGCAAGGAGGCAAGGGAGCTTTTCTAGTATGCTTCAAAAGGAAAAGAATTCTTCCATGGTAAGGGTGGAAGATTTTCTGTAGCTAGCTATTTTATGAAAAGTAGAGGTAATTGGGCTTCTTTTTTTCTGTTGTCAGGCTTTCACTGTTACAATGGTCTTTATTAGGGGGGATGGCTATGAGGTGAAGCAAATTACATTCAGATTTATCTTCTTTTTAGGCCTTCTTCTTTAAGAACCATTCAGTATCCACTAGTGAAAGCAGACTATGTTCACGGAATTATTACTGAACTTCTTTTATTTCCTTGTATGAAAGGGAGTAATAATATCAATATTATTTGAGCAAATACAGGATTTGTAAAAGGACGAAAATAGACATGCTAGTAGCATCCCAGTTTTCCCCTAGCCTTCTACCATTACTACTCTTTTTATATTTTGCTGTTTACTTCCCTCACCCTCTGAAATTATAGTAGCCCATAATTCTCTCAAGTTGGCAAAAAAAAAAAAAAAAAAAAAATTCCAAAAAATACTGTGGTGATGGTTTTCAGGACTGCACCAATGGCCCTGAGCAAAGAGCCCAAATTTAGGACCAGCTTTCAACTGTAAGTTTCAGCTAAAGTGAAAATTGCTACTTAAGCCAAAACCACAAAGACAAGAAATTAACTTTCCTCTTGCTATAAAAATGCTGACCCTTCAGTGAGGAATCTCTGGGTCTTTAGGTGCTACCTGATGCATTTTAGCTAAATAAATCATTTAACCTCTACTTTAGTTACTTAAATAACTTTATTTCTGATAGATATGCAAACTCATTCTTGTCTGGTACTAATCTTCCCTCCACCATGGAAAATCTGGTTTTGTCCACATTCACAATGCACCTCAACATTCCTTTACTTCATGGAAATTTGTGCTTTTTTTTTTTTTTGAACTGGTTACTGCATATTATATGAGGAAATAAACTGTTTAATATATATCCTTTATTATGCTGTAAGCAAGTCACAATTTTATCTTTTTCTGAAAATTACCTTTTAACATCTCTTTGTAACTTTTCTATATCCATCAGAATAGTCTGTGAATGTACAAAAGTCTAATGTCTTTAAATGATGTTAAAGGATCATCTTATGTGTGAACTTTATGTACTAAAGCAAGGATGGTAAATACAATTTAAATGTTTATGTCAGAGCTAATAAGATTGATATACAAATAGACAGACAAAGGGACAGATTATGTTCCAGTAATTGGTAACCTTCATTCCCCTGGGTTTTATCAATTGGTCCTCTGAAAATTAAAAATGGATGCTTGAATAAATAGAACTATTGCACTCTTATGACTGCTAGTCATACAAAACAGATAAATTCAATATAATAGGAAAGAGTTCACAGTAGTTCAACCACATGTAATAGTTGTGAAGAAGAGAACATTTGTGACCAAAGTGAATAGAAAAAGATAAAAATATACTTAAGAGCTAGTGCTGAGTAGCAAAAGGGTGAGAAGGGAAACAAATCTCTTCCATCTACATTACACTCATATCTCCACTGGACTCTATTTCTCCTTCCAATTCAAAATGTCTGTCACTGGGAAATACAAACCACCCATTGTCAGAGTCTGTTGATGCCGGTTAATAACAATGTTTCTCTTCTGCTAAATGCAAAGTAAACACTAAGATAACAGTTCTTAGGTACTTTTTTCATCTTGAGTAATCTGACGATCTATTTGACACCTAAAATTTTATTGCCATGGGACAATATCAAAATGATGAATCTTGGATCCAGGTACTATAGGTGTACCTGTCATAGAACTGATTGTTACAGACTTTTCACATGGCATGCATGAAAGAGTTTCATTTTAATTCATTTTCTATTAATACATTATTTCCTCAGAAAGTTCTTTATATACAAATAGTGTTTGTACTATTCTCACAAGTACTGGGAATGTTTATTAAACCATTCAACTCTTGTTTCTTTATTGCCTCAACAAATTTCCATTAGCTAAGAACCTGAAAGTCTCTGTAGAGAAGACTTAAGAAAATAAGGAAGGGTTAAAAGAGAAGAAAGGAAGAGAACACAATAAGAAAAGAATTGAGTAAAGTATAGAGGACATTAGCGACAAACACACTAACAACAGCAGATTAGCAAGAAAGCATGTAGTGATTCATAGATTACCTGAAATTAGAATCGATTAACTCTAGTTTGTAGGAAAATACTATAATAAATATTAGAATAACAGCTTTCTATTTTGGTTTTCTTGCTCACTATCTATGTTATTTTTTAACACATCATACACATTCTTACGTTATGTCTCTTCCATAGTAAATATTGAGTTTGGATTAATTTAGTGATTTCCAAAGTTAATGATATGAGTTGTGATAAAGTTTTTACCTGCTTTTCATAAAATTAGAAAGACAAAAAATATATATTTTGTTTTATTTTTTAGAGACAGAGTCTTTCTCTGTTGCCCAGGCTGGAGTGCAGTGGTACAATCATAGCTCACTGCAGCCTCCAACTCCTGGGGTCAAGTCATCCTCCTACCTCAGCCTCCCGAGTAGCTGGGACTACAGATACACACCACCACACTTTGCTAATTTTTTTTTTTTAATTTTTTATAGAGATGGAGTTTCATTATATTGCCCAGGCTGGTCTAAATCCCTTGACCTCAAGTGATCCTCCCACCTCAGCCACTCAAAGTACTGGGATTAAAGGTATGAGACAAGATGCCCGGTCTGTTGTTTTATTTTTAATAAAATTAAATACATTAAATTTCAAAAGTTTTCTCTGATTTGGAATTAGTCTTCCATATCATAGAGAGAATCATATTATTTAGGATTAGGTTTGCCTGAAGGTAATGTTAAATTTGAGATATTTATTAAATATGTAAGTGGAATTGTCAATAGGTAGCTGAACCCTGTGTTTGGTTACAAACCAAATGCTCTTAAAATTCACTCCCTGTTTCTATTCACTCTTCATCCCCCAAACTATGCCCTGAGATAGGTCTATCCTCACTTGCTGCTACAGTTTGAATGTGTCTCCTCCAAAATTTAAGTCTTACTAATGTGATAGTACTAAAAGATGGGGTCTTTAATAGGTGACCAGGCCATGAGGGTCTCTCCCTTGTTAATGGGATTAAGGCCCCCATAAAAGCCTTCACACATTTGGCTAGTTTGTCCTCCCATTTTACATGTGAGGGACATAGCGTTCCTCTCCTCCAGATGATGGACCCCTCACCAGACTACCAAACCTGCCTTGGTCTTGAATGTTTCAGCCTCCAGAATATGATTATAGGCTGTCCAGGCTTCAGAACTGTTTAAAAATAAATTTCTGTTCTTTACAAATCACATGGTCTGAGGTAATTTGTCATAGCAGCACGACATTGTCTCTGAGACTCCTAAAATTTGAATTGGTAATTCACAGTTAGGTAGGTAGTCAGACATGAGTAGGGCAGGAGAGGGCTCCCTCACTACCAGGAATGTTTGGTGACCATTAGATGATGGTCAGTCAGTTGTTAAAATATCTCTCTAAAATAATAATTGGTTGCAGCCTGCAGCAGGTAAAGGCAGTCTTCTAATAGATAGAAAACATCTAAAGCTGGTGAGCAGCAACTTTCTGATAAGATCTTGGGAGTTAGGCAAGTGGGCTCAAGTATGCACGCTAACGGACAAAACGGTAGAGTTTAACTGGTATGTGTTCTTCCTAGCAACACTCAGCTGGTAAGGGAAAATCACCTCAAGTAAGCATGCATACAACTTCTGTAAACACACTGAGTGTGCGGCCCCTCCCAAGTGCTGGCAGGCCACTGCACATGTGAACAGCCCACCCCAAGGGAAAAGTCAGGAGAGAAGAGATGCAAAACCTGGAAGCATGCCAATATATAAAGCCCCGAGTCAAAGATCAAATAGCGCACTTGAATCTCTCAAGTCGCCCGCTTGGCCCTCTTTCAAATGTACTTCACTTCCTTTTGTTCCTCCTCTAAAACTTTTTAATAAACTTTCACTTCTGCTCTAAAACTTGCCTCAGTCTCTCACTTTGCCTTATGCCCCCTCAGTCGAATTATTTCTTCTAAGGTTGGAAGAATTGAGGTTGTTGCAGACCCACACAAATTTACCACTGCTAACAATGGGGGAGGTATTTTAAAAACACAGAAATACTGCATTGTTGTTTTACGTTGTTCACCCATGAGTCTGCTAGGTTTCCATGAGTAGGTGTGGAATGTCTATTAGTTGGTTGGTTTTTTCATAAATAGGTGATTTATATGGTTCTAAGTAGAGGACAGTAAGACTAGCTCAACTCACTAAGACCCTGAATAGAATCTGAATCTTTTCCTTGCTTTCACACTCACTGCAGGACCCTACCCAAATGTCATAACTAGTGATACATAGGCCCTTAATAATTTTATTCTCTTATTTCCATTGGCTTCCTGAGTAAAATGGAAAGGAGAAAATGTTTTGAAGAGTGGTAAATCCTTTAGAGACAAACCAGGCGTAAATCTCTGGTCTAAGGCATGAGCAATTAATATTCACTCTTTTTTGATTTTTAAAAACATTGGCTAGATTCTATTGCTACCATAGGGGCCAAGGGAAAAACTTTATTTTTGTCTTCTGAATGTTTGCTGAAAAATCAACTCACGAAGGCAGATTAATAAGAGAAAAGGCATAGAAATTTATTAACATGCACATAGGGAAGAACCACAGAGTAATTATCCATACTCCTTGCTCCCCAGTGTGGTTCAGAAGTTTATGTATTGTCTTTTACAGAAAGAATAGAAGCTTGGATCCTGACAAAACA
This sequence comes from Colobus angolensis palliatus, assembly GCF_000951035.1. Classification (NCBI taxonomy): domain Eukaryota; kingdom Metazoa; phylum Chordata; class Mammalia; order Primates; family Cercopithecidae; genus Colobus; species Colobus angolensis. Next base: position 4,721,209 of record NW_012114544.1, on the reverse strand, counting down.
GGTTATGGGAGGGGAAAAAAGAAGGAATTCTGTTGAAGTACAATAAAATAATTTTAGGGAGAATGAATAAATGGGGAACAGAGATTAACTTATAAATAGTTCTTTCTGGAATCTGAACAAGCCTGAGAGACAAACCCTATCTTATGAAAGAGTCTCTTCAGGTGTGGTTATATGCTACCTTCTTGGTCTTCTTTTCTATAATAGATAATGGGTTAATGGGTAGGGTAAGAAAAAAATTTTTTCTCCTTAAGGGGTCCATCTGACCTGGTCTTCATTTAGATAGGGAAAAAGTCTCTTCCAGAGTCTGTTGACCTCTAAGGCCTTTAATTAGAAATACTCACTATACCAGGGAGCCATGTTTTAGGATTAAATCCCTGCACTCCTTCACTACTTAAACTTCATCCTGTATGAGAATTACTATCTCTATTTGGATTCTACCTCATTTAACAACCATTCATTCAATAATTGTTTATTCTCTACCTATTATATTATGCAATATGCTAAACATGGATGAGGCCAATAATAGAAACAGTGTAGGTTTTCAAGGAGCCTGAAGTCTAGTGTAAGATAGAGGCATATTAAAAACTGATACCCATTGTAACTTTTAGGCATTAGAATTAAGTACTATGGAAACACTGGGAGGAATGTTTATTGGATACACACATTTGTATGTAGGAGTCAAGGCCCTCCTCTCCTGGAGGCTTGAACATCACTAAAATGAGGCAGATTGATTAATAGGAGAAAAAGTATACAAATGCATTTAATGTGTATACATAGGAACCTTCACTATGAGGACCCAAAGATAGAGGGGAAATTGTCCATTTTTATGCTTAGGTTCAACAAAGTGTGGACAGCCATGTGGAAATGTGATTGGACAAAATGGTATGATCTAGTGGTGATAGACTGAATTGGGAAACTCAGCAAGGTCCTTCTGTCTAGATTCTTCTTTGCCTCTCTGGGCATGCCTTACTTCCTTTCAGATATGGGGAATGGCCCTCTCTGGAATGGGGGTCTTTTAACAAATAGTCAAACAAGACAGATCAGATAATTTCTTTATGGCCAGTTTTTGACACAGGCAAGGTATAAGGACAATGGTAGTACTATTTTTAAGTTTTGTAACTGTCTTTAAAGAAAACTGGCTCTGGTTTCTATGACCTGTCTGGAAGAGGAGGTATTCTAATTTCTATGGCTGGCATTGGGGGAAAATAGGACTGAGATACAGGAGGGCAGAAGAAGTTCAGCAAATAACTTTTGCTTCTAAGGCTTGTTTGGAAGACTTAATTTTTGGGTATTATTTTCTAGCCCCATGTACATTCTCAGATTCCCTTTACCACCTACCTCCTTTTTCTTTCTTTCCTAGTGTGCTTACACAAAAATTAAAAACAAATTACTCATCCAACTCTAGATTTCAATAAAATGTTCTGCTGCAGGATATGCACTTCGGCTTTTTGACCAGCCTCTAAAGGGCAAGATGATAACATCTAGAAAGCTAGCTTCCAATGTTACAACTTTGACTAATGGAAAAGAGAAATCATGGAGGACAGGGGCTAATATGCTACCCTCCTCTTTTTTCTAAATGGCATACTGTGAGGTGTAGTTTCTCCTTCCGAACTTTCCAGATAAACCAATATACTGAGCAAATACATCTGAGAAACAGCATCCTATGCCTTTTGGTAGCTCATTGTCATGCAGTGACCAGGCAGGCGAGGTAGGCAAGATATAGTACCACATTGCTGAATATATTTTCTTCTTTTTATCCTCAATGTTACCATTCAAGACTTCCATCTCCTAAACAAATTATTAGCACTTTAAATCTTGCCTCTGGCTGTGATTCCAGAAGACCTGGCTTAATACACATACTTAACTTTGCTTCTTGAAGATCATAATTTTACCATATGAGAACCAACATTTTTACTATAGTCAGAGTTAAAATAAAAGCAGTTTTTATATTGACATTATTTTTTATCTGAAGAGAAGTCCCATTCTTTAAAAAAAAAACAGAGATAAGCTTTATTAAAACAGCATTCCTAGTAGGGTTAAATTATGAGACAATTACATTAAGGGCAGTTTCTCTGCATGTGGTTGTATGAGTGTATTTTGCACAAAATCTTCCAATCTAGGAATTAAACAGAGTTTAAAACCCAGCCTCAGCTAAACTTGCTCATCAAGCCCTTAGCATCAGTTTATAGCTGTATCTTTTCAGAGGAAAGGGCACTTTTATTAAATGTACTTGATAAGAGATACTGACACCCCTATCTTTGCACTTGCCTTTTATCTACTTACATAGTTATGTAAAAAAATAAATTTAGAATTCTTAGCACAAATAATTCCAAAGGGAAAATTAATCATACAATCTTATCACGCAGCCAGTTTTAACATTTTTAAAAGATAATCAATTGCAATTAAAATAACTTTTGTTTTTGAAGACAGTAGCCCCATACTTTAGTGAGAAGGATAAAATCAGTAAGAAATACTTTTCTCCAAAATTTGTTTGCTTAATTTTCCATATAAGGCTTTGAACCTTGAATGCTTACCAATAAATACTATTTGTCATATAATGTCTGCTACATAATAAATACTTAATTGGTTTTATAAATGAAATGTGACAGATCACTGGTCTATGGTTCATTAAATAATCCAATTGACCAATACTTTTATGAAGAAGAACTAACTTTGTGGCAGATCTCACCAATTAATTAAAATTAACAGAAATATCTGGTAAAGTTTTTAATGTAAGAGATATTCAGGCTTCTTCCTACTTCTGGCATTATAGATAACTACTGCAGTACCCAACCTTTTTGGCACCAGGGACTGGTTTTGTTGAAGACAGTTTTTCCATGGACTGTAGGGGAGGTGGTTATGGGATGATTCAAGCACATTACATTATTGTGCACTTTTATCCTATTATTATTACATTGTAATGTATAATGAAATAATTATACAACTCACCATAATGTAGAATCAGTTGGGGCCCTTAGCTTGTTTTCCTGCCATGAGACAGTCCCATCTGGTGGTTTATGGAGATAGTGATGGATCATCAGCATTAGATTCTGAGAAGGAACGTGCAACCTAGATCCCTTGCATGTGCAGTTCACAATAGGGTGTGCACTCCCGTGAGAATCTAATGCCACCTGCTGATCTGATAGGAGGCAGAGCTCAAGTGGTAATGTGAGCAATGAGAAGTGGTTATAAATACAGATGAAGCTTTGCCCATTTGCCCACCACTCACCTCCTGCTGTGCAACATGGTTCCTAACAGGACTGGTCCATGGCCCAGAGTTGGGGACCCCTGGATGAGTATGATACTGTGAAAGGACTTGACAATTAAAAGAAAACCCTGGATAACTCACAACAACAATGAAATATATTTTATACCTTGCAGAGAAACCCTAAAGCAGGCAGCAGCTCAGAAGTCCCAGCAGCTTTCAACATTGCAAGAAGAGGACGTTAAACTTGCTGAGGAGCTGGGGAGAAGCGGGACAAAGTCACAAGTCATCAAAAAATTAACACCCCAAAGAACTGATAGCTTTGTTGTAGAAAACATTTACAAAATACTATTTGAAATGTAGTATAACGCATGATTATATATATATATATATATAAATAATGACTCTTACAGAAATTAGTAAAAAATATTTAACAAGGGAAATGTCACCTAAGATCAGTCTTGTGTGACAAATAGGCATTAGGTAGGTAGAACAGATTATGACCATATTTAGGCAAGAGAGAAAAGCATAGAGCATGACAGCATAATCATACATGTAAGGAGTGGAGGAGCAGGCAATAAAAAGGGAGTTATATCCTTATTGATCATGTCATTGTGCTTCATTTTCTCTTTAAGTCATTAGTAAACTCCAGAATGACTTTGGAGATTTGAAAACAGTTTTAGAGATGGAATTCTGACAAGTAGGATTTTAAAAATTGTTTGTAGCATTATCAGACTAAATGCTACAAAGTCTCCAGGAAGCAGTTGTGTACAGGAAGAGGAAATTTTTTTCTCTCTCACTTTGAAGGATCAATAATTTGAGTCTATAAAATAAACTGACAATAGACAGATTAACAAGAGAAAAGACATAGAAGTCTGGTATGTGCGCATGTATATGGAAGCCACATAAAATATGAGACTTGTAAATGGGACAGATGACTGAAATTGCTGTACCATATAGAAAAGTATAGGGGCTAGGAGTTCTTGGAGGATGATGGTGGCAAGCCATTGGAGGGTAAGGAGAGGAAATTTAATACAAATAAACATTGTCCTCTTATGAAGCAGATAATAAAACTCTCAGGTAATACCCTTCAGAAGAATATATGACATCCTGTAGCAATCTCAGAACAGGGATGTTAATATGATCTTTTCTAAATCCAGATAATGCGAATAAGGGGGCCTTAGAAAAAGCCTGTTTACATTTGTTATTTACTAACGTAAATGCATTCCTTTGTAGACGCAAATCTCTCCCACAAAAGGACAGCCTTTCAGAGCTATTCCTGTGTCCACAACCCCTCCTGATAGCCATTTCAAAATATACCAAAGAAACAAACTTTGAAGTGACGTATTTTAATCTCCCACAGTGGGTTGGCACAAAGTAAGATAAATTCACACCACTTTCAACATCCTAATTAAATTATTGTATTTTGTTACCTATAATTTAAGTCTATCTATAATTTCAGTTATGTTGGTTCACCTAGAGTAGAACGGGACTCTGAGAGACAAACTTTCATTAGCTAAACTCAGAGAAAACTGATTATTTAACCCATCAGACATAGAGCATTCTAGTTACTGAAATAGTCCTCACTCCTTTTCTTAGTATCAGGCTCTTTGGGAACTGATAGAGTTATTAGAAGTTTGTTAAGTATTTATAGGGTTATTAAATCATGATAAGTGATAATTTATGTGAAACAACCAATAAATATTCAGAAGTAATTTCTGATTATTCAAATGTATAATGTTATTCTTTCTTAGGTGAGACTATCCTTACTTACTGATGTAACTGCCCAATGGGTTCACCTTGTCCACTGCCCAGACAGAGATAATTTATCAAGACAGTGTAACTGCAATAAAGAAAGAGTAATTCACACAGAGGTGACTGTGCAAGAGACTAAAGTTTTATTATTACTTAAATTCTTCTCCCAGAAAATTCAGGAATTGGAGTTTTAAGGATAATTTGGTGGGTAGGGGATCAGTGAATTGAAAGTTCTGATCGGTCAGGTAGGAGATGAACTCATAGGGAGTCGAAGCTGTCCCCTTTTGCTGAGTCAGTTCTTGGGTAGCAGGGACCACAAGACCAGATGAACCAGTTTATCAGTTTGGGTGGTGTCAGTTGATCCATAGATTTTACAATAGTGATGTTATCCCTAGGAGCTATTTGGGGACTGTCAGAATCTTGCAGCCTCCAGCTGCATGACTCCTAACCCATGATTTTTTATTATACTTTAAGTTCTAGGGTACATGTGCACAATGGGCAGGTTTGTTACATATGTATACATGTGCCATGTTGGTGTGCTGCACCCATTAACTCATCATTTGCATTAGGTATACCTCCTAATGATATCTCTCTCCCAATCCCCCTCCCCATAAGAGGTCCCAGTGTGTGATATTCCCCTTCCTGTGTCCAAGTGATCTCATTGTTCAATTCCCACCTATGAGTGAGAACATGCGGTGCTTGGTTTTCTGTCCTTGCGATAGTTTGCTGACAATGATGGTTTCCAGTTGCATCCATGGCCCTACAAAGGACATGAACTCATCCTTTTATATGGCTGCATAGTATTGATTTCTAATCCTGTGGCTAATTTGTTAATCCTGCAAAGGCAGTTTAGTCCCCAAGCAAGAAGGGGTTTGTTTGGGGAAAGAGTGGTTATTGTCTTTGTTTCAAGGTTAAACTATAAACTAAGTGTCTCCCAAAGTTAGTAATGCCTATGCCCAGGAATAAAAAATGACAGCTTGGAGGTTAGAAGCAAGATGGAGTTGGTTATGTCAGATCTCTCTCACTGCAATAATAGTCTCAGTTATAATTTTTGCAAAGGCAGTTTCACTGGCAGCTGAGAAAGATAGAAAATTATTAAATAAAATGTCTATCAGACTATAGCAAGCTTTCTAAGAAAGAGAATGATTAGATTAAAATGCAAAGGGAGAAGTTTCTGCTAGTGGGTGGTATTTGTATTTTAAGAGCAGAATTTTATGGTTCATAGGTTCAAGCAAATACCCAACGTGCCAGATGTTAACTGCCACTTAGCAACAGTGATAGAGAAGAAGAAAACATCTGGTTGTGGATAATGAGCCAGAGCTTCTCAGCTCCCTTGGATGCTAATAGTATTGGGTAAAGGTCATGGTAAAAGGCCATCTGGCTCCCTGTTAAAGATCTGTAGAGATCTTTCCAAGCACTGCAAATTATCAGCATATTTGTAGGAAACTGCAGGTAAGAAAATCTATTAAGTAGTAATATTTAACCACCAGTTTTAAATTTCTGACATTATTATATTTGATTAGCATTGTGGCTACTAAATAATAGATTTGTATCACAAACTATTAAAACACATAAACTATGTAATGATAATATGCAAGTTAGAAAAACTACATTTTAGATACAAAACAAATCATACTCATGTATTTAAGTTATATGAAACAATCAATAAATACACAGAAGAGCTATGTGTAGAATTGCAACTTAGAAGAGATTTACTTTCAACAAATACTTTTATTTTCTGATTTTTCCTTAATTCCTATGTTCATCATATGTCTATCAAAAGCTTCTTAATGGAAAACTTACGTTGTCACTCATTCCTTATATAAACTCAATTGTTATCTTGTGATTTAAAGAAATTGTGGAATATCTCTGTGTCAGACACTATGCCTGGCGTTGGGGACCCAAAAAGTTATCACCCTAAAGAATTGATAGTTTTGTTGTAGAAAACCTTTACAAAATGCTATTTGAAATGTAGTATAACGCATGCTTATGTGTATGTATACATATATATATATATATACACACACATATATAATGACTCTTATGGAAATTATTAAAAAATATTTAACAAAAGAAATGTCATCCAAGTTCAGTCTTATGTGACAAATAGGCATTAGGTAGGTAGAACAGAATATGAGCATATTTAGGCCAGAGAGAACACCACAGAGCATGAAAGCATAACCATTCATGTAAGGAGCAGAGGAGTAGGCAACAAAAAGGGATTTATATCCTTACTGGTCATGTCACCGTGCTTCATTTTCTCTTTACGTCGTTGGTAAACTCCAGAACGACTTTGAAGCTTTGAGTTTTAGAGACACAATTCTGACAAGTAGGATTTTAAAAATGGTTTATAGCATTACCAGACTAAATGCTAGAAAGTCATCTAGGAAGCAGTTGTGGTAACAGAGGAAGAAAATACTGATTATCTAAACTAAAACATGATTCAGTGAAGACAAAGAAGAGAATGTGTATTTCAGAGATATTCAAAAAAATAGTATCAACAAATTTTGTTGTGAAATGGAGCAGAAGGGCTTTGATAGAAATATGCAAAGGTGGATTGTAAATTAGAGTTTTGGTACACTGAATGGATAATAATCACATTCAATGTTGGGGCCCCCAACTCACTATGCTAAAGGAAAACGTCAAGCTGGGAGCTGCTCAGAGCAGACCTGCTTTCCATTCTATTCAAAATCACCCTTCTTTTCACTGAGATAAATGCATATCTGATTGCCTCCTTTGCAGAGTCTAATCAGAAACTCAAAGAAATGCAACCATTTTTCTCTTAATTATTCCATGACCTGGAAGCCGCTTCCTCACTTCAAATTATCCCACCTTTCCAGGTCAAACCAATGTTCATCTTACATATGTTCATTGATGTCTCATGCCTCCCTAAAATGTATAAAACCAAACTGTGCTCTGATCACCTTTGGCACATGTTGTCAGGATCTCCTGAGGCTGTGTCATGGGTGCTCATCCTCAACCTTGGCAAAATAAACTTTCTAAGTTAACTGAGACCTCTCTCAGATTTTTGGGTTCACATTTTGGTAACCACAAAGTGATTGTGAGTGGAGGTACCCTTGACCTTTGATGAGTCTCCTATCAATGCTTGGTACCAGCATAAGCTAACTTTATGGCTCAAACCAATAGGAAAATTTGCTAAAGCCTGGGAGTACCCCCACCAGAGAATCCCTAATCTTCCAAAATTTGGTCGAGATTTAACATATATTTTGCCTTTTTTGGGGGTGAAGGGGAGTTTTATTTGCTTCCAATAAGAAAGGCAAGATTTCCTGTTTCCATGACAATGAAAGACAAACAACTCCTTTATGGAGTTTAAGCTCGCTCCCAGCAGAGAAGATGAATTTGAGTTCTTTTTTTCTGCTTTTAGGATGGTAGGAAGCAGTTTTTGGCCTGATATCCATCACTAGGTAAGTAGCTGAATTTGATTTTGTCTTGGGTAACTTTTTAACAATGAGCTGGTCCAAATTTCTCTTTACTAGTAGTGTTCAGTAATCATATTGTTGGGGATTTCTGTTTGTTCTGGTCTTTCTCCCATCAGATTTAACCAATTCTACTTGACTTTAACAAATTTTATTTGACTTTATCAAATCTGAGTGAGAATCCCAAAGTATGGGTAAAAAAGCTTCTCTATTTTGATTATAATTTCTTGCAGCTGCAAAAGAGGAAAAAAACGACAAAACAAAACTTTATGATGATGTCATTGGTTTCTAGGTTTGTCTCCTGTCTTAGAAAAAAAAAAAAAATATATATATATATATGTCATTTTGTTTATTTTTCTTCCACCCTATACCTCCTTCCCTCTTTTGCCATCTGTAGTGCCAAAAGTCTAGAGAAGGTTTCTGATGACTTCAACGCCTTTAAAGAATTCAAAACAAGGCACCACTCACCCCTTTGGGGGTGTTCTGTTTTGTTTGTGGAGTTTCAAGTGTCAACAGCAGATTATTCTTAGCTCTAAAGCTCTGCTATTATCTGACTTCTTTGGCTTTGGGGGTATCACAGATGACCTTGTACTGTGAGAGGATTTGACCTTGGTGTGGGTAATGGCAGATGAGAGCTACAAAGTAGTAGGTGGCTGAACACAGTTTACAGGAAGTAGTCTTGGCTGTTTTTTTTTTTTTTTTTATTCCCTCCTAAGAAGTTGTTGTTTAAGGATCCTAATTCTAGTTCTGAGATGCATTCTAAAGGGTCTTCTCTATTTGCTTTTTCTCATAAAATTAATCTTGACTCAGTTCGTCTGTATCCATTTGCATGAGGAACTGTTGTTTTCATAGGTAAATGAGAGACTGAGTTTTCTCAACTCCAAAGAGAAAGGGCATTTTGCTCCTCCCAGACAATAGGCACTCGTGGATGACCAGCGGCCTCATGGGAGTGTCTCAGGTGGTTGGCAACCCATGATGTGCAGTGGCCCCACAGGGAAATCCCCAACAAAAATTACTTTTTTTTAAAAAAGATTCCTTCAGGAAACATATATAAGGGATGATCACCTGGTGTTTTTAACCCTCTCAGAGCATGGACCTCTGGAGAGAGAAACTGAAACACATGAGAGGGTAGCAACAATTCAATGGTAACACACTGTGGAGTCATCCCCACAAGCAGCAAACATTGATCCACCACACAAAAACCCTAGGTCATGCTCAATTCCTCCTTTTGAGAAATAAAAAAGTGGGAAACAAATAATCTAAGAATGAAGAGAAAACGTGGATAATGACCACCTTTCAAACACTCTGTAGGTTTTATAGCACCTCTACTTCCAGAGTTTATGTAAAATGGAAGTAATATGGTCTTAATGTACATTTACATTATGGAAAAAGATGCCTAAGGTTGACCTGCAAACTCTAGAATTTGTAAGTTCTCTTTTTCTCTCTATTTTCTTTTCTGCCTGCTTTAAATCCAGTGTTATTTTTCTATTAAGTTAAAAACCACATTTGGGATCCAACAGGTTTTCTGTCAGTAAATTTGTATTTACCTCATGGCTAAAGTTCTGAAGTAAAAGCTGTAGGATCTGTGTGTGTGTATGTGTTTATATTTAGAAAGACTTTATAATTTCATTTTTAATTGACAATTACATCCATTTTAATTTCCCTCTAGCATATCAAAAATTTTCTCTCTATAATTTATGATGCAAATTTTGCTATCTTACTTTCACCTGAATTATTTCTTTTAATATGCAAACTTAAGACTATTTAGCTGACAACTGCCTAGGGTTATCAAGAATTGATACAGGTTACCTATTTAAACAGGTTATCATGAATTTTGAAAGTTTAAAATAGAAAGCAAAAGGCTTTTATGAATCTTTAAGATTTACTTCTATCAGCATGCCTAATATGTCTATATATTTATGTGTTGCGTACACAATATTTCACTACTTAAAATACATAAAATAGCTCTAATTAATTGGCTTAAGAAAGCAAAAGCACTAGGATCAAATACTTTATCAGGAAAAAAGAAAAGACTAGTCAATGCTTTTTCAAGTTTATATAACAAGTAAAATATTTAACAAGTAAGCTAGCTTTAAAATTATTGGTAAAGTACAATAATATTAAAAATGTCTTAAGAATTGCCAGAATACATTTTTTTGCATTTATTAATCAGGCAATTTCTTCCTTATCCCTATCAAATACTATAAAATGTTAAAATTTGCCATAAGTTTTAAAAAATAGTAAACCAAGACCAAAACAGAATGATCTTTGCTTGTGTAATTTTTAATAAATAAGACATTGATATTGGTTTAATGAGAGTAGCTACCTCTAGAATTTTGTAAATTTACCATAACTTTTAATCTTGTCCCTTTAGGCAGTCTAGTCTACAGGCAGTAAGATTTGTTTTGGAAAAGGAGTTTTATCATGTTCTTTTCAAAGCTAAACTATAAACTAAGTTCCTCCAAAAGTTAGTTCTGCCTACACCTAGGGAAGAACATGAACATCTTGGAGGTTAAAAGCAGGATGGAGTCAGTTAGGCCAGATATTTGTAACTGTCTCAGTTATAATTTTGCAATGGTGCTTCTATAACCTTAAGTGATGACTATGGCAGTTTTCATAAACAATCTAGGTAAACAATTAAAATCAAATAATTGGGTAAATGTAATGGGATATATACTTGTAGTCAAATTCATCATAATTTAGAATCATAAGATACATTAAATTAAATAATAGATATTTCATTATTTGGGTATTTTCTAATAAAAATCTATTTGTAGAAAGACATTCATTCTAAAAATAAGTGTGTCCTTTTTAAAAAGGTGAACAATTTTAGTCTAATTCAAAGCCTATTTAAAGGTTATGTTTTAAACAAGGTAAAAGGAATCAGGAAATAAGAGATATGTAAAGACAATTATAATAATAAAGGGAGATATTTTTTCAGTAAGAAAGTTTAAAGACAAATAATTTTATATAAAAAAGGAACCTAGTGTGGTAAATTTAGTCCTAGAATAAAAAGACTGGTTATATAAGAAAGAGGGATGTTCAGGAGAAAGCAGAAAGTTGAAGCATATTATGAATGGTCTGTGTAAGTCACAGTAAGAGGATTTAGACAAAAAAAGAAAAAAAAACAAAAAACTTTTATATGATCAGGTCATCTATTATTAAAGGATAATTATAAAGGTCTTTCTAAAGATTGGGTTTGATGTAAAAAAATATATATGTGCATATACTAAATAATTGGTTAGAACAATGACTTCTTAAAGTGATTGATTTACTTTTAATAATTTATAAGATTTTTCAATGTTTTTAATCCAAAGTTCAACTTTTATTGCATCTCACTGGTTTTGGTTTTCTCTCCCCTTTTAAACAGCTCAAAATAGTAACACTCTCCTTCAACTTATTGTTAGCTCATATAAGTTTTTTCCTCAAGTTCTGTTTGTTGTGGCTTAATGCTAACAATGTTTTCTTAAAGGTCTAAAGGAAATGTTTTCTTCCCACATAATATATTGTGCAATGAAGAAAGTCTTTTCTTTTGGCTTTGGTAACTGGTTAACAGATTTTATGGTTTATTGAAACAATTTCTATGCCATTATTATTGTTTTGTTTTGCTTAGGAAAAAAACTGATATTAAAATTTTTTTAAAATATTAAGGTTATTACATTCATCTATCTTCCTGTATGGTCTTTTAAAGTCCCTGTGACTTTGAGTTAAGGACTTTGACTCCTGGGTGGGAAAAGGATGCCAAGTCCTAATAAATCTTAAACACTGACAGCAATTAAAGCCTCATCTTCAGACCCAGTAGGAGATCCCAATCCAAATAAACTGCTTTCCTAAGACACAGGGCCAGGAATTAAAGCTATGCAACTACTCGAGACCCAGGGCCTATATGGAAGAGGTGGGCATGTGAGACTGTAAGGGCCGATTTTAAAAGATACAACAAGTTCAGTTTCTCTACGAATTAATCATTAAAGTCAACAGGACACTCATGCAAGGCCAGCATATGGGCCCCACTGTCAGATTAACAAGACTTTTTTTGAAACATTAACTGACTCCTTAATAAAGGTGTTAAAGGGCCAGGCACAGTGGCTCATGCCTCTAATTCCAGTACTTTGAGAGGCTGAGGCTGGCAGATTACCTGAGATTGGGAGTTCAAGACCAGCCTGGGCAACATGGTGAAACACTGTTTCTACTAAGAATGCAAAAATTAGCCAGGCATGCTGGTGGGCACCTGTAATCCCAGTTACTTGGGAGGCTGAGGCAAGAGAATTGCTGGAACCAGGAAGGTGGAATTTGCAGTGAGCCGAGATCGCCCCACTGCATTCCAGCCTGGGCAACAGAGACAGGTTTGGTCTAAAAAAAAAAAAAAAAAAGATAAAAAATAAAGGTATTAAAGGTTATAAAAGGCTTATGGAAGTTATATCTTATGGTCAAAATTAACATTTTATAGATTATAAAATTGTGAAAAATCAGATTAATTGATTTCATGCTGTTTTATTAGTGTTTATTTTTGGGAAAATTAAGTCTCCTCTCTCAAAGAATGAAGTATTTTACCTTTTTAATTAATTCTTGAGTTATCACTTTAGTCAAATGAATGACTTGTTTTATAATGACCTTTGATACCAAGTGTTTTTAACTTTTGATATTTGATAAACTTTCCAAATGAAATTATAAATTATTTCTTTTTCTTACTTAATTAATCCTTTAAGATACTAGGTTCCCTAAAGTTCAAAAATGACATAATTTGGCTTATTTGGTATAAAAATTATGTAAGAAACATTGCCAAATATAATATGATGTTTGGTTGTCTTTAGGCTATGTTTATCTAAATATGTTATTGGATATGTGTTTTAAAATTATGGGAAACTCTTATAATTCTGATATGATTTAGTGTACATTATCAGTAATAATTACAATTCTTACATTAAATTATTGTGTGCCACAGAGGTAACAAATTTATATGCCAATTGTGTCTTTGACTATAGCTGCCATAAAACTTTTTGTCATCCACAGACAATCACTGTCTTGTTTTGGTCTTCTTTAGAGATTTATAATCAACTGTAAAACTCTAACAGGTGCTCTTAAATACAAGTTTCTGATAACTTTGGAGACTGTGACGTCAGAATAGAAGAACAACTTTCAGGACTCATACTCAAATGTTCATGAGTATCAAGCACAACAGGAACTAACTATATGACTGAACTAATAGACGACTGAAGAAATCTTTATGACATTTTGCTTACAACGTTGCTGATCCTTTGTTTTGTTTTTTTAAGTCAAGGACACTTTTCTTTGGAGTTATTAACAGCTTTTAAAAATTTAGTATACTCCTATAACAAAATGTAGAACATATTCGTTTCTCTCTACCTAATTTTTCCAAAATTTGGAAACTATTAGTGACTACTATTCTTTTTTATTTTTTTTTTTTGAGACGGAGTCTCACTCTGTGGCCCAGGCTGGAGTGCAGTGGCCGGATCCCAGCTCACTGCAAGCTCCCCCTCCTGGGTTTACACCATTCTCCTGCCTCAGCCTCCCGAGTAGCTGGGACTACAGGCGCCTGCCAACTTGCCCGGCTAGTTTTTTGTATTTTTTAGTAGAGACGGGGTTTCACCGTGTTAGCCAGGTAGGTCTCGATCTCCTGACCTCGTGATCCGCCCGTCTCGGCCTCCCAAAGTGCTGGGATTACAGGCTTGAGCCACCGCGCCCAGCTGACTATTCTTAATTTATGACAATACAGTTATTTGCATACGTGCAGTAAGAATCTGTTTTTGTTTGCCACAGTACACAATTGGAAAAGCTGGTTATCTTACCAAGGCTTTGACTGGAATGGTGTGCTTTCCTTTATGGTATCGAACTTGACTTGTGGTGCCAATAGAAGCCTCTTTGGAAAGCTGATCTCATCCCTTGTCTACACAGTCCCAGTACAGGGCTCCTGACCTGTGGTAAGTAAAAATGTCACTTTCTGACAGGCCCAGAAGCCCCAAGTCTCATCCAACTCATAGGTATTTAATGGTATAAATCTATGGTTAGGCTTGGCTTTGAGAAAGCCTTACCTGATATTCCTTCTATAAAACCAAATTCCATCAAAGCCAATTTAAAAGCCTATGTAAATAAATAATTATAACTGATGCATGTATATAAATAATCAAGCCAAGTATAATAAAGCAGGTCAGTCCTACCATGATTTGTCTTTAGGGAAAATGGGAAACTGGAGAGAGAAAAATTATGTTCCAAATACCTATAGTACACCTGTTGTTAGAGTCATCTTGTCTAATGTTTTTCAATGTTTATTATTTTCTATAATCTGGCCCGAATTCTAATTTTTCTTTGCTATAAATCTTCAAAGTAATGTTTTTATTAGTTTTCTTCTTTTTTTCTCACATTTTTGGTAATTTGGAGTCACTGAAAACTAAGCTGTGCTTTTGTAACGCCCTGTGAACTGAAGATAGACAAGTTAAACTTCAGAAGAAAGTAACAACAACCTATTTACATACACAAGCCACTTTCATACCTGAAGCCTATTGATTTATGGACTTCAGAGTAATGTGGCCTACACTGATTTTCCAGGAATGTTCTTTTGGTTGTTGTTGTTTTCCTCCCTTCTTTCTCCTATTTTCTCTTCATAGGACATGAGATTTCACAACCTGCTAAAAATGATCTTTCCTAATAAATCAGGACCTACTCATCTATGAATTAACTATCCTAGCCATTAGAGATCAGATGAATCCTGAGACAAGAGACTTATTTTCTTCTAAAATGCTTTGTCCAAAAAATTTTTTAAAAGTAAAGGGGGGAAACTGTGAAAGGATAATGAATCTTGAAGCCCCCAAATCACTAAATTAAAGGGAAAAGTCAAACTGGGAATTGCTCAGGGCAAATCTGCCTCCCATTCCATTCAAAGTCATCCCTCCTCTCACTAAGATAAATGCATATCTGATTGCCTCCTTCAGAGAGGCTAATCAGAAACTCAAAGGATGCAACCATTAGTCTCTTATCTAACTATGACTTGAAAGCGCCCTCCCTACTTCAAGTTGTCCCACCTTTGCTTCAAGTTGTCCCACCTTTGTGGATCGAACCAATATTCATCTTCCACATGTTAATTGATGTCTCTTGTCTCCCTAAAATGTGTAAAACCAAGCTGTGCTCTGATCACTTTGAGCACATGTCATGAGGACCTCCTGAGGCTGTGTCATGGGCGTCCATCCTTAACCTTGGCAAAATAAACTTTCAAAGTAAACTGAGACCTCTCTCAGATATTCAAGGCTCACAGTAGCTGGAAAGAAAGCGACCAATTACATTAAGACATAATAATATAATGTCCATGAAGGAATGGAGAGAGGAGAGGAAAATCAAAAGAACTTGAGAAGCTCTAGACAAGGAAGAAGATGGTTTCCAAATGAAGGCACGGCTGTTTTACCAAATGCTAATAAATGATTCCAGCAAAGCTAAGTCTGCACAAAGACATTGGGGCATCCAGATTAAAATGCGAGTTTGAGATATGACTTTGCTACCTTTTTTTTTAATTGAAATTTGATGAAAAGATAGGCAATATTGAAATAATCCTGGAAACCTAGAAATAGCCATCTCTGACTCAGAATATGTTATTCATAGAAATAACTAACAAAGTAAAAAGTGTCTTCTAAGAACACAAAAGTCAAGAAAGTAGTATATCTGCATCCCTGTTTCTACAAAAAGTAAAATAAAATAAAATAAAAATTTTCTGGGTATGCTGACACACGCCTATAGTTCTAGCTATTCAGCAGGCTGAGGCCAGAGGATAGTTTGAGCCTAGAAGTTCTTGCCTTCAGTGAGCCATGATTGCTACTCCACTCTAGCTGAGGTGAAAAAATAAGACCTTGTCTCAAAAAAAATTTTTTTACACATTCATATACATACATATATACAAATATCTATTATACATCTACATATCTAGTTCATAAATAAATATGTAATATATATTATATAAGGTATATTTGATTTATGTAAAATATATATAATATAAATAACCTTCCAATTAAAAAGATATAAAAATCTAACATAATAAAGTTGAAAAATATCTCAGAGAGAATATGACATGCAGTCAGGACTGAAATTTATTCCATATCAAATGGAGGAGTAGAAAAATATAGCTTCAATTTATTTTTCTTTATAACTTTTACAGAGCCATTTACTATTCACTGAATATTCATGAGCTCTTCAACATTTCCTTTTCCCTTTACAGTTAGGCAGACTCTGGGTTTAGTTCTGGGGAATGGATTGTGAATGAAAGTGCATTATGTCATTTCTAACCAGAAATATTGAAGACTCATTATGCAACCCTCCAGCTCTTTCTTTCTCCATTGTGTCATTCAAGATGATCATGGGTTATATACAGTGACACTTGAGCTCCATCAGCTTAGATTTTGATCAGTGGTTTGGAACATAAATCCCATCAATCTGTAATAGACATGAAGCATTAGCAAGATGTAGAGTTGTATTGCATTAAGCCACTGATATTTGTGGGCTAGTTGTTACGCAGTATTATTTAATTTTTCTGCAAAAAGCCAGATGGTAAATATTTTAGATTTTGTGGGCTCTGCAGTCCCTTTTTCAACTGCTTAACTCTACTTTTATAGCACAAATACAGCTACATAATATATGAACAAATGAGTTCGGTTGTGTTTCAATAAAACTTTATACAAATAGGCAGTGGGCCAGATATGACACTTAAGCTATAGTTTGCTGGCATCTGATCTAGATTATGTAGATAATAAAATAACAAATTTTATCTTATTCATGAGCTCTTACACACTGGGTAGTAAAAATATGAGGTTTTATTTCTTTATGTTTAAATTGAGAAAATGCTCTGTGTTGTCAAGGAAAAAAAATCTTTGTTATTATTTCAATCTACTCGCTCCATCTTTCTAAAATAATGTGTCTTGGTATATGGGAGTGGAGGGTCTAAATGTAGGTAGGCTAAATTAACTTGTGGTGGTAGTTGCTTGTGCCCTCTGGTACATCTTTGTTCCTGGGCAATGTGCTGGCACTTGATGCCAAAGTTGGTAATTTCTTACCTAGTTTTTTTCTGGATTGAACAGAATGTTGGTATATTCATATACGTAAATTCATACATATGAATTTAGTCCCTAAAAATATGATGTTAAATAGCATTTATGCACAGGGGCAATTCCATAAAATAAATAATGTACAGCCCAAAGTATCAGTAGAGTCTCTCATCAGAAATCTTCACCTAGGTGAAGTGTGTCGAGCCTCCACTCACAATTCACATCACCTCACATGTTAAACCTAGTCCTGGCTGAGACGTTCAAGATACATGCTTTCCAAACGACCATATTAAAGTGTCTGAGGGAAACTACAGAGACCAAATATCACTAATAATATCATTTTGCTATAGTTCTACCATATATGATCTGAGGACAACGTCAAAGGATTATACTTATTGGATGTGGGATATAAAGGATTTCTATACAAAGCTTCCCATACGTATGTAATATACATCCCTCTTTACACCAAATCTAGTGAGGGAAATTTATTTTCTTCTTCCATCAATATGTCTCCAGTTTCAGAATTATTAGTAAGTTTTCCTTTTGCTTCCTTAATGTTGTATTAACTTTTTTCATGATATCAATTTCATGTCTAAACTTTAACAGTGGACAGGAAAACTGTATACGATGCTGTGCCCTCCAATACAGCGACGACTAGCCAGATGTGACTAAATTATAAATACTTAAAATTAAAGTTTACAGAACTGTAGAAAGTCTTATTCTGCAGCACTGCTATAGACAGAACTCTAAAGAACTGTCTGCCATTGGCAGTGTGTGGTGGCTCAAGTCTGTAATCCCAGTACTTTGGGAGGTTGAGGTGGGCAGCTCACTTGTGGTCAGTAGTTTTAGACTAGTCTGGCCAACATGGCACAATCCCTTCTCTACTAAAAATACAAACATTAGCCGGGCGTGGTGGCATCCACCTGCAATCCCAGGAGGCTGAAGTATGAGAAATACTTGAATTCAGGAGGCGGAGGCTGCAGTGAGCTCAGATCGCAACATTGCACTCCAGTCTGAACAACAGAGTGAGACTCCCTCTCAAAAAAAAAAAAAAAATTGTCTGCCATAGAGTATATAATGCCTTGATACAGAGACCCTCTACTGTCTCTGGCCATAAATCTAAAGCCTTAATTTAAGAGGCGAATGGTTATGAAGATACAAGGTCTCCCAAATCCCTCCACTTTCTTTCTGTGTCCTGATGGAGAATCACAGTGTCATAACCACTCTGTGACCCAGTCAGCTGCAGGTTTTTTTTTTTACAGCAGTCTTGAACATCTTCAAGCACTAAGAAAGATATCTAGGCTTAGTAGAGAGAAACTGGCCCCATTCCTGAGCCAAATTCCTTAAGCCCTCATGTAAATTCCATACTGTGACCCCCCTTTACTGTGGGCATACCTAGGGAGAACATCCTTTTTTCCCCCATCTGTCATGAGCATTGCTGCAGCCACTCTCCACATAAGTGCTCCTAAAAAATACTTTGTTTTGACTGGTCACCCTCGAGTTTAGTGCTTCTTTCTTTGGAATCCCAACTGCCCCATCTCAGTTCTGTTTGAGACACTCCCTTGTGAGAATTTCTCTGCTTCTGAGTTTCAGTTTTGTGCACTCCCGCTGCACAGTCTATAGGATGAAGCAATCGCCGTGGGCAGCCGGATTCCAAGGAAATGATGCTGGGAAAAAGAAACTCACAGGGAGATCCAGGAATGGCCTCGGGAGTCTATGTGGGGCTTTGCTGCCCTCTTGCTTGTTGCTTGCAGACTGCTCTGGAGTACTGAGATACCCGAAAGGCTTCAAAATCCAGCAGGCTTGACTAGCCTGATAGAGGGTATAAAATTGCAAATGACCAGCAAGGAAGCCAGGTGCTTAGTAGTGGAGATAGACTGGCTCCTGTTATGGGCAGCTACCCTGACAGCAGAGACTCGGCTGGTGGCCAATAATAAGGTGCACAAGTTAAAGGAGGAATTACAACTGGAAAGTGGCATGCACTCCACTACCCCTCCGTTATTCATCTACAAGCAGGAAAAATGGAAGGAAAATGGAAGGAAGAAAGAGGCTCTGCCGAGAGTCGCTCAAGGAACCCACAGCCTCAGTCCTGGAGAGCTTTGGGTTGCTGCAGTGACAGCTCAGTCCCACCTGCTGGCGGTGAACAGAGGGGGAAAAAGAAAATGATAGAATATATTCACACTATCATTTTTCTGTGTGAGCTTTAATTATTATTTTTTAGTTTTAAATACCATAAAAACATAAATCCTTGCCTTTTTAACTAACTGAAATGACTTTTTCAAAATTCTTAGACCAATGTTTAGCACACGGCTGGCAATAAGAAACTATTGATCCTCATGCTCCATTCTAGATCCTTTCTTTCTACTGAGTTTCTTTTTCAGGGTTCAGTCATGCTGTCACTCTTAAAGATAATCCTGGTGCCTAGATCTCTTCTGCCCTTCTGGCATTTCATTAAGGGAACACTCTCTTTCAGCAAGCCTCCTTCTCTATGCAATACTCACTTAAATAAAATCTCTACCTCTTTTCCAATCTGGAGCTCCCTAATGCTGTCTGGCTGCCTCCAATTCTTATTCCTCTCTACAAGAAACTTACCTAGTCTACTTCTCTCTTATGTAGTTGATCTCCACTGTTTGTTCTATGCCATCCCTGAACTATGCCATCCCACTGAAAATTTAGCTCTTATTAGAATGTAAGTGAGAGGATATAAAGGTTATATTTTACTTAGATTATTTTGGTTACCTGCAAAATTATATTTAATGATAATAATCCATATATTTATCAAGTAATTATAGATTTATGAAATTATTTTCCTATTTAAATATCATTAAGATAAATGCATTTGCCTTTATCTTAATGCATTTACCTTATCCCACATTCAGTACTACAAAACCATGAAGCTGAAATGATTTCATTGTTGAAAAGACATATTATTTCTTAAATATTTGATAAGGCCAATTTTCATTTTTCAGAAATGACATTTCTGGGCACCTGCCTTTGTTTGCATTACTATAAAGAAATAGCCATGGCTGGGTAATTTATAAAGAAAATAAATTTATTTGGCTCAGGGTTCTGCAGGCTTTTCAAGAATCACAGTGCCAGCATCTGCTTCTGGTGATGGCTTCAGGAAGCATCCACTCATGGCAGAAGGGGAAGGGCAGCAGCTATCATGTGGCAAGAGAAGAGGGAGGAGAAAGAGGCAAGAGATGCCAGGTTTTTTAAACAATCAGTTACATTGTGAACTAATAGAGTAAGAATCACTCGTTATCATGAGGATGGCACCAAGCCATTCATGAGGGCTCTCCCTCCATGACCAAAATACCTCCCTTTAGAGTCCACCTCCAAGATTGAGGAGAAAATTTCTTTTTCTTTTTCTTTTTTTTTATAAAACATTCCAAATTTATTAACTTAAATAACTATGAATCTGAAAGAAAACACATTAGAAAGTTAACAGTGATCACCTATGAGTGCTATGATTGAGGCCTAGTTTTAATTTTAAAAAAATCTTTTGTTTTGCAAACTTTTTACAATGAGCATTATCACTTTTACATTTAGGAAAATCTTTAATTTCTTTTTTTGTTTGTTTGTTTGAGACAGGTTCTTCCTCTGTCACCCAGGCTGGAATGCAATGGTGAGATAACAGATCACTGCAGCCTTGACCTCCAGGGGCTCAAGTGATCCTCCCAGCTCAGCCTCCAGATTACCTGGGACTATAGGCTAGTGCCACTATGCCTGGATAATTTTTTGTATTTTTTTTTTTTTTTTTTTGTGGGTTTTTCCTAAATTTTTTTATTTTTTGTAGAGTCAGAGTCTCATTTTGTTGCCCAGGTTAGGGAAACCAAATTTCAACGTGAGATTTGGAGGGGACAAATATACAAACTATATCAGCAGTATGTAGTCTTATTAAGTAATGCCTTTTATGGTAAGTTACAATACATTCTCCTTTAGCTATATTCAATGCAGTTTCTTAAAGGTTAACTTCTAAAACAAATTCCTCATCATTTAAAAAAGAAACTGCTAACGTGCATAAAATGTTCATGGCAATTTCTGTATGAAGTACACAGAATATGATGATCTTTACTTAAGTGTGTGCTGCTTAGCTGCACAATTTTCAGTTTTGCTATACTTTTATATAAAAACACAATTTTGATTTTTAAAATTGGTTATGTTTGCATTTTAAATATTAATTAACCTACTCATGTTCACCAAATTGCTTATCTGACATGAAAATGTTTCAAATCAACTCCTTAGTCTGTAATTTCAGATTAATTAAAGTGGCAAAATTAGAATACAGAAGTACAAGTGTAAAGAAAGAACTCATCTTAAACTTCAGGTATGTCGATTTGCATTTAGAATGAGAAGACATGTTGACAATAATGCTTGCAACTCAGTCAAAAAGGAATAATTAAATCTGGTGAACTAAACTTTGGCGGGGGGGGGAACATGTCTCATGTCTGTTGACTGAAAAAGAAAACCTAAATATGAGAAAATAAAAATAGATAATCTGAATTTAATTTGACTAAAAGTCACTTTTTTTTCCTATTTGGAGGTTTTCAAGAATAGGGCGAACATTTCAGAATAAAAATATCTACATTACACCATGGCTTCAAGACTGGATTTGAAATATTTGTGAAAGGTTTGATTCAGTTCAATTCTAAGACTATCTTAGCAATGGACCACTGATACATTTAAGAAGCTTGCTAGACTAATCTGTTATTAAGGATTGGTCTAGATGCTCTCTGAAAGAAGAATAATAATGAAAACAATTGAAAGTCAGAAGACTATTCAGAAAACCAGTTCAGCAATCCAGGCATAGAATAATGAGTTAATAGGCAAGAAAGTGGCAGTGAGAATTGAAGAAAACATTGATTGAGAATTATCCTGAAAAAGAGTAAACTAAATGTCCTGATTGGTTACTTGGAGAAAAGAGAAGGAAAAAAGTCAACTTTATTTAGCAATGTCTAACTTTAGGATTTATAATAATAGATAAACAGGGAAGTAAGATGAAACCTTTTGTTTTGAGGCAAAGAAATTTATCTGACTTAATACAGGGAGAATTTGAAATTACATATGGTCATTCACAAGAAAATGTCAAATAAGTAGAATGTGAAGATGAAACTCCAAGGAAACATTAGAACAAGAATCAAACATTTTATAGCCATAATTTTAGTGTTATATATAGCACTATGAATGTAAATGGACTCTTTAAGGAAAAGAGCTAGAATTTCAAGTAACTGAGGGATGAATGATATGATTGTTTTTGCCTCCATGTAAAAAAATGGGAGCATAAAGTGCCAGAAAGTTTTCGGTAGAGTTAAAGCAGAACAATCAAACATGATAATTAAAATGGGAGGAGAAGGAGAAAAATTAATAAAAAGAATATGAAGTCAACAGTGTCCAATCTGCAGAAAGTTTAAGGAGAGATTTGGGAATGAGACTGTTAGATTCATTCGTGAGAAGAATTTCTAAAGAAAGCTTACCCTAATTTAAAGAATGAGATTAGTGGTATGGAAATATAGTTGGCCCTGTATATCCCTGAGTTACACATCCATGTATTCAACCAGTCTCAAATCAAAAATATTCAGAAAACAAATCCCAGGAGGTTATGCAAAACTTGAATTTGTAGCTCGCCAATTACTATGTCAAATCTAAGCAATTATGTGTAAACACAGCATTAGGTATTATAAATAAATTAGAGATTATTTAAAGTATATGGGAGGATATCTGTAGGTTGTATGCACATACTATGCCATTTTATTTAAGGGACTTGAGCATCCACAGATTCTGTTATCCACTGAGGACCTGGGAACTAATCCCCCATAGATCTCAAGGGATGGCTGTAATATCTCGGCAGTAAACTTTTCAAAATTAATGTTCTTTTTATATAATACAATTTTTATATACCTGGTCATGACTTTCAGTTGATTTTGAAATCAATTCAGTGGACCTCTAGGGCCAGCATTTTCACAGCAAGAAATAGAATAAGAGCTACAAGATTATGATACAATAGAATAGAAAGCATCAGAGCACGATTAAATGTGTTGACAGACTTGTGTTTCATTCAAATGTGGGCATGCATGTGTGCTTGTGAATACTAAGTCACAATGTTACATATATTTCATACAACGACCCTTTGCCAAAATTTTGAACAGCAAATAATACGTTAATATATATAAAAACATTAAGGAGGGACAGGAGTCTTGTTTAGCAGATAAAACTGAGAGATTTCCAGAAGGTAATATAATTAACTAAAGAATATCACAGAATGGAGGGAGGATTTAATCACATACACTGCCAGTTAGTACTGGAAAGCCAAGACACTGCTGTCCCTACCCATTAGAAACAAAGATGTAAAATTGGGAACTTGTAAAATTTTTTATTAAATTTAAGAACAACTACGTGTTTCATATTTTTTTTTATTAAGATACTTTCTTCTTTATATTAGTTTAAGGATCACAGACAAATTGAAGAGAAATCAGTTTCCATTTACCCTCTCACTTCTGCCCCACTCAAAGCTTCCTCTGTTATTAATTTTCAATTTTTGTAGGTACATAGAAGTTGTATATATTTATGGATTACATGAGATATTTTGATACAGGTAGGCAATGTGTAACAATCACATCAAAATAAATGGGGTATTCATCACCTCGAGCGTTTATCTCTTGTGTTACAAACAGTCCAATTATACTTTTAGTTATTTTTAAATGCACAATTAAACTATTTTCACTATAGTCACCATGTCTTGCTAGCAAATAATAGGTCTTATTTATCCTTTCTAATTTTTTTGCACCCATTACCCATTTCTACTTCCCCCAACTTGCCCTCCACCCTTCCTAGTCTCTGGTAACCATCATTCTACTCTCTAACTCCATGAGTTCAACTGCTTTAATTTTTAGCTTTCATAAATGAGAACATGCGAAATTTGTCTATCTGTGCCTGGCTTATTTCACTTAACATAAAGACCTCCAGTTCCATCCATGTTGTTGCAAATGACAGGATCTCGTTCTTTTTCATAGCTGAATAGTACTCCATTGTGTATATGCACATGTATCTAGATTTGCAGACAGAGAAAGAGGACTTGAGCCGGTGAATATACGTAGCATCTATAATCTGGAAAAAGCAAGGGAATAAATTAGACCATAAAGCCTTCTGAAGGACTGGGCCAGCTGACACCTTGATTTTAGCCCTTCAAATGACTTATGACAGAATTGTAAAATAATAAAATATGTTGTTTAAAAATCACTGCTTGTGCTAATTTGTTACAGCAGCAATGAACAACTAATATTGTTTTCAGTTGTATCTTTCAATATTTTTCTGCTTAAATTTTCTAAATGTATTATTTGTATTATGTTTTGTTAGTAAATTTTGAGAAAAAATAAGTGGAAATTCAACCATCTCCACCATAGGTGTGTGTATGTGCACGTATAAATACATTTATGTGTTGATATGCAGCTATGTATACATATACATATATATGCATGCATATATATGTATGAATACATATATTATGACTAGAAAAAGAAGTTTGCAATTTTATTTAGTCAAATATTGTCTTATTTGAATATGTTCTATAGCACAGCTTTCTAATTTATCATTTTTCAGTTGTCTAAGAAAGTTCAGATATTACATGAAATATAATCATATATGTTTCCAGAATTCCCTTAAGCTTAGTTTACAAAATACTTTAAATATAAATCTATGCTAAATCCAATATTCATTTCAATCTGGTGGTTCAGTTTAGTATTATATGTGTAAAGCATGTTTTAATAAGACAGCTTAAATGTAAAAAAAAAATGATATATTTCAGTACGAATTTGAATGAAAGTGTTTCTTTCTCTAATTTCCTTAGATTTTATAAATTACAGTGAAAGGCCAGGCATGACAGCTTACACCTGTAATCCCAACACTTTGGGAGGCCAAGGCGGGGGCATTACCTGAGGTCAGGATTTTGAGACCAGCCTGACCAACATGGAGAAATCTGGTCTCTACTAAAAATAAAAATAAAAAAATTAGCCAGGCATGGTGGCACATGCCCGTAATCCCAGCTACTTGGGAGGCTGAGGCAGGAGAAGAGCTTGAACCCAGAAGGCGGAGGTTTGGTGACCCGCGATCGCACCATTGTACTCCAGCCTGGGCAACAAGAGTGAAACTCTGTCTCAAAAAATACATAAATAAATAAATAATTAAATAAAAATTTTTTTAAAAAGTTAAAAAATTGGAAGGAAACTTAAAGCTCAACCTCTCATAAATGATGATGTCCCCTCAATAATATCTCTTAATAAGTCGTCACT
>NW_012114544.1:4682492-4695433 GCF_000951035.1 Colobus angolensis palliatus | reverse complement strand
AACTCTGTCTCAAAAAATACATAAATAAATAAATAATTAAATAAAAATTTTTTTAAAAAAGTTAAAATAAAAAATTCTGTGGCATATTTGTAAAATTTAATAAAACCATTAAAAAGCAAATTATAGGAAATGTGATACTTCTATTTATTGCAAGAATTAGTCCATAATAAAGACTATATATAATTGATTTCAGTTTGTAGTTTTTCTTTTTTATCAGGATTTAAAATTTGGAGAAAGACACACAAATACACATCCACACAACACTAACATGTGTGCATATGTGTGTGTATATATATATGTAAAATATATTTTTTAATTAATAAGGAACTTTCATTTTATTATTATAAATTGTCAGAAATCATATTTATCTGTTGATTTTAAATTATCATTACATGATTTGATAGTAATTTATATAATTATATTACTTTAGGATATAGTCTCCCTGAAATATGATTTAGAAAAATATCTATTAACTAGCTGTAACAAACTTATGCCAAATTTTATACAAATCTACAACTTAAACAAAAATAAAAAGAAAATTTTTATTTTCTTATTTAACCAACTTAGAATTCTTATATAATATAGAATATATGATGATAGGTGTATTGTTGATCCCAAAGTGAAACTTAAAATATCTGACAACTAATTATGTTATTTTCTGAGGGATTTTTTTTTTTTTTTTTGTGGATAAAGTTTATCACATTAAAGATGTTTTCTTACAAGAATAAATGCTTAGTTCATGGTACAAATATTACTTTTGTTGCTGTGAGTGTTGCGACTAATAGCTAAATCCTGAGATCTTCTCCAGAATATTGCATTTGGCTGAGGGAAGGTTGCTTGCATATAGAAATATGCAAGGTTATATTCCCTTTGATAGCAGAAAACTGAATGATATGAAGATCTGAAGGCCAGCTATCTTGTTTCAAGAGAGAAAAAACAATTTGACTGTTTATGTTCTAGATGCTACCTATGAATGACAATAAAGCTAAGCTTTGACAGAAAACTCATCTTTGTTCTGTCCTTTCCTCAGCTTTTGTTCTCTCCTTTATAGTGTTTCCTGGAGGAACAGGGTTTCAATAAAGCATACACATATGAATTCCAGTCTTAGAGATCTTTGGTTTCTTCTAGGGTACTTACCTAAGATAACTCCTATTTCATATTTGCTGTGAATTCTCATCATGAATAGTTGGTGGATGTACGCACCTAATTCCTGGTGGTAATTATATTGCTTTTCTCCTTTAGAATAAATGAAACAATGTAGGATTGTATTGATTGACCAACATTTCATTGCAAGAATTAGCCTAAGTTGAGCATATTACATATTTATTTTGTAGCTAGATTTGTTTTGCTCATATTTTGTTAAGTATTTTCATATCTGTCTTCATGAATGATATTGCCACGCAATTGTCTTTTATTTTAATAATCTTGTCTTATTTTGGTTTGTTTATATTGGTATAAAAATATGGTTATGAATTTATTTTCGACTGGTTAAAATATTTGAAAAACGTAATAATAATGTTGGCGAGGCTGGATTTTTTTATTGTGGAACTTTAAAAAATAATAGATGAGGTTGGGCTCGGTGGCTCACATCTGTAGTCCCAGCAAGCACTTTGGGAGGCCAAGTCGAGCAGATCACTTGAGATCAGGAGTTCAAGACCAGCCTGGCCAACATGGCAAAACCCTGTCTCTATTTAAAAATACAAAAAATTAGCTGGGGATGGTGGCACGTGCCTATAGTCCCAGCAACTAGGGAGGCTGAGGCCTGAGAATCAGTTGAACCCAGAAGATGGAGGTTGTAGTGAGCTGAGGTAATGATACTGCACTCCAGCCTGGGCGACAGACTGAGACTCTGTCTCAAAAATAAATAAATAAATAAATAAATTACACAATCTGTTACTTTCATAGCTATAGACATGTTTTAGTTTTTTTAATTTATTCTATCAGTTTTGGCAAATTATGTTTTTTTAAATATTCATTTTCTCTAAGTACTTAAATAGATTAGAATACAGTTGTTGATAGGATACAACCTCTTTTTGTCCCTATGTAGGCAGTATTTTAAGGTGCCCCCGAAGATTCCTCTCCCTGATGTACAGGTCACATATAGTCCTTGTTGTTCAGTGTGGATGGGAGAAGCAATATACCAAGAAAGGAGAATATGACAGTATATCACTACTATGATTAAGCTACTAGTCAGTTGACTTTGAATTAATTAAAATGAAAGTTACTCTGGGTGGTTCTGGACTATAACAAAAGGCATATTAAAAATGGTGAAGTGACAGAGATTTTTGATTACTGACATGGAAGAAAGAAAACTATCATGTTGTCCAGAGGGCCACCTGGCAGAGAATGGAGGTTGGCTTGTAGGAGCTGAAGACCTCAGACTTACCAGAAGGAATTGAAGTCTACCAACAACCAGTGAGTTAAGAAGAGCACCACAATATTCAGGGGAAATCAAGCTTAAATTTCCTTCTGGTGAACCATGAAATAATAGACTTGTGTCGTTAAATTTGCTTAGTGTTTAGTAGCTTCTCAGCAGCAACAGAAAACTAAAACATTATCTGTTTCTTTCTTTCTCTCTCTCTCTCTCTCTCTCTTTCTCTCTCTTTCTTTCTTTCTCTTTCTTTCTTTTTCAGACAGGATCTCACTGTCATTTAGTCTAGAGTGCAGCAGCGCTCACAGGAACTTCCATCTTCCAGGCTCAAGTGATCCTCTCACCTCAGTTTCCCACGTAGCTGTAACTGCAGGTGCACCAACCACACACTGCTATTTTTTTTTCTTTTTTTTTTATTTTTAGTAGAGACAAGGCCTTGCTCTGTTGCCCAGGCTGGTCTCAAAGTCCTGAGCTCAGGTAATTCTCCCATCTTGGGACCGCAAAGTGGTGGGATTACAGGCATGATCTACCTTGCCTGGTCCTAATTTTTTAGTTCTTAATAGAAGTCTAGCTATAGCTAAAATTTACAAGTTCTAATATACCAGGTTTTATTATTTATATTTAGTTCAACATGTATTTAATCCCATTATGATTTCTTGCTTGATTACTAATCACTTAGAAACACGGAAGCACTTTTTAAAAAGTACCCATTTGTTGCTGATTTCCAATGTAGTACCACTGTTCTCTGAACTTGTTCTCTGTATGTTTTCAATACTTCCAAGTTCACTGAGATTCAATACACGACCCAGAATATACTTTATATATACTTGATAAGAAATGCATACTCTGCAGTTCTTGGAGACATTCTATGTCAGTTAAGTCAAATTTGTTAATTGTTTTACTTCACTCTTCTCAATCTTTTCTGGTAAATATTTTTCTGTTCTACCAGTCACTAAAGGATGTGTGATAAAATCTTCTACCATGATTTTAAAATTCTATTTGCCTTTATAATCCTCAGCCTTTTTGTTGTTGTTGTTGTTTGTTTGTTTGTTTGTTTTTGAGAAGGAGTTTTGCTTTGCTGCCCAAGCTACGGTGCAGTGGTGTGATCTCAGCTCACTACAACCTCTGCCTCCTGGGTTCAAGCAATTCTCCTGTCTCAGCCTCCTGAGTATCTGGGTTACAGGCATGTACCACCACACCTGGCTAATTTTTTTCATTTTTAGAAGAGACAGCGTTTCACCATGTTGGCCAAGCTGGTCTCAAACTCCTGACCTCAAGTGATCCATCTACCTCAACCTCCCAAAGTGCTGAGATTACAGGTGTGAGTCACAACAATCGGCCTTAATCTGCAAACTTTTAATATGTACATCAGTATACCCAGGTTATCATTTGTATTACATATGTTAATGCTTTTTCCTTTCAACTTTTTTTCTCCTTATATGTAACGTGGATCTTTGATAAAGTATATATAATTTATATGCTTTGTAAATAATGACCTTAGTCATTCAATTGACATATTTAGTTTCTGAGCATTTAGTATAATCTCTGTGTTGTTCTTCAATGGTTCCATTGAGACATCTTTTTGTTATACCAACATGTGAAAAAAGACATCTGTTACCCTTGGTAAAGTATGTAATATGAACTTTTTTTTTTTTTTTTTAATCAACAAACATTGCCTGACCAATATGTTTTACAAAGGTAGTCTTTGGAGAGGAGATTGATCATTTTGGGTCATTATAGATTCCTAACTGGAAAAATAGTTGGAGTTAGGGAGCAAAAATAATTCAAGATGCCAACATGGAGAAAATAATAGAACCTGACTCCTGGGTTGGGGTTTAAGTTACTTTCCCGCATCAGTAACCATGGCATCTGGCTCTGCTTCGGAAAATAACTAGCCTTGAAAATATGAAATAAAACCATGTGTCTTGAACATACAGCACTCATGCAGCAGTGACTGAGTGGCAGGACGTGCTCTTTTCATACATCATTCTACCTCCTCACTAGGCTCTCCACTCTCTCCTGTGGTTAGCAGGAGGGACTTCATGCCCTGGAAAGGAAAAAAATAATAAAATGGCTTATTTCTTATAACTGCCCTCACAGTCCAAACAAAAGAACATCAAATAGTTAATCCTCTCAGAGGAAGATTCTCTTACCTGTCTGTTCTAGATATCTAAAAGATAACTGTTAAAGCAAAGAATGGACATACATGCAAACCTCATTCATGTATCAAGATTAATTTTTGAAAGCAATACAGCCCCCCTTTTTAGTGAGGACAAAAAATTCTTTTCTAGGTACAACATAATGTGAAGAGGTTATCTTGACCCATAGCAAAATAACGTTTGACATTTCTGGAAAGGAGAAATTCCTTGAATTCTTGTTTTACACTTAGACTATGCCTCAGGGAGTAACCAGTACCTAAGAAGCAGAACATAGAAAATACTACATAAAAATCTTCTCCTTGAGAGTGATCAGCCTCATCTTAATCAAGACTCACCAGAATCTTAAACATGATTTTTTTTTTTTTATTTCCTTGTTAGCCCTGAGGTATGATGAAACTCTTGCATAAGATATTGGCCTACAATCACTATAAAAATGGGACAGAGGGAGTTTTCAGAATTTAAGCTCTTCAGTCCAGGTGAAGTCTTTAGAGTTAAAAAAGGAAGAGGATTTGCTCTTGCCTTTATGCTTTGTATTCAGTAATGGGAGGATAATCTATATATTTTTCTAAATATCCAATAGGTTCAAGCGCAAACCCTGGGATATAGGAGGTGTTGATTTGAAAACAGCTGTTTTAATTTTAATTTAAAATCAAAAGCAAAGTGGAATCATTTGGAATACATAGTGAGCTGAACACTGTGGGACAGCAAGCTAATCACATGGAGATAGTGAAAATAGCAGATGCTATCAAGAAGGGTGTGTAGGGCAGGGAGAAGAGCAAATAAAAAAGGAAGAAACTGATGAGTACTCAAAAGAAGATTAAAGCCCCTTGTGAGCACAGCCCCGCAGCTGATAACACAACTCAGAAGTGAGAGCTGAGGAAGCAGCGAGTGTTGCACTTATCAACACCTCCTGTCTACTCAGGAGACCGCTGGAGATGAAAGACCAACAGAGGCTCTAATTTATCTTTCCTGGAGTTTTCACTTATGATTTAGCAAAAAGACAGTCATGATTTTTTTTTCAAAGATTAGGATTTTTTTGTAGTATGTTACCTACCAATAGCAAAAGAAAACTGTGTGTTTTACGGAGAAGGTAAAATATAGGTCTTATCACCATTTCCACTTTCTGTAATAATGCTCAACCATAGAGGAAGGTCAAGGAACAGAGGCACAATGCCATGTGTAAAACATTACAGTATTTTCAAAGTAAGTGGGTCACTACTTAAAATATACAAATTAACATTGGGGCAGTCTATGTTTTTACTATAAAAATTCTTCATTATTGTCAGGTTTATTACTCTTTTTTTTGAAAGTTTTTCATTATTTTCAGGTTTATTTTTTTTTCATTCAAGTTATTCATTATTGTCAGATTTATTTCTTTTTTTTGTTTTGAAAGTATCAGAACTTAATCCAGTTTTTCTTAAATTCCATGGCAAACTATATCTCTTATACATAGATTACTATTCATTATACTTGATTATATAAATGTCTTAAGTTTGTGTAAAACAGTTGTTATATTTTATTAAATCACATCTTTAATGTTGAATTATTTTTACATGTTATAGTAATTAGCACATAAAGCTGTGAAATCGGTGTGACCTAACTTTTAAAACAGCTCTGCTGTTCATTAGTGTGATCTAGTTAAATTACCTAGCTGATGGACCAAAAACAACAACACTATGAGAAAAAAAAAAAAAAAAAAAAAAAAAAAAAAAAAAAGGAAGTTTGCATGTTTACTTTGAAGTAGTTTGGGAAAATAAGACGATTTTTATTTTATCCCCAAATTAATATCATTATATGTTCAAATTAATTGAGCAAAAAAATTGCGATGGCTTTAAACATAGTAAAATGAATCATTTTTAGTGTTTTAAAGGTGTTTATTACAATATGCTAGAAGTTAAATAAAATGTGCACTTCAGTTTGTAAAGTTTTATTGGGATATCTTTAAGCTCACTGACGCTTTCCTTGCCCATTTCCGGTCTAGTTATGAGTCCACTAAAGGTATTCTTGCCAGGCACAGTGGCTCACGCTTCTAATCCCAGCACTTTGGGAGGTCAAGTTGAGCAGATCACTTCAGGTCAGGAGTTTGAGACCAGCCTGGCCAACATGGTGAAACCACGTCTCTACTAAAAAAAAAAAAAAAAAAAAAAATTAGTCAGGGGTGGTGGTGCATGCCTGTAATCCCAGCTAGTCCTGAGGATGAGGCATTAGAATCGCTTGAACCCAGGAGGCTGAGGTTGCTGTGTTTTCAGTGAGCCAATATGGTGCCACTGCATTCCAACCTGGGTGACAGAGCGAGACTAAAAAAAAAAAAAGGGAAAAGAAGAAGAAAAGCCTTTTCATTTCTGTTACAGTGTTTTTGATTTTCAGCATTCCCTTTTGATTGTTTCCATCTCTTTGCTTACATTACTCATCTATTATTTCACTTTGTCCATTTTTCCTATTAGAGACCTTACCATATTAATCAGTTATTTGAAACTCCCGGTATCAACAGGGCACACCCATGTATAACAGCTATATTCAGAGACAATTTAATATCAGAAAGGTCTGCTAGATTATAGAATCTATACAAAATATCTTCTGAAGATCTATGATATTCCGCACACTGTGTTAAGTGATAGATCTTTCAAAACTTTAATATCTTATTATTCTGTTTCTAATATATTCATATTTTACAAATTCATAGAACTGGAAATTTGATTTTTCCTCTCTTTAGTATGTCCAGCTACTTAAACAATGGAAAAGAAAATCAGAATAATGAAAATAAATAGGTTATTTGTTTCCTCACGGATGTAAAACCTCTTATGGATCACCTGAGAAAACGATTAAAAACAACCACCACTAGAACTGAGGCAGAAAAATAGGATCTGGAGTCAGGGAACCTGAAGCCATTTTACACTGACTTCCTAGAACTAAACTGAAAGAAAAATCCTAAGTTTCCATTCCAAAGTAACAAAAGGACCGGAGGCGACTCCCTTTGCAAACTCCCACCTTTTCTGCACAGCAGATGGGAAGTTGAAAGTACTCCTGATTGGTTGAGGGCCACCACTTCATTTACATGGGGTGATCACCAAGTAGCCAATGGGAAACCTCTAGGGGGTATTTGAACCTGAGAAGATTCTGAATCCGGGGCCCTTCAACTGCTGCCTCGCCGGCTCCCACCTGGTGGGATGTACTTTGATTTTAAATAAATCTCTGCTTTTGCTGCTTCATTCTTTCCTTGCTTTGTTTGTGCGTTTTGTCCAATTATTTGTTCAAAACGCCAAGAACCTGGACACCCTCTACTGGTAAGAGAATTATTCATTTATTAAATGATATATGGGAATGGATGAACAAGATCCATATTAGGTTAAGGTCAGAAGTACCTCAATGCTTCTGTGCAAGAAGCAAAGTTGAAATTCTCTTATCTCTCTGAGTGGTTGCAGGGCATCACCTTATAGGTGTTAAATGTACTTTGGAACTCAATGCTATCAATACCAATTATTTTCAGTGATTTTTCCCCCTATAAAATTGCAGGTATTTTAATTTATTCCTTTCTTTGTCATATTGATTGAGTAGCAGAATTCAATCATAGATTCAACTTTGTAGTATCTGTAACCATCTCATCACAATTTGAGTCCACAGACCATTAAATGCAATAAATCTGAATCATATATATATATATATAATAATAAAAAAAGACAAGGAGACATGACTTATCTTCCTCAAGAATAGTGACTTGGATATCTGATGTAAAGTCAAATTTTAAAATGTCTCCATCTATACATTGCATCCCTTCATTTCATAATTAGTACTACAGATATGGCAAGGCATGCCAACTCAGACTAAGAGCAAGGCTAATTAGCAGTAAGGGATTGAGGCTCACCAACTAGTTGTAAATTTTTACTTAACTGGGTGAAAGGCCCTGTGAGAGGTCAAACAAAATTGACATCAAACCAGCACATGGAAAGAGAACCACACAGAATGGTCAAAGAGGTCATCAATGATAATAAGTACAGAGAAGTTAGGGTTCAGGACTAGAATCAGGCAGAGTGATGAGTTGCACAATTTTTGAAAAGGCAATTAAATTTGAAGTACTTCTAATTAACTGCAGGGGTGAAAAACAGCCATAGAGAGATAGTGGAGGAGGAATAAATCACAGGCCTCTGAGGAAAACATTGTTTTCTTCATTAAAATTCTTTCACTTCAGTTTTCTTCTATAAAGTCTTATGGATGGCAGAAGCCACCTAATTAAAAATTCACACATTATCTACTAGTCATTTTTCAATCACATTATATAATACCCTTGGAAAAGAAACTTTTGATAATGAATGTATTATACCAATTAAAGTCAACCAGAAATTTATTTGATTTACAATAAATAAACTGTACTTGACTATGAAAGTAAAAATGCTTGATTTGCAGTTTAAAACAATTTCAATCATTCTGTACTTCCTTTAGTGTCGCTTTCTATACCAAATTGGATGTGTCTTTATCAGGACAGCATTGTTAAAAGTAATTTGAGATTACGACCAATCTAAGTGAAAAATGCCCATTAAGAACTAGTGGGATTTGTTTCCTTAACATTATATTCTTATTTAAAAAGGCTTCTGTTTCCTCAGGAAAGGGTAAAAGTACAAATAATTAGGGTTATATGTAATGACTAAAAGCTGCACTAATTTTTCAAACACTTTTCAGCTTTGAAAAGCTTACAGAATTCAACTGAAATCAGAGTGATTGAAAAGGCATTTTCTCCCAAATGATCAATTTGTCTAACTTGTATTCATTCATACTGTTGAGAACATTTAGATAATTCTCATCAAAATATTAATAAATTAGGAGAGTAAATGCATTTGTATAATTTTACAAATGAGCACTACTTTGAAGAGTGGAAATTTAAGGTAGCTATTTTCTTTGCATAAAAAATCAATTAAATTCATTACATGATTCATCAGAATTTACTTAGTAAAAAAAAAGTTTCAGTTTTATAATCTTAAAATATTGGTGGGATTATAACAGAAAGAGAAAAGGACATCCCACGTTAAGAATGGCAGGGGCTTTATCATGGCTGGGATGACAGAGTTTATAGTAAAAAGGACCTGGATCTAGATCTGGCTAGACCCTCAACTTCATTTATGTCATTGAAAATATGCCTTTATTTCTTAAAGCTTAATTTACATGTTTAAAATAAAAATGACATATAAGACCAATTATTTACTTTCCAGTTTTTTAATCATCTATAATCATGTAGGCATATTGAAGAGCATCAAGCTAGAGGACAGCAATAATGACATGGAAATTAAAGTCAGAGAATTATTGTGGAATCATGTTCTGGGAACCCATGTATAGCAGGGCTAAGTTAATGTACAATTCGGCAAATTATGTGAAACTAAATTTCTTCATCAGCACATTCTGTCAATAGAATCGATAAAATAATTTAGCTATCTATAATGGGAAACATGAAACCAATGTAATAGTTAAAAGTGATACTTCTCCATACTTCTATTGATATGCTCTTAACATCAAAGTAGTCTTAGGTTATAGTCGAAAGAAACCCTTTAAGAGCAAATCATTTTTTAAAAATGTTTGAGTTTATATTAAAAACTCATAATTCCATGATGTACCATAATATGTTCATAGTTTTTGAAATAATATTTTCTCTAAAAGCTTCAATGTAAATTGAACTGCCAAAAATATGCTCCATGTTTATTCTCTGGTTTGATCCACTGCATCATATGTTATCTCAAACTTCCAGAGATACATTGACACATTTATTTAGGTAATACAAGACTTAATTGTGTGTGTTTTTGTTTGTGAGCATTACTGAGAAATTACTATGTGAAAAAACAGAAGAGACAAGAAAAAGGAATCAGAGGGTAACAATCGTATGAAACGTGCACTGATATATATGCACATTTATGAATTTCTTTTTCTTTTTCCTCTATTCTTTTTTTACAAGTCTAAATTGCATGTGTGTCTCTCCGTGTTTGTGTGTGTGTGTGTGTGTATATATATATAATTTCTTAATATGACTCAATAATATCTATATATTTACACACACACGCACACACACACACTGGTGGATACTATCAAATTACAAAGGAAAGGAATTATAAAATAAACACCCCAGAATTAGTGTTTTATATCTTCTTCTAGGGCTGTTTGTTGCATTGCACAATTGTGTCATATCTTCTAAGATTTAAATAGAGATAGTGTTAAAACAACCAGTTTTTCTTTGCTTTCACACAGAGCTAAATTAGACAAGACACAGATTGATTCAGGGTCACATTTTTAGCAAATTTGCTTTAACCATCAAATTTTATGTGTGACTATAAATCCAAAACTTAAATAAATAGGCCAAGTTGAATATTTCTAAAATGCATTACTATAAAAGGAATGCATATTGCTTAATCATGAAAAATAAATTAACCAATTATTTACTTATTTAAGAATTTCAAGGCAGTAGAAAAATGTGATATATATATATATGTATATATATATAGACACACATTTGAAGGAAGTTTATATAAATAACCAGTGCTCCTAAGGTGAGATTTCTTTCATAAAATAAATCTCATTTGTAGCAAAATTTTATCAAAAATATATCATGTATAAAGGAAAGCATAATTTATGTTGACTATATTTTTATCAGATAGTAAAACTTGATTAAAAAATTTCATCACACTATAAACTTTGATTCATCAAAGTAAATCACAAAAAGTAGTAATGGGGGAGTTATGTTTTCAAATAATTTATTAATATGACTAGCACTAAACTTCATATATGTTAAATATCTAATCTGCATTAAAACAATGCTTAAAATTGTAGAAGAAACCACATGTTCTTGGGCATTTCATATAGGAATGTTTTATGACAAAATCAAATTCTCAGACACCTATTGTATGCCCTAGACTATTGTAATGTATCCATACATGTTATCACTAAAACTCCTAAATTCCCTGAAAGGTAATATTATGCTCATTTTCCTAATGAGTAATCAGATTATCACATAGGTAAGATAACTACATCTACCCACCAATTAAATTACAAAACTTAACTAGCAATTGTGTCTGTTTGAATAACATTCAAGATTTTGTTCATTATATTATGCTTTGCTGCCTCTGAAACTACAGGAAACAGTAGTTTTGGAATTCTCTTTTTATTATAAAATACTCAGGATATGATTGATTATTGACTGTGAAGAAAGAAATAATCCCAATCCTTTGTCTTCAATCTCTAAATTCAGGCTACTTTCCAGTTCCTTGCATCTCTCATACATCCTATTTCTTAGAGTCCAGTTATCCTGGAACCAGAATTGTTAAGAGACAGACTTGCGTTAAGAATGTCTCTCTAAACTTTAATTTGAAACACAACATGATAAAACTTCAGGTGTTAAGACTTTCACAGACTCTGTCCCAGTTTTCCAAACCATAATTACATATAAATTACTCTTTGGGAAAACAGAAGAGATAAGGGAAAGGAATGAGAGAGGTAATTGGGTCATATAAAAAGTGCACTGATGCATATGCACATTAATGAATTTCTTTTTCTTTCTCCTACTTAATTTTTTTTCTTTACTTTTCTCAGTTGACTTGAACTGAGCATCCCTATATGACATAAATTTTCCTACATATAAATATGTCTAAAATATATGTTATATCCTTGAAGAAGGATATTATTTCAATATGTTAACTATTAGAAAACCTCTGCATGAAGTTATGATTTTCTAGATTTTCTGATTCATGGGAAAAAAAAAACTATTTGTTAAATTGTAAGACAGTAGATGTTCTATAGAGCTGGAAATGCATACTTACATTTATAGAAATTCTACAGACAAACTTATTTTTAGCTTGCTAAACATATATAATGCATATTTAACAAATAGCACAGACTCTATAAAATGAAAAGTAAATTTGCCTAAAATTTTTCTGTATTTTGGAGAATCTCTTATAAATAAAAAGGTAGTTTCTCCATCTCTAATTAAGGATCATTGATTGCACAGGCAATCACAAAGGGAGAAGGACACAGACAATAATTTCAAAAAGGAAAATATTATAAGCTTAAATTTTCTACCCAATAGAGAAATGATTCTCAAAATTTTGGTTTCAGAATCCTTGCCATCCTTAACGATCATTGAGGTCACCAGAATTTTTTGTTTATGTAAGTTATTTCTATTTATAATTACCTTATCTTACATTGAGACTAAGAACTTTGATTCATTTATTTAAAAAACAATGAGCCTGGCCGGGTGCGGTGGCTCAAGCCTGTAATCCCAGCACTTTGGGAGGCCGAGACGGGTGGATCACGAGGTCAGATTGAGACCATCCTGGCTAACACGGTGAAACCCCGTCTCTACTAAAAAAATACAAAAAACTAGCCAGATGAGGTGGCGGGCGCCTGTAGTCCCAGCTACTGCGGAGGCTGAGGCAGGAGAA
>NW_012114544.1:4680405-4681100 GCF_000951035.1 Colobus angolensis palliatus | reverse complement strand
ACAAATGGGATCTAATTAAAGTAAAGAGCTTCTGCACAGCAAAAGAAAATACCATCAGAGTGAACAGGCAACCTATAGAATGGGAGACATTTTTCATAATCTACTCATCTGACAAAGGGCTAATATCCAGAACCTACAAAGAACTCAAACAAATTTACAAGAAAAAAAACAAACAACCTTATCAAAAAGTGGGCAAAGGATATGAACAGACACTTCTCAAAAGAAGACATTTATGCAGCCAACAGACACATGAAAAAATGCTCTTCATCACTAGCCATCAGAGAAATGCAAATCAAAACCACAATGAGATACCATCTCACACCAGTTAGAATGGCGATCATTAAAAAGTCAGGAAACAATAGGTGCTGGAGAGGATGTGGAGAAATAGGAACACTTTTACACTGTTGGTGGGACTGTAAACTAGTTCAACCATTGTGGAAAACAGTGTGGCGATTCCTCAAGGATCTAGAACTAGAAATACCATTTAACTCAGCCATCCCATTATTGGGGATATACCCAAAGGATTATAAATCATGCTGCTATAAAAATACATGCACACGTATGTTGATTGCGGCATTATTCACAATAACAAAGACTTGGAACCAACCCAAATGTCCATCAATGACAGACTGGATTAAGAAAATGTGGCATATATACACCATGGAATACTATGCAGCCATGAAAAAGGATGAGTT
>NW_012114544.1:4590293-4679728 GCF_000951035.1 Colobus angolensis palliatus | reverse complement strand
ACTTGGATACAGGAAGGGGAACATCACACATGGGGGCCTGTTGTGGGGTGGAGGGAGGGGGGAGGGATAGCATTAGGAGATATACCTAATATAAATGATGAGTTAATGAATGCAGCACACCAACATGGCACATGTATACATATGTAATAAACCTGCACGTTGTGCACATGTACCCTAGAACATAAAGTATAATAAAAAAATTTAAAAAAAAGGGCTGGAACTATAATTTGCTTATTCGAGTCCCACTGTACTATTAACTTCATTACATTAATGATCATGTTGGTTTTATTTAGCTATGTTTACCCAAATCATGAAACAATCATTTCATTGTTCAAACTTTCCAATGATTTTATATTCCTTCAAACAAAACTTATTAGTGTAGATTGTATGTCCCTTATTAACTGTAACCTACCTCTGTCTCTCCATTTTCTTTTCTGTCCCTTTTCCTTACCTCTCATGCACATTCACATTTTGAATCCATCTATATTGTTAATTTCTAAATTTCTCAACAATGTCAATCTCTCTATTTCTAGAATTTCATGTGTGCTGTTGTTACCTTGCCAGCTCCATATCACTTTTTAGATATTAGTTGAACTCCCACTTCCCCTATGTGCCCTTCCCAGCACTATAGAACATCATCTTACTTAGGTTCTTAAATGAGAGAATAAGAAAATAATAATGTAAAGTAAAAATACACTGGAAATTTTCTTCATTGTCTCTGATCAGC
The DNA here is from genome assembly GCF_000951035.1 of Colobus angolensis palliatus. Lineage (NCBI taxonomy): Eukaryota > Metazoa > Chordata > Mammalia > Primates > Cercopithecidae > Colobus > Colobus angolensis. The sequence continues at coordinate 4,679,001 of NW_012114544.1, read as the reverse complement.
AATAACATAATGCTGTAAAATATAACTTCATATAACTTACTTTCATTCACAATTTTTGAAATTTCTCTGCTTAAAAGTTTTAAGAAAGAAAATGTATAAATATAATAAGTTACAATATTTTTAACGGTCTTTATGTTACAAAATATGAAAAGACAAATGAATGAGGTGGAAAATTCTAACATATTGATGCTTATCTGCAGTGTATATTCATTTCCATTTTATTATCAGGCATCTAAATTTCATGCACAATAATGGTCATATTTTTTTTTTCTTTTGAGTATAGCACTAATTGGGCCAGAGACTTTATATATATAATACACACACACGCATACACACACACACATATGTGTACTTTTATAATATAAAAATATATACGTTATCTATGTATACTGTCTTTTTTTTATTTTTATTTAGGCACAGTGGTAAGTTCGACTGTTAAAACTTCTCTCTCCATCAAACTATGGTCTACCAGCAAGAGAAATTTTAAAATAAATATTTACAAATAATCAAATAATTTCAAGTTACCAACTCCTGAGAAAGAGTACAGGGTATTGATGAGATTTCCCTAGGCTTATGTATTGATAGCAGTCAACATAACAAAATCAAAACATACATTCAAATTTATTTCTCTTGGTTAAATTGTACCTCAAGAAAGGGGAGAGGACTCTTTATTCTACATATTTAACCAGTTATCAAGGTTGATAGAGAGTCTACCACCTGGAATATTATCTAGTGTCAATAAAAGAGTAAAGTGTGGCTCCAACCTTAGAATTTATTTTAAAAATAATTTGAGGCAATTTAGTAAGTTGTTAGCACTGGAATAACATGTGATTTGAATATTCCAGTAAAGGAAAATAATTGGTGTTTGAGGTTGGATGTAAAGAAGCAAGTTAGAAAAATATTATAGCAACCTAGGCAAGAGATTATTCTTTTGGGTTGTGGTAATGTGGCACTAAAGGAGTTGTTAAACTCTAAAATCATTAAAACACAATGGATTGATGAATATGAATTGTACTGGGAAGGAATGTGTGAAGTATAAATCCAGGTTTTTTTCTTTATCTGCTAAATAGAAAATGTCATTTGTTAATAATCGAACAACTACAAAATCAGTAATATTTGATAATGACATGAATTCAACACTGGACATATTGAGCTGATAATCCTTGGGGACATCATTATGGGAATATTGGTTAGGCAGTTGGAGAAGTACTGTAGTGTGGTAGTCAAGAACATAGGCTGGAGACTAACTGGATTATCTAAATGTCATTCCCACAACCTGTGTAAACTTGAGTAAGTTATTTGTATTCTTTGTTTCTGTTTTATTATCTATGTATAGTAATGAGAATACTCAATATACCTACCTCATTAGATACTGTGAGAATATATGCAAATTACTGTAAACAGTGCTTGACATATACAGTGAGTGAGGTATTTTTAATTTTGTGTATAGATTTTGAAGTACAAACAAATGGCTATAAGTAAAGTACAGAATTGAGAGTCACAAATATGCAAGTTCTAAGTTGGGTTGTGTGGGACTGACTAAAAGTACAGTATGGGGTGAGTAAAGTATCAAGAAATAGAGGGGAAAAAAAGAAAAACTGGCAAAAAAGAAAAGCCTGAAAGGAAGCAAACAGATGTATAGGAGAAATGCCAGAAACAATTAGTGTCTCAAAAACAAAGCGATAAGTAAAATACCTCTAAAGTGACCAATTTGGTGGTTAGAAAAACACCTATTTGTTTTGGAGACATGGATTCCATGTGTGACTTTAGCAGGTACAGCTTTCGTGATATGGACTGGTGGAAGTTGCAGTCAGTTGAGAAATGAGTAAAATAATAAGAAATAGAAATAGATAATAAGAGCCATACTTTCAAAATATTCATTGTAAAACATAAGAGAAACTAGTGAGGTCTGGGCAGTGCCATTAGACATGGTGATTTAATCATATTGATGGAAAGATATTAGTACAAAGGAAGAGGATGAGAACACAAAATTATGAGAGACCATTAGAATATAATGTATATACACAACAGGTTAAAAATAAGTGAAGGGATTGATCTTAGCAGAGGAAAAGACTGTTGTGTATTAAATAAGAGAATAAACTATGATTTTCAAAGCAAAGATGTTTGTAAATAATTTTGTTAGAAATTGAAGAAGCTCTGGGTCTTCCTTCCTTCCTCCCTCCCTCCCTTCCTTCGTCCCTCCCTCCCTCCCTCCCTTCCTTCTTTCCTTCCTTCCTTCCATTCTTCTTTTACTTTTTTTTTTTCCTTTACGATACAAAGTTATTTGTTGAAGACAATGGGTGAGATGTGGGGTTACTCAGAGATCCGAGAGGAGTGACAGTTTGAAATAGTTATTTTGGGATATGGGAAAAGTGAACTAAATAAAGGTGCTTGGCAGCTTTAAGTGATGGTTTGAGTTTGGCGACCACAAATTTATGCTAAAACCAGGCATCCCTGTTTTATGACTATGTCCATGGAGCAGAGAAAATGTAAAAAAAAAGTTTGATTTGTCTTCAGGCATAACTTTTATGAATAAATGTAATAAACAGACTAAGAACCAAGGGGATTAAAATAATGGCTAAAGAATAATGAAAAAGCATGGCTCATGAAATCAAAATTTTAAGGGTTGTCAGGAAGTAGATAGAAATGTGTACATATTAGAGGTACACATGAGGATTTTAGATGAGGGTATTTAATGAATAAGGTGGAAGAAATGGAAATTCATTCACAGAGTAGGATTTCTAAATTACTGAAAAGTAGAGCAGATTAAGGTAAATATCACATTATGGCTATGGGAAAAAGTGAGACTGAAATAGAGGGGATGTTTGAAGATGATGAGGCCTCTACAAACTGAGTTCAATGTGTTGTGTGGGCCGAAGGAATTGCATGACTCAACAGGATCCAATTGTTTCCGTAAATGAGGAGGCACAACCAGGATATTTGTAAATAATAGTCAAAAATAGATGGTTATAGTAGACAAAACTCAAGGAAGAAGTTTGAGTTTGTATGTGTGCAAGTGCATATTTGTTTGTTTTGTTGTTTATTTTGCCTGTTTATAAGTTAGCAGAATCTTACTTGTCCAGCAGAGACTCAGAGTGAGGAAGACAAGAGTTCCACTGCTACATAGTGTAGCATACGGATGATTAGAAAAAGATCAGTTGCTACCTGATAGTACTGCAAGGGAAGCTAGTTTCTCCTAAGAATGGAAGAAGCAGGAAATAATCATTAAAGAAATTGAAGGTGAGATGCATTTTTGATAATAAAGTAGGAATTTCTGATAGCAACAGAACAAAAATGAGTGAAAAAGACAGAGGAATGCAAGAATGAAGTAAGATTAGTTGATATGTCAAAGAGAATGTCAAAGGCACAAATTGTAAGACAAAAACAGTAAGGTGAGGTATGGATTATTGAGTCTTTTGAGAAAAAAGCGGAGACTCATTGGGCTTACATTTTAATTTTTTTCCAAGTCTCTGTAGTTACTCTATACATTTTTCTACTTGTTAGCATGCGGACGCTTCAAGCACTTTATTCATATTTAACTTTAATCTATACGAGACTTAAGCCTTCTGTCTCGAACAAATACGTATTCTCCCCTGAAAATAAGTTAGGTTAGTTCACACTGTCAGAAAGTCTTTACCTTTGGGAACTCGCAACCTATTACTCTGTAGAGTGTCAATGGTCCATCAGGTTGCTTTTCGAAGCCTCACCTCTAGAATAAAATAATTTAATGCATAATAAGCTCCCCAATCTCTCCTGAAATGTTGCTTATTTTCCTGTGAGAAGGAATGATTGATTAGGCCTCAAAGGTATTTTCCCAACGTAGGAAAGTTATTTTTTAAAATCCCATTTTATGCAGTAGTAGTAATGTGAAGAAAACAAGAGAAAGGTTTGCCTTACACTTTTCAAAAATTTGTTCTTTTTGATATTACATTGTTTTATTATAAGTTTTATTAAGAGCTATTTTAACCGCGTCTATCAAATTCTAAGGACCTTGGATACTTTACCTCTATTTTCTTGTTTATACCTTGTATTATACTAGTGATATTATGTGTTTTATTCTCTAAAATGTTTTCAAGAGGTGAAAAGTTCTGTGATCTTGGTGTTCCTTCAGGTTCTGTGATGCTTACCACAGAATGCTCTGCTTGCCTGTACCGTGTTTCATCCAATTCTAAATTCCAGGCCACACACTTGAGTGACCACCCACTCACTATCTTCATCATAGTAGCAGTTACATGATAGGTTCACTTTGCAACAATGCATGAAGTCTTTAGACTTAGAATTTGTGAACTTTTCTACATGTATGCCAGTCTTCAGCAAACATTTGCTTTTAAAAGAACCCCTTTGGAACATAGTAAATGAGAGCACATTGTCAAAGGCGGGTATCTGAGCGAGGCAGATTATATTCCAACTTGATGGACAAGCATTCGAAGTAAAAGGCATATTTGCACAGTAGAAAATAGAGGATGAAATACAGTTAGTGCTCTCCTGCTGAAAATGGGATGTATGTTAAAATTAGAACCTGTCTCAGAACTCTGATCCCACAGAACACCCTATTTTCAATAGAAACCAAAATTTGGTCCTATCCCATTCTGACTATTATTATTCATATTTTGTTTTTGTTGTATTGCATATAGAAGACTTTAAATACTTGAAAGGCATGCTGTGCTTATTTTTATCATATGACCAATATTTAAAACAATTTATAATGTTTTTAAATCAATATAAAATGTTGTAGGACTATTTTTTTTATGGGAATTTTCCATTCTCCATTAGTGTCAAGCTTATTTTATATTTGAGTAAGTTAATATGTTATCACTCTTTAAAAGAACAAGCAAAACAATTTTTAGACCTAATTTAATAAATTTAATACTTTCATTAACTATTATAAATCTAAAAGCAATTTTTACAGATTTCTACATTTCTGTTATATGTCAGACATTTAAGAAAAAAATGTTCTAAAAAGAAGTAGATGTATGATAAAATTAGAAATCGTTTCAGAACTCTGTTCCCATGGACAACACATTTTGAACTGGCCTTCTAGCTCTTGACTTCACTTCTCTTCTCTCTTTTTATAGTCCATTCCAGGCAGATAAGCATCCTTTCTTACTGATTATAAAAATCATGCTTCTGTCCTAAGTCATTTACTCTGATTTTTATTCTAATTAGAATTATCATCTCTTAAACAACCACATCTTACTCCATATTTTAGGTTCCTACTACAATGTTCCTGAGACTTTGATTGAGTGCTCCATATGGAATATAAATCCCCTTCCCATCACTCCAATCTCAATCTCCCTTATTCTGTCTTATTTTTCTTTATAGCACATAAAGCCATCTGTCTTGGAACTCCAGATTAAAAGTTTAGAAGATAAGAGATATTGTTTTTCTTACTGTTGTTACATAGTACCTAGAATGTGGCAATCATTAAATATTTCTTGAAGAAATGAATCAATTTGCTATAATTAAGATAATTATAGTTTTTCAAGAGTCCCCTCTGTTATCGTATCTGTGTAAACTGCCATTATGAGAACAATTTGAATTTGTAGCTTATAATGGGCTACATAAAATTAGTAAGACTCCAAGACTCCAAGAAACATTAGGTTTGTGAGCTAACCTTTGTAAAACATTTGAACATTGCAGAAACATAATTTGTTATCTATCAGTAAGTTAATATCTACCATTACTTTCTGGAATAGAATGTGTTATCTGCAGTTTCTTGGTGCACTTGAGAAACCTCAAATCTCATTGGGACTCACCTGCAACCTGTGTTATGTCTTTGCTAGGGTCTGAAAGTTGTCACTCCAAAGTTCTTATGGGGAAATTCTAACCACCAAGATGATGCTGTTAGGAGGTGAGGCCTTGGGAAGCGATTAGATAATAAAGGTACAGTCCTCATGAATGGAATTAGTTCCCTTATAAAAGAGGCCCAACTGAGCTGCCTTGCCTCTTCCATCATCTGAGGAAACAGAAAGTGCCATCTACGAACCAGGAAACGGCCGTTCACTAGATACGGAATCTGCTGGTGCCATAATCTTGGATTTCTCTGCCTCCAGAAATGTGAGAAATAATTTTCTGTTGTTTATAAGCTACCAAGTCTTGGAATTTTGTTATAGCAGAACAAACAGACTAAGACAAGAATATAAGATAACCACATCTCGATGTTCCCTTGGGATTATTCTTGTCTTCCCAAGAGTTATTTTTTGTAATGATTAATGAACTTAAAGTTTTTAACCTACTCTAGCACCTCATGATATATAATTAACACACTAAGCTGAATCTATTACCTGGACTGATCTCCAGCATCTATTCAGATGATTGTCCTCCTAAATACAATCAATACCTGCCTTTTCAAACTTAAATTTAAGTTGGCATCTACCAACTTAATTGACAAACTCTGTGTCCCTTGTATCTTCTTGAATGTTTGTCTTCCAACGTTTTCATTCCAAATAGAATTTGTTGATTCATGTTAATTAAAAACCGCAGTGAGGTAACAAAGGCCCTGTGAACTTTGCCTTCACCACCCTCTTGAGGTTCACTGATCTGCACATTGTTTTTTAATCAAAATCGTATGCATTTAGCCATGCTATTGCTCTTGTGTTCATAGGCCAAATATTTTTTAAACTACTTTTTGACAGTTTGTATTCTGAGATCACCATAATCATCTATCGTTTAAATATATCGGTTTTATATTCCACCCTGCCCACCACTCCTAACCTCCCTACTTTCTACAGCCATTTAGAGAAACTAATAATTAAAAGCATACCTATTATGGTCCTGCTTAGCTAACCTCTACTTACCTTAGAGTTCTATCCCCAGAGCTCTTTTAGAATGCCTGTCATAATATATTTAATATTATATTCCTTTTATAATGTTGGGATAATGATGAATAGAGCCAGTGAATGCCAGGTTGCAGTAAATACAACAGTTTGGCTCTCCACACCTATTCCAATCCCATCTAGCATGTCTCCTAGTACCATGAATGCTAGAAAGCCAAAAAATACATTTGTCAGATTTGTTTGCAGTTAGTCTGCAATATGATATTTTGACAAAGCAGAGCAACGTGAAGTGGTATCTGTTCTCAGAGAGAACCTTGTAGAGTGCCTTTTCTTCGTCGGCGTCTGTGACAAAGAACTAGTTACTGGTCTCTAGCAAGTGGCAGCATCTTTAGCAATTGTTTCTGCATACAGTTAAATGTTTCACACAGCTTCATTTGTTCCTGACTGCATAGTATATAAATTTGATTCTCTCTATGTCCTAGAAATTATGTAAGATAGCCATACTTATAAAATGCCATCGTGCTATATACTAGCTAAAAAGGATTCTGTTCTCTGCAACAAAACTTGAAAGATATAGGAGTTTCTGTAACTAAACTTCCTATTCTCCTCTTCTCAAATCTGATCTCATTTTAGTAGCATAAGCACAGAAGTTATTAAGTAATAATTTTTAATACTGACTCCTACATGTAGATTTATGAGGATAAGTCTCAATGATTTCCTAGATTTTGTCTTCCTTTTATGGTTGTATCATTTGGCTTTCTCTCTGTGTTAGAATTATGGGATCTAAATCATTATCTCTAATTTATTAGCCATATTTATTTCCAGAACACCCCTTGGATTCCAAAATCCACAGATGCTGAAATCTCAGTTTTATTTTTAATTTTTAAAATTTGCCAGTATTCCTTGTTTGTTCTTATCCACAGCAATCAGACCTGAGGATACATTATGGAGAGTGTATATATTTTAACATTTCAAATAATTGTAGTTTATCCTGTCAAATAATTTTTAATCTTTCTTCATTATCGGGTACTACACATCATTCATTAACCTACAACTCTTTTACTGAACCTTCGGTAACTGCGGCTATGAAAATAATCTTGTCATTTCTTTGTCGCCCATGTTCTTTGTTCTATTTCTGGCCATCTTAATTTCCAAAGTAGTCCCGGTACAGATTTTCTTTGCTCTGATCTTTGTATTTTTTATTATTTATTCTTTCCACAAACACAAATATGATTCTTAAATAATTACTTATATGCTATTGTTCATCTTATGTGTAATAGAAATGCATTTAATTCCATTTAGATCTTTACCTACAATCTGCTGAACATTTTTTACTGATTTAAATTTTAATCTACACTAAGAATCCATATCAATTTTAGTTTATTTTCATAAATTTGGTATAAGTTCTTAGTGTAGAAAATAAACTAAACTTTGTATTAGACCCAAATTGTTTTCTTTACCACTAGATCCTAGATACAAGTAACATACTAAGTGCTCAATAAATATTTATCAAATAATAAGCTGAATTTATTTTCTCTTCTTATTGATTGCTATTTAGTTTCAAAAAAATGAGTTTATTTCCTTTCTTTTCTACCTATAGTCAGCCTTACATATCCACAAGTTCCACATCAGTGGATTCAACCAACCACAGCTCTAAAGTAGTAAAAAATGAATAAATATGTAAATAACACTAAATGCTAGAAATAAAAAATAATATAGGATAGCAACTATTTACATATAATTTACATTGCATTATGTAAAGTAATCTAGAGATAATTTAAAATATACAGAAAGATGTGCATATGTTATATGCAAATACTATGCCACTTTATATAAGGGACTTGAGCATCTGTAGATTTTGGAATCTGAGGGTAGTTCTGGAATCAGTTTCCTGAGAATATCGAGGGATGGCTGTACAGTTACCCCATCAGTGAGTTCTTCTTTAGATTAGTTCCACAAGATGCTCTCATTAATTGCATTTCATTGAGTGATCTTGATCTTGAATTGTATCTATAAATGAACACATTGTATAACAGCAACTGCATTTGAGTTTAACCTTTTCTAGGAGCTACAAAGATAGGAGGTAGGACACATGAGAACAATATCTGTGCATAACATTTTCATAGGACCACATCTGCATGAGCAAACTGCACTGTATGCACTAAATAAATACAAAAAAAGTTATTATGGTTAAAATACATACATAAATTGGTAGTAGAAAGCATTTCTTTATGCAAAAAGCATTAAACAAGTACCAACTCTGCACAGCTCTAATTATGACATTTACTTTGTTAATTATTAACAATAATAATACAAAGATAGAATAAATATTTATATTCACGGAACTCAGAATACAATAGGAGAGACTTTATCAAACATTACAGGTAAAAAATAAGTCATGAAAGCAAAACACATGATGCTATGACTGCAAGTAAAAAAGAAATATAAATTAATCCAAAAGTCCAGGGGAATATAGGTTTTCTGAGGAAATAAAGGGTGAATATAGGTTACCTAAGTTGGGGAGAGAGTGGAAATTGTTTCAGGAAATCACTTCACAAAGTCCCTATGGGGGATGGGACCTGTTGTACTGGAGCACAGCAGTAGTTTATAGCAAGAAGAAAAACAGTGAGAGATGAGTCTAGATAGGTAAGCAGGAATCAGATCATGCAAAACTTATAGGCCACAGGAAGAATTTAGTTGTTATCTTAAGAACAATTGGAAATTATTGAAGAACCTTAACAATGGAAGTGACATAATTAAAATTATGTTTGAAAAGGACACTCTGGTATGTACTTCTGGAAAGTAGATGAAAGGACTAAGAGTTAATACTTAGCAAGCAAGAGGTGATTGCAGTAGTGTAAAATATAACTGAGTTTCTCAAGTATATTTATGCCATCCTTATACCCAATCAATGTTCATGACTCTGGATGAAGAAACACTTTGGTTGAATTAGAGTTTATATATGAAATAATCTTACTACTTCCATTTGTTTTATTATAACTATATAGAAGTAAAAAGCTCTGATTTAAAACCTAATTCTTACATTCTTTTAGATTAATTGATGAAGCACTGATATTGACTTTGCATTTTGGATGCTTATTTTATTACTCGCATATCCCTGTGTTAATATGTCATTTTAACATCTGAAATAAATTTTGAAACTGAAGTAAAATTATAGTTGACGTAATTAAATGTATAGGTTTCAGGGTAAAATATTATCATATAAATGTACTCATTAATATTATGGGTAAAAAGACCTCAAAGTAATAAAATTAGGATGCACAGAGGTACACTTCTAAAGATACATTTTTATTTTGTATTTTATTTACTAGCTTTCTGAGTGAGGCATAACTTTAAATATAATTCTCCCAAGAATATCACAGCTATGTGTTTAATTAGACACAGAAAGTCACCTGAGAATAGATTTGCTTCAACTACGCCAAGTGGGTCCATTTTGAATTTTGAAATTCTCCTCTATCCTAAACAATGTCTTTATTTTTTATATAGGAGACTTGATGAGGCTCTAAATTCAATGTATCTTGTATTTCAGGAAGGCACAGGGTAAAACTGTGAATGCAGTTTTTAAGTATGTAACTCCTGTGGCTACAAAAAGAAAAGAGCTCCCTAGTTTCCTGGCCCTGAGTGTGCCTGAGGGTGTAACACCTTGGAGCTGTCAGTATCTTTCTCTGAGCTTCCCAGCATTGTTAGCTTCAGACAGGCTAGTCCACCTTTCTTGCCTTCCTTTCTTGTTCTTAATAATGAATAAACACCTTTGCTTTTAATAGTGGTACCATAACCGTTCTGCTTACTGTTTTCAGTTTCAGATACCAGAGACTGCTCTTTATTTAGAAAATAATCTTATATGGGACATTGCATAAATGTCAGAGTCTTCAAAATGACCACAAAAACTTGCTAAAAGAGCTTGGAAAGATTTCTGAAACACTATTGTACTACTCTAATAAAAACACAACTGCCACTGCCTCTGGCAGCTCAACAGCTGGGAAAAGAAGGCCAGCACACTGAAACTTCACCATTGCTATCCAACCCCTTTCATCACCCATTATTTTCTACTACTTTATTATAAAAGAACTTCTTTTCAGAAATGGTTAATTTCATCATGCTTCCTTGGGTAATTGTAATGTAGATCTCAAATTTCTGTATAAATAAGATAACCTTTGAAATCCCAATCCAAAACCCCATAGTTTGTTATTAAAAGTCACACAGAAGGAACAGACTCTTCAACTTTCTTCTTTCTTGCTTTTTTCTTGCATGATTGCATTGCCAGAAATTTAAAGTGACATTTCTGCACTTAGCAGCAAGTTAAAGATTTGTTTTTTTTGTTTTGTTTTGTTTTGTTTTAGTTTTCTGGACACTATTACACAAAAAGGTAAGGTGGAGATATATTGCAATAGGCATTGAGTAAAAAAATTAAACACCTGCCACAAATATTCTCAATATAATTCAAGATTTTTTTTCCTCTCTCTCCCTAGTGTGTAGAAGTTGGACTGAACTCTAATTGTGCAAACTCTAGGGATACTGAGACAATTCTAGGAAGGCAGCCTGGTAGAAAAATTCACTGCTAATGTGGCAGTTTGATCCAAAAGAATTTAATGTGAATATGCTAACAAACCAAGTAGGCAAGGCAGCTATTACTCATTATGAATATAAATACACATAAAATTATACTAATGCATAATTATTAGTATACAATAGATAGTATAGGAAAATGGTTCAATAGAGATAAGTACTCGATGGATACATGATAGAATATAAGTTTATATGGTTTGGCTGTGTCACCACCGAAATCTCATCTTGAATTGTAGCTCCCATAATTCTCACATGTTGTGGGAGGGACCCAGTAGGAGATAATTGAATCATGGGAGCAATTTCCCCCATACTGTTCTCCTGGTAGTTAAGTCTCATGATATCTGATGATTTTGTAAGGGTTTTGTGCTTTAGTTGGGCTCTCATTTCTCTCTTGTCTGCCACCATGTAAGATGTGCCTTTTTACCTTCCACCACGATTGTCAGACCTCCCCAGCCACATGGAGCTGTGAGTCCATTAAATCCCCCTTTTTTTAAAAAAAAAAAGAAATCACCCAGTCTCGGGTATGTCTTTATCAGCAGCATGAAAAATGGACTAATAGAGTAAATTGGTACTGGTAGAGTGGGGCGCTGCTGTAAATATACCCAAAAATGTGGAAGTGACTTTGGAACTGTGTAACAGACAGAGGTTGGAAAAGTTTGGAGGGCTCAGAAAAAGACAGGCGAATGTGGGAAAGTTTGGAACTTCCTAGAAACTTGCTGAATGGCTTTAACAAAAATGCTGACAATGACATGGACAATGAAATCCAGGCTGAGGTGGTCTCAGAGGGAGATGAAGATTTGTTGGGAACTGGAATAAAGGTGATTTTTGCTCTGCTTTAGCAAAGGGACTGGTGGCATTTTGCTCCTGACCTACAGATCTGTGGAACTTTGAACTTGAGTGAGATGATTTAGGGTATCTGGTGCATGAAATTTCTTTTTCTTTCTTTCTTTTTTTTTTTTTTCCTGAGATGGAGTCTCAATCTGTTGCCCAGGCTGGAGTGCAATGGTGCGATCTTGGCTCACTGCCACTTCCACTTCCTGGGTGGAAGTGGAGTCTCTTGCCTCACCCACCTGAGTAGCTGGGTTTAACGGGGATTACAGGTTTATGCCATTATGCCTGGATAATTTTTGTATTTTTAATAGAGATGGGGTTTCACCATGTGGGTCAGGTTGGTCTCGAACTCCCAACCTCGTGATCCACCTGCCTTGGCCTCCAAAATTGCTGGGATTACAGGCATAAGCCATCACACCTGGCCCATCTGGTGGAAGAAATTTCTAAGCTGCAAAGCATTCCAGAGGTGACTTGGGTGCTGTTAAAACCATTCAGTTTTAAAAGGGAAACAGCATAAAAGTTCAGAAAATTTGCAGCCTGATGATGCAATGGAAAAGAAAAACCCATTTCCTTAGGATAAATTCAAACTGGCTGCAGAAATTTACATAAGTAAGGAGGAGGCAAATGCTAATTGCCAAGAAAAGGGTGAAAATGGCTCCAGAGCATGTCAGAGACCTTTGTTGGCAGCCCCTCCCATCATAGGCCCAGAGGCTTAGGAGGAAAAAATGGTTTCATTGTCTGGACCCAGGGCCCCTTGCTGTGTACAGCCTAGGGACTTGGTGCCCCGCATCCTGGCTGCTCCAGCCATGGCTAAAGGGGCCAAGGTACAACTTGGGCATGGCATCAGATGGTGCAAGCCCCAAGCCTTGGCAACTTCCATGTGGTGTTGAGCCTGCAGGTACGTAGAAGTCAATAATTGAGGTTTAGGAACCTCCACCTAAATTTCAGAGGATGTATGAAAACACCTGAATTTCTAGGCAGAAGTTCACTGCAGGGGCAGGGCCCTATGGAGAACCTCTGCTAGAGCAGTGTGGAAGGAAAATGTGGAGTTGGAGCCCCCACACAGAGTTCTCACTACTGCACTGTCTAGTGGAGCTGTAAGAAGAGGGTGACTGTCTTCCAGACCCCAGAATGATGCCACTGACAACTTGCATTGTGACCCTGGAAAAGCTGCAGACACTCAACTCCAGCCATGAAAGCAGCCAGGAGGGTGGCTGTACTCTGCAAAGCCATGTGACTGAGCTTCCCAGTACCATGGGAACTAACATCTTGCATCAGGATGACCTGGATGTGAGTCATGGAGTCAAAGGAGATCATTTTGGAGCTTTAAGATTTGACTGCCCTGCTGGATTTCCAACCTGCATGGGTCCTCTAACCCCTTTGTTTTGGCCAATTTCTCTCATTGGAATGGCTGTATTTACCCAATGCCTGTACTCCTCTTGTATCTGGGAAGTAACTAACTTGCTTTTGATTTTACAAGCTCTTAGGCAGAAAGGACTTGTCTTAGATGAGGCTTTGGACTGTGGATTTTTGAGACAATGCTGAAATGAGTTAAGACTTTGGGAGACTGTTGGGAAGGCATGATTGGTTTTGAAACGTCAGACATGAGATTTGGGAGGGGCCAGAGATGGAGTGATATGGTTTGACTGTGTCCCTATCCAAACCTCATCTTGAATTGTAACTTCCATAATTCCCACGTGTTGTGGGAGGGACCTGGTGGGAGATGACTGAATCATGGGGGCAGTTTCCTCCATACTGTTCTTGTGGTAGTGAATAAGTCTCGTGAGATCTGATGATTTTGTAAGGTTTCTCCCCTTTCACTTGGCTTTCATTTCTCTCTTGTCTGCCATCATGTAAAATGTACCTTTCACTTTCAGCCATGACTGTGAGACCTCCCCAGCCACGTTGAGCTGAGTCCATTAAATGGCTTTTCCTTTACAAATCATCTGGTCTTGGGTATGCCTTTATCAGCAGCATAAAAACAGACTAATACATGGGTAAAAATCAGTTAAAACTAAACTATTTCAGGGACACAAAAAATATTTTAATAACTCAGTAGTGGTATTCAAAATTTATTGGTAACTACCACACACAAACATATCTGTTTGTATATACAGCTTTTATTGTATTAATTATCTCATAAAATGCTGCATAATTATATAGTTATTTATTTTCATGTTAGATGTTAAATTACACTTTTTTATATTTTTAGTATAATTGTTCTAGTGTAAAGGCAGAAAAAATTAACTTTCATATTATTATACTACAAAATACATGATTTTCAAAAATGAGTTTGCTTCCTCATTTTCTTTGCTGACCATAATTTCAATCCCAAAATTTCTGCATAAATCAATTGATTTTAAAATCCCAATTCTTACAAAGAAGTAGGATATTAATATTTTTAATATTTAATTTAATATTTTAAATTAAATTAAATTTAATAATTAATATTTTTAACAGAGATTGCTACTTAGCTCTCTTTCTTCTACCTTGATGTGGCATTTCTTTTGTTATATTGATGCCTTTTATTGCATACAACTCCAATGACTTTCAGTGAGAGGGTAGAACAATTACTAATTAATGCTTAAAATATACATTGGGGTTTATTTTATGCAAGTGATGTTTATATGGGAAGACACAATGAAAACATGTAATCTGTATCTTATGTGACCTATACACGTACTTTAACAGATTTCTTTTTACGATCCCAGATGTTTCTTCTCTCTCTCTTCTTGACCTTAAACTTTGGAGTCTTCAGGCATCAGTCCTGGTTTCTATTCTATTTTCACTATGCATAAAATAACTAAATGAATTCATGCATTCTTCTTCCTTTAACAAATCCCATATTTATATTTTAAATCTAGGACTGTTTTCTAATTTCCAAATCAGTATGTACCTTTGTCTACTTTTCATCTCTAATTGGATATCATGGATAATTTGAAACTTCATATATCCAAAACTGAATCATGACTATTGGGAGTGTCTGGATCCCAAAATAATATTCATTGTCCCATACTGAGTTATGAGCTTATTAAAAATATAGATGAAATATAAAAATCTACATATTTTCTGAAAAAGAAAAGCTTGATTCAATGATTTGATTTAAAACGGTGTGTACAATGAACTTACAAATACTACACCATTGAATAAGGCTTACCCACCCAGTCAGTGTGGATGAATCATATACTTGATTTCCAAGACAGATTTCTTAGTATAAGAAGTAAACATATTTAGAAGGCCTCTTGCTTTCTAGCCGACAGACCTAAAAAAATAAGAAATGAAAATGAATAAGTGAGAAGCTGGAAATATTCCCACTATAATTTTCCCTATGGAAAAATAAATGGAGTGGCAGTATTTTCTCTAGAAAAACTGGAAGAACAGAGAAAAATCTCTCTCCCTAACAGTTGCTTTCCTCTGATTATATTCAAATATATATACTGTCCTTGGTAGCCACTGTCATCCTTCTGTCAAGGTAGGATTATCTGTTTTATGCATTTTTAAAATACATCCTAATGAGGCCAGGCATGGTGGCTCATGCCTATAATCCCAGCACTTTGAGAGGCCAAGACAGGTGGATCACTTGAAGTCAGGAGATCAAGACCAGCCTGGCCAACATGGTGAAACCCCGTCTCTACTAAAACTACAAAAAGTAGCTGGCACAGTGTTGGGCGCTTGTAATCCCAGCTATGACTTGGGAGGCTTAGGCAGGAGAATCGCTTAAACCTGGCATCCGAGGTTGTAGTGAGCCAAGATCGTGCCACTGCACTCCAGCCTGAGCGACAGAGCGAGACTCCATCTCAAATTATAATAATAGTTGATTAATAATAAATACGTACATAAAATACAATGCATCCTAATGAGTACTAAACCTAGAATACATTCTTGGAGAAGCCAAATTGACTTTTTTTTAAGGCCCCAATTCATTTTATGTCCTGCTTACAAGTCTCTGATGGCTTTCCACTGCCTTCGGATCTTTAATATGACTAAAATCCCTTATATGACCACTATTGCATCTCAAAACTCATGAGTACTTGATTTTCATTGTTCAGATGAGAAGATTAAGAGGGAAAAAGGGAAGATAACTTGTTACAAAGAGGTTGTATTTTAACAATTAAGCAGATTGTTTGTGTATAACTCTGTGGTTGTTAATTATTTCTTACTGTAGTTCATCAAGTACAACAAACCATGACGTTACTCCCACTGTCTCCGCTTTTGGTAAAAAACATAACCAAATAATGCTAAATCCAAAAAAACCCATCATTTTTAAAAAATCCATCAGAGAGCTGAAGTTGCAGAAGAAACTGGCCTAGAAACAAATAGTTTGTACTCCTAGGAGAGACAGAATGTGGATGCTTGCTTATGTGGGTCAAACCTCTCACAACATACAAGCTAATAAAAACAATTCAGCTAAAATACTTAACAAATTTCTAAAAGCCAAGGTACCTACTGTGAAAGTGTAGTAATATCTCAGAACTACAGGTACATAAGGAATTCACACACACTCACAGACACAAATTATCGATATCATGAATTTAGGAGGGAAGGTATCTCTACAGACCCATTCACACACTGAAACATAACAAGGCAATGTGATGAAGACTCTATGCCTAATAATTTTTACAACTTAGATAAAAGGAAGAGCATCTCTGAAACTCAGAAATTATAGAAGCTGATTCACAAATGGCATATATGATATATCAATATGAGGGAATATTGCTCAGTAATAAAAGTGAGTATTAGTAAACGTAACAACATGGATGAATCTCAAAATAATTATGCTGAGTGAAAGAAGCCACAAAAAAGTGTTTGGATGGTTACATTCTAGATAATGATGAGAAATACGTAGCTACAGTAAGCAGATCAGTGGTGGCCTGGGGAAGAACTTTGGAGTGGCATGAGAGGGACAGTATAAAGCTGTATGAGGAAATTTTGGGTGGTGATAGATATGTTCATTATTTTGATTGTCATGTTGATTTCACAGTTCCATATCTATATATGTGAAAACTTATTTAGCTGTCAATTTTCCACTTGTAGTTTATTGTGTGTCAATTATATTTCAATAAAGTTTTTGAAAAAACACAATTGTGAGGATTTCATCTTAGTTCTATATTATAATATTCCTTTTTGGTCCTATTTGAACTTACAAGTCCAAGAATTTCCAGTGAGGCATACTTATTGAATAAATAAATATGTGAATTAATACAAGGAGAAATGTGGAAAGTGTCAAATGAGTATATATTTCACGAGTATAATCAGACAGTAGAGTTTTAAAAAATTCTGGTTACTTGGAAAAAAGGAGAAATTTTTGAATAGTTCAGAGAGACATAAAACTTACAATTAATTTATACCAGGACTAAAATGCATAGTTTTGTCCAGGTCACACCTATTGGACATGGTCTTTTCAGTGTACAGAGTTAATGTAAGAGAAAACGTGAAATTTTGTGGTAACAAAGCTTTTACCAACCCCAATTCCTAAAGGTATTTTTTTCATTATTTTCTTTTTTATTCACAGTTTCATATAATACATTTTGGACTTTAGTCTTGCCTTTTATGCAGGGGACTATGAGTACTGTCCATTATCCACCAAGTTAAAATAATGTATTTTATTGTATATTGTCCATATGTATGTATGTGTGTGTGTGTGTGTGTGTGTGTGCATGCACATACCTGTCTGATGCTGAATTCTCGATTTGATTGCATTTTTTTGTTAGGCGCAATATATTATATAATACTACTGAATTTTAGTACAAAAATCCCTTTCTATGCTTTTTTGATAGCTATTCATAAGACTTTATTTTAAAAATAAATTAATGAGATTCTTCAAAAAACAGAGTGGGGTTTTGATTTGGATTGCATAAATTTACAAATTAATTTACAGAAATTTTCCATAAATATGATGTTAAGTTGTTCAATACAAGAATCTTGAATTTTTTTAGCTCAAAGCTTGTATTTAATTTCTTTACTTGAGTTTAAAAAATTGGTCTAGTCCATTTAGTTATAGCAGATTATTTCCTTATAAATTCCTATTTTATAGAAATGTAAACTTTTATGTTTTTATCATATAAATATATTTTCTAGTATCTTATTGTCCATATAGAAGAAATGCTAATTTTTATGCTCATTTTGAGTCTGCTAGACAATCAACTATCTTACTAATTCTAGTAAATTCTGATGCAATAATTTTCATATAGATATGTTTGTAAATAATATTTAATCTAATTCCTTTAAAACTTTATATTTTAATTCTATCCTGTCCTTCTTTTCTTCTTTTCTTCTCATTATCTACCTACCCTCTGCCTCCTTCCTTCCATTATTTTACGGCATATCCTGGACGTTCAGTACAACCTTAAAGAGTGTTGACGATAATGAAATTCCCTACCCTCTTCTTGGTACTAAATGGAATGTATTTAAATAGGTATTTGGCAAATAACTTTTGCCATATTAGAAATATCTCCTTATTGTTTTTTAACTATTTTCAAGTATTAATTTTTATCAAATGTTTTGTCTACATCTGTTAACAATCATACATTTTTATTTTAGTCTATTAATGTGATTAATTATAATGACAGATTTTTACGTTGAGGCATCAGTGCCTTCTTGTGATAAATTTTATATTATGATACCTTAGTTTTAATATACTGTTGGATTCATGTAAGTATTGCTTGGACCTATAATTTTCTTTATTGTATTGTCTATCTTTTCTGAGATTATGTTTCATAAAATAAATGACTATCTTTAGTTATTTTTTCCGTTTTTGAAAAACTTTGCAAAAATTCTCCCACTTTGGAAGCTTCTAGAATTTGCTCCTTGTACCTTGACAAATTTAAATTTCATTGCAACACGTGTAGGTATAGATTTGCTCTAACATGAAAGTTTGGCATTATATAAATCCTTTTACTGTGAAATGTTAAACTCCATTAATTTTCTGTGCATATTATTACTATTTCCTCAGATATTTGCACTTATTTTGGCATTCTGTGTCCAAATGCTGGCAATTCTACTCTATTTCCTCCAATTTCTAACCCTTCATCTCTATATTTTCCAGTTGACTTCTGCAAAGTTTCTAAATATAATTTTCCACATCACTTGTTCATTCTTCAACTGTTTCTAACCAGATTTGATCTCATCCATCATACATTTTTTACTTTATTACTTTATTTTCTGTTTTTAAAATTACCTTCTATTCTTTCATAATAAACTTCCATGAAATTTATTATAATTAATTCACATTGTTATTCTGGCTGTTACAAAAGTATGGCTTTGTATGTTACATTCGTTATGTTTCTTTATAATGAGTTCACTGCTCAGATATTTGGTTATTTTGTCCTGTGCATTTACGTTGACCTGGTGGTATCATCTACACTTCTTCTGGTAATTGTATCATAGGAAGTCGGTCCTTATTGTGTCCTTCTTGGTGAAACAAAGTGATATTTAGGAAATGAACTCAGAATCAAGATTCTTCAGAGCCTTAGAAAACTTTTGATTTAGAATGCTGTGCCTTGGCATTCTATCCGAGTACTCTGGTACTGGATTCCTCTTTATATTCTGAGCTATTTTTTCTGTCTTAGTCTGCTTTGTGTTACTGTAACAGCATACCTGAGGCTGGGTAATTTATAAGGAAAAAAGGTTTATTTAGCTCACGGTTCTGCAGGCTTAGAAGTTCACGCGCTGCTTCTAGCTTTTGCTTCAATGCTGGGTCATTGCATAGTGGAGAAGGTCAAAGGTGAGGCAGATACATGTGCAGAGGGACCAAACAGGAAAAAGTCTTGCTTTATAACGACTAACCTATTTCTGTAGAATTAATCCAGTCTTGCTGGAGTGAGACCTCACTATCACATAGCATCACATCATTAATGAGGGATCCTCTCCCATGACCCAAATACCTTCCACTAGGCCCTACCTCCCAAAAACACTTTGGGGATCAAATTTCAACATGAATTTAGGTGAGGACAAACCAACCATATTCAAACCATAGCACTTATGGTCTGTGTTAAATTTCTGTGTCAAGGAGACCCATAGTTACAATGATAAGTACAGTGGAATTTTATTCTTCTTTATTTTAATAGTCTCAACGGCAGTTGTTCAGAGTTGGCAAGTCTTAGGATATTTCTTCACCACAAAGTAATTAAAAGACTGAATCAAAAGTGTTCCTGGGTCCAAGTTTGTTGCTATAGATGTTGTCATGTATATGCTAAAATAAAGTAAAATAGAATTTGTTTTCTTTTCAAAGGCATAATCTAGAAATTGTAGAAATAATTTGCACTTATTCCATTGACCAGAATTGCATCATATAAGCACTCTTAGTTGCAAAGAAAGCTTAGAAATACATTATTTATTAGGGAAGAATTGTGCATCAGTAAAATTTAGGCTTGATTATTAAAGAAACTTTGAGTAGATCCTGTTAGATGGTTAGTAATTTCTTCTTAAAATTACTCTTAGATAAGAAGCCTTTTCTGAATACTTATTTTTCTAAATGCCATGTCACTAACCCTTGACTTTGAAGAACGTAGACATGAATCAGTTAACTTGTCACCTCGCTCCAGCAGCAATTCAGGCCATCAGGGTCAATGTTTAGGATGTTGCTATATATTAATGTGGTAATGACAAACAATGGCATTACAAAGATCATGTTCTAAGATTAGAATTTTAAAATTCTCTCCCACTTCAGTCTTACACTGTAATACACCTTTCTCCCAGAACACTGCTAACCCACATGCTAGCCCTTCTGTCTCCGCTCTCTCTATCTTTTACATGCACTAATTCACAGCAGCCTTTGATCTCGCAGGTTTCCCACTTTTTGATATTAATTCTTCAAATCTATTATCCGTATTGCTTCCATGATTTCTCAGGAGTAGATTATAGGGGAGAAAACCAAAAGCATGTGCTGGTCACTATTTTATTAGTTATCAGAAGTCTCCTGACTTGCTTATTATTTTAAAGTTTTGAAAATTTAAGAGTATTTGTATATATACTCTAGAGAACTTCAAAATAATATATAGAAAGTTAACCATTTGTTCATACATCTTCAATAACTTCTTTAAGCTTATTTTATCTCCTAACCAAATGGATTATTTTGATAATTTCATCGATGTAATCATTAATAGGTGTATTCAAGAGGACAAGAAGAATGGTGAGTTGTAATCATTACTGAAATAAGTCACATAAATTGAAAGAACAATTGAGCATAATTTTAGTTTTAATGACTAACACTTGAGTTTAGTCAGATTTTTGGGGAAAATTCGAGCATATTATATTGAAGTTGTTGAGGTCTGAAGATATTTATGTAACTTCAATATTTTAAGATAGAATAATAAGGCTAAAGGGAAGATATTACCTCAATGGATAACACAGCCACAATGTTAATTAATAGCATAGTTTTTGGACTTTGGTGTTCAGTTTTAATATGAAATTAGATTATTATTGCTCTATCTTACCTTTAATGCAAACTTTGATCTCCATATTTCTGGTGGGATTTTGCAAACTTAAAAGAATAAACTATCTTTACTGAAGCTTACCATAGTTTTGTCTTCAGTAAAATAAATTCTGTATAATCCTGTCTCAGTTTGAAGTTCTGAATCTCTGGGAACTGATAGAAGCCTGCATATCTAGTCAGAAATGGAATATAAAACCAGAAAATTAATGAGCATGTATTGTGTGTGCACATGTGTAAACGTTTGTGTATGTGCTTAAATCACCCACTTCCAAGATAAACAATTAACCTAGTCTGTATATGTTCACAAGTCCTACTGAATAGTCAAATAATCAGCGCAAAGAAGATTAAGATATTCTTCCTCTATTGCACATCTTACCTTTCTGTACCCTTTTCCTTTCCCATGGATCCACAGCTGAATTGTATGCTGATTAGATTATTTGTAGGTATAACTCTTTCATAGTGATTTAAATCACAAGTGCTTTGTCTCTGTTTTGGCTTGAGGAACAGAGATTAATAATTTCCTACTAATATTTATCTTTCCCCTTTCTAATGACAGAAATGGGCTTGACTAGAGACTACAATTCCAGGACTCTTATGCAGTTTTGCTATAACCATATATGCTTTCTACCTAATAGGATATGAGAAGTGATATCCACTTCTAAGCTATGCCTTCAAAAGAACTTGTGTGCTTTTCTAACTCTTAATATCCAGTGGCCTAAAAATGGTGTAAACTAACTGCCCATGAAATAGATACCTGAACAAAGACGGAAGTCTCCCTACCAAATCTGGACTCACTACTTCTGTTCTTTATGTAAAAGATGAATGTTTTTATACTGTTTTTACTACCACAGTTTAGTGCCTCTTTGTTATAGCAACTTTCCTGACCACTCAATTATACAGCATAAGACCTAGGTCAAATATTCTTGGTGTTCGGACTATGCCTAAACAGGAAATAACCTGTGCTTTCTTTGCTTATTTTGCAACTACTCCCTTTAATCCCATTCCTGCCTACTACTCTATTCTTTCAGAAAATAAATGATCAAGCATATGGGAACATGGCAGGGATTTTGTTGTTTGGTAAATGTAAACCATAGATGAGTTTACCAGAGAAACCAACTAAAGTCTGAAACAATAACTCTCATAAGTAGGCATGCTGCTGAAACTACAAATAGAAGGAAAACTATTGTCAGCAAATATAAGGAACACAAGAAAAAGGAATAAGAAGCTTTTCAAAGCACATCTTAGAAAATGATGTGATCATTATAGACATGAACTCAGTCTAAGCCAGTTGTTTATTCTCTTACTCTATCATAGCACATAATATAAAGGGGCATGGAAAGACCAAGAAATATCTATATACACATACTGTATTATGGTTTAAATTACCTACTTTGTTTTAACTAGAATACAATTTAAAAATTGACTGGAGTCAAATAATTAAAATCTTATATACACAATTTGAAATTCTAAACAATCTTTATATGTTAAATGGCAAAAACTAATGTGAACATATTCAGGTAAAGTGGAAGGGCACTTACATGAGGGATTATAAGATAATCCCTTCTGTGGTTTCTACCTAATGTTCCATAGAGTGAAAACATTCTTTTTTCAAATATATATAATTAGTGAATAAACATGACTCAGAATATGCCTAAAATACCACATGGGTTAGTAAAAATGTGGTAACTCTATATTAAATAAATGAAAAAGACACACATAGATATTTATTCTTTCAAGGGACTGTAAAAAAAAAAAAAGAAAGTGAATAATATAGGTTTCTTGCTTTTAAGTGACTAAAATTTTAATTTTAGACAAAATTTGGTAAACCATTCTTATAAAGGGAGGATGAATAAGTGATGAATAAAAGTTCAAATAAAATACCTTGCAATTAATTCTGACTGCCAGATAGGGACAATATTCAGAGATAATGTGTCTTTTGATTGAGTTTTAAATGTGGAGGATTTCAACTATAGGAGAGTGAAAGAAAAGATAATTCTGGGTAAAAGTAACATACTAGAAGACAGTGTCAGGAAATAAATCCAGACTTGGGTAAAGAGAGACTTTATTCAAAAAGACTATTGCAATTGGGAGCCAGGGATAATTGCAATAGGCAGAATGCTCTGACCACAAAATCTACAAGAGTCTCAAAAGTGAGAACAAAAGGACTTTTTAAAAAAGAACAAGTAAGCAAGTCTGAAAAGTATTAGGTGTGGAGTAGTGGGATGTATTTCTTCATAGTCAGCTGATTCTCTGCTGGGGCCATTACACATATGGGCATTCAGGGTTTAGTTTTCTGTAATCACAAGTAGGGGGTGGGGAAGAAATATTGGAAGCATTAGTTTGGTTTTAACGAGATATTTAAGAGAACTGATATAATTGGAAATTTGATAATGGTTGCCAATTTATACAAGTGACAGGATCTAATCCAAATTATAGGTAAGTAACAAAATTGTTTTTTGGTTTTTTTTCACAGTAGAAAAAGTCAACTGAATCTCTATGAAACAGAGTTTGCATATCAGCTACTTGCAATTTACAAAAAGCTGGAAAAATAGTTGAAAGACAGTGAACGGGACTAGAATATGATTACCCAATATTATAAGCTCTAGTTTTCTATTAAAACATAAAATGCCTCTCTACAATCAACCTTTCTTTCCTCTGACCAAATATAATCTTACAGAAAGATTTTTCTCCATCACAGAATAAGGCCTGTCTCTGAGTTGATGTGACTATTTACGTAGGTTCAACAAAAATAATTTCCTATATAAGCCTTTTGAAGTTTGCATTGTTGGAAATTCTTATAAGGAATCTCAGATTGGACTTTTAAAAGCTTCTTGAGGTTAGGACTTAAGCCAATAATTTGCCATTAGATTTCACCTGCGTAGCTATAAATTGGGATGAATTCCTTTATTCCTGAAGTCATCAAAACATCCTAAGATTCCTAGGTTTTGCAGGAAGTTATTATTCTTACTCATCTGTAGGACTGGGAACATTGTAAGACAACTTTCAGGCCAATTTTCAGAAGAGAGCTGTGATGGTTGATACCGAATGTCAACTTGACTGGATTGAAGGATACAAAGTATTGATTCTGTGTGTGAGGGTATTGCCAAAAGACATTAACATTTGAATCAGTGGGCTGGCAAAGGCACACCCACCCTTAATCTGGTGGGCACAATCTAACCAGCTGCCAGTTAATGTAAAGCAAGCAGAAAAATATGGAAAGGGGAGACTGGCTTAGCCTCCCAGCCAACAACTTTCTCCTGTGCTGTATGCTTCCTGCTCTCGAACATTGGACTCCAAGTTCTTTAGCTTTGGGACTCAGACTGGCTTTCCTTGCTCCTCAGCCTGCAGACGGCCTATTGTGGGACCTTGTGATCATGTAAGTTAATATCTAATAAACCTCCTATATCCTGTTAGTTCTGTGCCTCTAGAGAACCCTGACTAATACAAGAGCTTTGTAACTTTTGGCTCCACTTAAAGAAAAAATCAACCATGTTTCCTTCAAACTGTTCATATCTGATTAGAAAAGCAACATTCTCCAATATGGCCTTCCAGCCAAAGCTGTAGTTATAGAACCAGTGTTTCCAGTTATCTCTGTTTGACAAGCACCTTTGCAAATAATGAAATTGGCAAACAACAACAACAACAACAAAGTTTATGAATTCTGGAGGGGTTGGGCAGGGAGAAAAGACAAATGTTTTGTTTCTTTTTCTTCTTTTTTTTTTCTGTGTACCAAAGCATAGTCTACAAATGTCATGAGGTATACATAACTTGAGAAAACAACAACAAAAAAATTATATGCAGAACATGGGACATTAAAATACTGGCAATATTCCAGATAAAACCTATAATCATTTTTCATCATTTACTTCAATTCTATGTACTTAAGCCTTATTCCACTCAGTCTTCAGTTAGCAAATAAATTTTTCTGATAAAAGTCACAATTTTTGCCCTCTAGGTAGATTACCCAGAATGTAAAGAAAAACATTCGGTTAACTCCTGTTAAGGATAGACCAATAATCCAACAAGCTCTTGTCATTTTAACAGAGCTAAATACAAATACTAGTTTTGAATCAGTATATTTGGTACTAAAGTTCTTTTTTTATAAATAAACCCATGAAATCTTAGCTAGCGTTGACCACAATAGATAAAATTCATTTTCTGTAAACCTTCTACAACTTTCTATATTCATTCAAATTTTGACCTACACTTTCCTCTTTCTCCTTCTGGAAGAAGCAGTCATTTTACTTTAAGACAAAGCTATTATTTTTCTTAACAAAAACCCATACTTTATACTTTGCATGCTAATGATTTTCCTTCCTGTCATTATTTCTCCCAATAGGTTCTCATTTACATTGTTGGTTACACTTTTAACTACAATAATTTTTATTCTACGGATGAAACTATGAAGTAGAGAATTGTGGATAGTCTTTCATAGCACAAATATTCTATAGCTGATAAGCAGATCTTACAAATACACATCTCACAGCTTTTTTTGTGAATAATAAAAATTTATTTATGAGTGTCTCTTATAATAAGCATCTCACTAAACAGCATCATCGCTCATCTTTTCAACAGAATTGTGAAGTCACTATTACTTTTTTATTTTTATTTTTTAGTTCTTTATTATTATACTCTAAGTTCTGGGATACATGTGCAGAACATGCAGGTTTGTTACATAGGTATACATGTGCCATATTGGTTTGCTGCACCCATCAATTCATCATCTACATTAGATATTTATCCTAATGCTATCCCTCCCCTAACCCCACACTCCCTGACAAGCCCCGGTGTGTGATGTTCCCCTCCCTGTGTCCTTGTGTTCTCATTGTTCAATTCCTGCTTACGAGATCTCACATCTTTTTATAGCCACATGCTTCCTTATAGTATAACCTTTCAATTTAGTAAAAGTAAATGTATTTATTGAAACACTGAGACCAAACCTCTAGCTATCTATATCACCACTAACTACCATAAAAATAAATGGCAAAAAGTATGTGAAGTTAAAATATTTGAATTAGTTTCTATAAAATGCTTTTGAAAGTATTAAAAGTTCAACTTTCTTCATACCTGGGAACAATAGAAAGATTTAATTCATAAATGCTTATTTATCACTAAGTCATTAAGAATAGAGTTCATTTAAGATTTTTTAAATACAATAATTTGGTAATAACATCAGAAGGTAGGAAAATATTACATGCATATAACATACACACAAAAATACACATAAGTGTTGAAAGTTTGATTTTCTTAATCTCTTGGAATTATAGGAAGATTTAATTTATGTAAACATTTACTTATTACTAAGCCAGTAGAAACAGAGCTCCTTTCAAATTTTTAAAATTCAATAATTTGGTAGTAACAACCAAGGCTGAGAAAACATCACACACATATAAAGTACATAAAAAAAAACACACACATTTATAAGCATCCAGACAGACACAAATAGCATAGAGCTTCAGTTGTAAAATTTAAACAGGAATCAGGGATAAAAACAGAAAAATCCTTCTGCTTCATATAAAAGATCTGGCCCTCCTCCTAGCCCTGGCTTTATATTTTTACTAAGATTGTGTTTTTGTCAGACAGAGCAAATTGAGGTTACCTGGTCAATATGAAGGCTGAAGTGTCTTCACCAATATGAATGGATCAAATTTTTAAGATTTTCTTTGCCTTGATGTGTAATCTGACAAAGGCTGTGAACTCAGTTTTGGCTGAGAGATTGAGGAGAAAAAAAGTGGCCATTGGGGTATCTCGAAAGCCTATCTCAGCAGAAAAGAGATTCAGCACGTCTCCAGTTAGCCCTTTAAGTCTCAGGGGGTCCATCTCAGGGTTCCTGAGCTCCTCAGGAGCCCGGGGTGGGGAGGGAGCTTGAGTGGCCGTAGAGATGACGTGATGGGCCAGAACGTGAGATCACAGGTCTAAGAAGTTTGGATAGAGAAGTGGAGAAGGTAGGGTGTTCAAGGAGACAGATCAAGGATTCAAGGGATGTAAACAGAAGGTCCAAAGTGGTAAAGAGAAAAAAGGGGAAGTAAGGGTGATCATAAGAGAGAAGTCTTAGAGGAGCCAGTGTGACATGATCCCATTTCCCAAGAGGTCTTTGAAGTACTATTTTTTTTTAATGAAATGTTGCATTTTTGAATATATTGAACTGAATTAGTGCCTTACTAGTGAAGCACATAACTTGTTGCAGAAGAGGAGAGATGGTGCCAAATGATTAAAAATTACCCATGGGATTAAGATAATTAAATAAGAGATAAGATCTTTATATACTGGGAAAAAGTACTGCTGAAATATTCTCTTGCACGATCCCCATCCTAGCAGCCAAAGCTCAACTCCCATTCCCCAATGCAGTCCTCACTAGAAGAGACAAGGAAATAACCTTGCTCAATCCTCACTATAGGAACAAAGGAAAGACATCACAGAAGGGTCAAAGAAAAGTCTCTGCCTGAAAAAAGTAATGTCAATTCCTTACTGAGCTTTTACAGTAAGTACAACTGCAGCACTAGATTAGGAGACAAGACTCACCACCAGGGACTCTGATTTCCCCAGCCAGGTAAAAATACAAAAGATCCAAGAAGCTGGCATGAATACCTAGGAGAAGAAAGTGGGATCCCAGGGACTTAGCACTCCACTCAAGTCACAATACCAGAAAACTGTCAAACAAAACCAACTTGGGCTTAGGTTAAGGAAAAAAAAAAAAAGAGAGAGACTTCAATCCAAAGACTACTTCCACAGGGGAAATGCTCTAACCATTAGAGCTACAAGTACCTCGCAGGTCAGAAAGAAGGGATCTTCCTTTATAGGGAGGAATAGTTGATGCTAGAAAGACCTGGTGTGGGGTAATGGAAGAGCAGATGGTGTGAGTTTTCATGAAGGAAGGTTTTTCTCTGCAGACATATGAATCTCAGGTAGGGCCATTAAGGAGTTGTTCAGTGTTTCAGAGCTTGTTTAACCTCAGGAGAGAGTCAGGGTTCCAAGGTCTCCAGTCAAGGAGAGAATCCTAACTAAATTTTAGTCAAGTTAGAGGGCATTCTTTCCTGATTGGCTAGGGGACAAACAGCTCAGCTAAACATTAATTGGCCAAATAATGGGAATTTGAAGGGTCTATGCCTGATCTTTACACAGGTAATCAAGAGTATCATCTACAAGCCTTACCTCATCTACAAGCCTTAAGATGACAAGACCTAAGTCATATGGAGAAGGGCCGTTCTTTTTAGTAAACTATATCCTGGAACTCAAAAGGGTGGGAGTTTCTGAATCACTATTGTTTTCAGGAGGAGAGGGCTCAAGTAAATTTCAACATTGTCAATGTGAAGAAATTATAAAAAATGCATGTAATATTTGATTACTATTTGAAATATCAGAATTGAGTGTTTTCTAAATATGAATCAATGATCATTTAAAAGTGAATAATTTACTGTCTATGACCACACCACTCTGAATGTGCCCAGTCTCATCTGAACTCAGAAGTTAAGCACAGTCTAGCCTGGTTAGTACTTAGATGGGAGACTGGGTGCTGTAGGCTTAAAAAAATTGGTAAATGGCCGGGCGCGGTGGCTCAAGCCTGTAATCCCAGCACTTTGGGAGGCCGAGACGGGCGGATCACGAGGTCAGGAGATCGAGACCATCCTGGCTAACACTGTGAAACCCCGTCTCTACTAAAAAAAAAAATACAAAAAAAAAACTAGCCGGGCGAGGTGGTGGGTGCCTGTAGTCCCAGCTACTCCGGAGGCTGAGGCAGGAGAATGGCGTAAACCCGGGAGGCGGAGCTTGCAGTGAGCTGAGATCCGGCCACTGCACTCCAGCCCCGGCGACAGAGCGAGACTCCGTCTCAAAAAAAAAAAAAAAAAAAAAAAATTGGTAAATGATTATGAAATGGACTAAAATATTGGTGTCTCTAATACCCAGGTTTTACAAAACTAACAAGGGTGTTATGATGAATAACAATAATTTGTGGCTTTCTTAACTATCCAAAGAATAAAAATATATTAACAAAATAAAATTAAATGAAGTTATAAAACTTAACTGTGAAAATAAGACTGAAATAACCTTTTCTATGAATACACAAATATGCATTACAGAATTGGCTCAACTTTTTCTTAAAAAACAATGCGATCACTTGGACACAGGAAGGGGAACATCACACACAGGGGCCTATTGTGGGGAGAGGGGAGGAGGGAGGGATAGCATTAGGAGATATACCTAACATAAATGACGGGTTAATGGGTGCAGCACACCAACATAGCACATGTATACATACGTAACAAACCTGCACGTTGTGCACATGTACCCTAGAGCTTAAAGTATAATAATAAT
Organism: Colobus angolensis palliatus; assembly: GCF_000951035.1. Lineage (NCBI taxonomy): Eukaryota > Metazoa > Chordata > Mammalia > Primates > Cercopithecidae > Colobus > Colobus angolensis. The sequence goes on along the minus strand of NW_012114544.1, from coordinate 4,649,061 downwards.
AAAAAAAAATCTGACAAAGCTGCAGAGATAATAAAATAGTCATGGCTTTCAACCTTGGAAATTGTAGTTTCACTTCCAGTCTCTCCATATCAGTGAGTTTAAGAATAATGAAAAATTTAACAATAATTAATGGGTCTTTAAAATGTTTCTTCAGTTGAAGGAAGGCATATGCTAATTGCATCCCTGCCTGGGTAGAAGCATGGGAAGTGTACAGAGAAGAAATCTACGTGAGCTTAACTGTGACGTGAACATGTATAGTTGTTTCCACGGAGTGCACATTGTTTGCAAATGCTTCATATTAATTGTGATTTGCTCGTAAGAATGTTTACTTTCAATTCTGGGCCTAGGACTAAATGTTAAAGCTTGTATTTCATGACTAAGAAGGCAATTATTCTGTCAGGCTCAGTAACAATCATAGCAGTTATTTGATTACCAGGTTGAAGGTTTTTTAACTACCTGGAGCTATTATTTAAATTATACTTTAAGGTTTTATTATCTTGACTCTTAACAAGGCCAAATCCATCTCCCATTTCAATTCTCTTTTTCCCTTAAGTGGTATCTGTCCTTTTGCTTTATTTCAAGTAGTAAGTCTATTAAATACTACGCATAGAGTCCACAAATTGCTACCAGAAGTCACTGTTTATTGCTACTAAAAATCAATTGCAGGTTAGATATTTAAATGTGACTATTTGGACATTGTATATGTTGGCTCCAAAATGGTATTCCATATAACCTTACTTACTAGTTATAAAAATAAATAAGTTGGAGAAAACTATTATAATAATTGAACACTGGAATTAGCATCATTAATTTCAAATAAAACGTGAACAACATTTCTCAATATAATAGTTTTTTAAACATTAAATTGAGGACCACTTTTCACATTTCAATCCAGTTGATAAGGCTTGATGGAAAAGTGAATAAAATTCTGTACTTGAGAATAAAAGGTTGCAGTATTTCTGGTTTTGTCATTTCCTAAGTAAATTTACTCTATCAGTTTTTTAAAATGTAACTCAAATAGAGGTATAATACTAGTTGATAATGCTGTTGTGAATACTAAATCAGATCATATATGTCATAGAGCAGCTGAGATGATTTGTAATATTAATGAGGTTAGTTTGAATATCATACACACCCCAAAAATCTTATTTCCTATTCAGTGACTTATTTAAATACATGATAAAAGAGTTGCCTCATTAAATACAATACTCTGATTGGAAACTGGTCATTCCCACACCAGAATTATCAAGTGCTTTTGGTGTTGAGCAGATCTGACCAAAGTTTTTCTAATAATGTAGTGCTAAGAATAAAAGCCAGCATACTTTTACATCTAACATTGAAATCACTGTAAATGTTCTTTGCTGGTATTATAAATGTTGCTATTCAAGGTTCATTCATTCATGTATGGTTGACTAGGATAAATAGGATAAACTATTTTCCTCCTCACTTCCCCAGCCCCACAAGAACCCTGACATTGCCTTCTGGCCAGACAATTGGGGATGCAGTAGACTCAAAAGGGTACTTGAAATTACAACTACAGCAAGCGAACGCTATGAATCCAAACCCGGACGTCATGAACATAATGGAAAAGGATTTCAGGCAATCTGATCTTACACAAAGCCTAATAACTAGTCCAAATATTGCTAACCAGTGTCATTCAAGGGTTTACTTTCTGGCTTTCTGCTGATACCTGTGTAACAGACAGTGGCAACTTCTTACATAGTGCCAACTACAGCCCTGAGACATGATGGTGAAAGTTGGAGTAAATGGATTTGGCCATATCAGGTGCCTGGTCACCAGGGTTGTCTTTATCACTATCATGGTGGATACTGTTACCATCAGTGACTCCTTCACTGGCCTCAACTTCATTGTCTAAATGTTCCAGTATGATTTTACCTATCTCAGGTTCAATGACACAGAAAAGGCTGAGAACAAGAAGTTTGCTATCAAAGGAAGCCCATGTCTGTTTTCCAGCAGTGAGATCCCACTATCATATAGGGTGATATTGGTGATAAATATGTTGTGGAGTTCACTGGGGTCTTCAGTATCTTGAAGAAGACTGACAATCATTTGACAGGTGGAGCCAAAGGGATCCTCATCTCTGCCTCATCTGCTGATGCACCATGTTGTGATGAGTGTGAACCATGAGAAATATAGCATTTCCCTCAAGATCTTCAGCAATGTCTCCTGTACCGCAAACTGCCTAGCACCCCTAGTCAAGGTCATTCATGACAACTTTTGCATCATGTTGGGACTCATGACCACATTCCATGCCATTACTGCCATCCAGAAGACACTCTGGGAAACTGGAGCATGACACCTGTGAGACTGCTGAGAACGTCATTCCTGCATATACTGCTGTTGCTGAGACTGTGGACTAAGTTATTCCTGAGCTGAAAGGAAAGCTCACTGACACAGACTTCTGGATCCCCACACCCAGTGTGTTGGTTGTGGATCTGATCTTTCATCTGGAAAAAGCTTCCAAATATAATGGCATCAAGAAGGTATGGAAGCATGAATTATAGGGCCCACAAAAGGCATCCTGGGCTAAGCTGAAGAAGGCCAGTTTGTCTCCTGTAGCTTTAAAAGTAAAACCCACTCTTCCACCTTCAATGTTTGAGCTGGCATTTTCTTCAACAACTATATTGTTAAGTTCATTTCCTGATGTTACGGTGAATTTGACTGTAGTAACAAGGTGGTGGACCTTTTGGCCTACCTGGTCTCCATGAAATAAGAGCCCCCTGAGCAACCAGACCCAACATGCGTATGAGAGGAAGAGAGATGCTCTCAACTGGCAGAGTCCCTGCCCCAATTCTGTCCCCCAACACACTGAGGATCTCCCCTCCTTGACATAGTTTTTATCTCTGACCTCTTGAAGACGAGGGACTTAGCGTGCCCTACTATACACAGGAAAAAGAAAAAGACAACTTTCCTGATATAGGACAGAAATTCCATTTTAAAACATATAAACAGTTTTCAAACACCTGCTTAATGTCTTCCAGAGCTTTATCCCACAGACTATGTTGGATAAGGTGTTCCCTGCCTGGTAAAAAATGTGTATGTGGTGCTCAATCTCTAATCCAGGAGTATTAACATTTCTTTTTGTTACCCTACAATTTTTCACATTTGTTCAATCTACCTAGATTCCCTTTTTTCAATGCCTTTCAATCTTGTGAACTCCTACTCAACCTTTACATTTAGATTCAAATATCTTCTTGCTTAGATAAGTGTGTATAGTATCTGTAGACAGAGTTTCTATAGCATTTATCATTTTGTAACAGTTATTGTATCATACTCTTCATGAAAATGATGAGGCATTGTGTTCTTTTCCTCACTTTTAAATATCCTCACCCTACCACAGTGTCTAGCACAGAGAAGATTCCCAGTCAACATTGGATAAATAGGTGGTGGTTTAATAAATATTTCTTTAGGACCTACTGTGTAACAGATATTGTTCCAGGTTCTATAAACAGAAGATTTGACCAAACAGCAGTGTGTTTTGCAAGTGTGTTTGTGTGTATTAACCTTTACTGGGGGTCCGAGTTGGCTTGTTCATCCCAGGAACTTGAGCATTTCAGTTTTGTTAGGGTTAGATTCTGACAGTCCTTTCTGTGTGGAGTCCCGAAGAGCCCCTAGGGGAAATTCTGTAACTTCCCGAGTCAGAACATATGATAAACTGCAGTCTTTTGTACTCACACAGTTAAGTACAAAAAGAGAACCCTCCTATTCTGACATACTCAAAAAGAAGAGAAAAATGTCCTGAAATAGGAGGTAAAAGCAGACACAGTAATGACCAGCCTAGAGACTCTTGATTGGCAGTACTTCTAAGCAAAAAATTCTCCAGCACATGACAAATATCTTCTAGTTTCCACCAGTGAAAACAATATTATAAAATGATAAATGAGTCTCCCTACTGACAGATAAGTTATAGGAAGGAAAACTTACATGAAATGTTCATGTATAAAAACATACCATGGTGGCATTAGCTTGATTGAAGCAGACGGTAGAGAGAACGTAGTTCTACCACTTTAACATTTGCTTCACCTCCTAAAAGCCCATCATTACATTTCTGGGCTTGAGAAGCACTACTAGAAAATCATACTGTATGATTTGAATTACTATGAACAGATATAGGTTCATAAATATATTTAAATAGTGAAAATGAGGAGAACATTAGGTGTGAACAGGTTAAATTACCTTGCTAGTAGATGATCATTGTATATACCAGGGAGATGACTTCTACTCTTAATTTTCTCAGCCATTTTAATTAAGATAGGATCTTCAATTATGTTGTCACATATCTGTCAACGTGTTTTGTTCCTTCCATCTCCACTTATGTGGCCATCATTCAAATACTGTCATTTCTTACTTTATAATAATTTTCTAACTGATAGCTACATGTTCAACCTAGTATCTTTGAAAATTCTTCTCCATATGAGAAGTTTTGAACTAAAGTGTAAGGATACCCTTGTATCGGTGCAAAGTAAAGAGATACAAGTATTGTTACTGACTTATTTAAAATCAGAATGGTCCAAATATTATGCTGTAGCTCATGCTACAGGTCTCCTTAACATTCTTTAATGGTCTCTAATCTTTTACATGATAAAATCCAAGCATCTTATCATGGTCCATTAGTCAAAGTAAGTTAAGCTCTCTTGTGTTAACCAATTAACCCCAACTCTCAGGGGATTAACCAAATAAGACATTCGTTTTTCACTCATAGAAATTCAATATGGGTCAGTACACTCCTCTATCTACAGCTATACTATATGAATGTTTGGTGTCCTCTAAGATTGCTCTAGAATAGGAATAAAGGGCATGAGAAAAACACTTGTCCTTTACTGCCTAGCCCAAAAATGACTACTTATGTTGTCTTTTTGTGAAATATATGTCAATGAAAAGACTCAAACTCTATAAAATATTTTATGAGGTTTACTCTGAGCCAAATATGAGTAACCAATGGCCCATGACATAGCTCCAGGAGCTCTTGAGAATATGTTCCTAAGGTTATCTGCCTTTGATTAACTAAAATCAATGGATTTGGTACTTTAATTACATCTGTGAAGTCTTTCCCCAGTAGCACCTAAAGTTTGATTGACTAACTGGGGGAAGATTTGTGTATGATATAAAATGGCTGATGGATTCCTTCAGCCATTCAACTCTTCGAAGAATCTCTCATTTGCCACACTAACTGGAAACACCCTAGAAAGGGAATTTCATGGGTTTTAGTTCAGCCTAGACAAATTGACAAGTTCCAAAACAATAAAGTAAACAGAATCCTTTAATGCTGTGTACACTGGAATAAAACTTCTCAGTATCATCACTGATACCATCCCAGTTAGAATGAAGCACTCATTCTTTCAGCAAAGAGTTTTATGCTTATAAAGTCACTGCAAACACTGAATTAGTGAATACTGAACTTTGCTAAGGAAAACACAGAATTAGGTTTCTGTTAGCCTCTGGTCTCAACATTTTTATCAACCGAAATATAGGTTCATTTGCAATGTTGTTGTAAAGCAATCCAGGTTCACTAATGTTGAAAATCTGCTCTTAAACATAACCCTTTCTCTCTATAACATTTAGCAGGTATTTAAGAATACTTCTGCAGCCTCTTGATCTACAGAACCTGTCCATCTGAAAGTTTGGCATTGTTCATGTCATATCACTGTTTAAAATGTGAGAGCTAGCTGATACTAGTCAAAAAATATTTAACATTTCCTTAACTCTGTGTAATGTGACCGTAAATTTCTTTGGCCGTCAGGCTTACAGCACTACTGTCAAGTACACTTTCAAAAATTTTGCTACCATCTCTTGAACCTACACATTTTGTGACTTTTCTATCTTTTTCATATATTTAGCACCCTTTGTGGCACGAAAAAAAGCTATGCACTTCACCTATGCCAAAGATCCACATTATTGAATGAGAGACTTAGAGTGACAGTGGTCTAAATATTGTCTATTGATGATAATGCACAAGAATATCCATGCAGGAAAATTTGTTAAACTCCATTAGAAGCACTCTGTAGAAGTATTTCCAGTGAGTGGGAGGCTCTCATAACCTCCACCTTCAAACTGAGGGGTGGTGTGCATATTCTGCATGGATTTTAGGTGGAAATAGATAATATTGAACCATAAACATTTATGTGAAGGGCAATAGGAGACAAAGTTGTATACGCCTATATGAATTCAAAACCACAGGATTAAAAAATATTAGCCAACAACGTATTTCTTTCTCAATGCTTTTAAGAGGTTTTTTAAATAGTAAATTTAAACAATGAAGTTCACCATATTATTTGTGCAATAAGAGGAATTAAGAAATAGATATGAGTAACTCCTACCTACATCAACCTAAACATGAGAGAAAGTAGAAAGTGCTTGAACATAAAACCCAGGGACCAGAGATATTTTAAAAACTGAATTTACTCAGATCTATTCCCTGACCCAATTGTCTGTAGAGTTTTTGCCCTCTACACACACATACAAATTACTTCCAGGAAAAAAAAAAAAAAAACTGTGGAAGCTGAAGAAAATTGTTTTCTAACCTTTCTTGGCAAAAAAGGAAAAATACGTGACTGATATTCTACACAAGCACAGGAAAATCAAGTGCATTTTAAGCTATTAAATAAAAATATGGTTATATTTGCATGTGTAAGTACACATTTCTAAATTTTTATTTAGAGTGAATATAACACTTTGTAAATAGAGTTGGTACTAACAGGAAACATAAATATAATTTATGTTATAGTAATTGCTTTTCCAAGTTGTTTCAAAGTAGCACACATCTTTTTTAAGAAATTGCAATTCGGATTTATTTTGAATATATCTTTTTCAATTATGAGGATGTTGCCTGCAAGTGGAATGTAAATGTAGGACTTACTCCTGTAGAAACAATTCAAGGTGTCCAAGGTAGGTTTCGAGCAGCTGAAAACAATAACAATAGTAGGCTAACAAAAAAAAAAAAAAAAAAGGAAGCGAAGTATGTCTTCTCAGAAATTGTGAGTAGGTACAATTTCAGAAATGCAGTAAGGTCCAAATGTCCTCTAAGTATCTCTGCCACTAATATTTGCCATCGTATCTGAAATTACTATTATTAAAGTCATTATTTGTAGCTAAAGTATTGTTTTCCGGTAGTTTAGTTTAAAAATACATAGTTTCAGACATAGTGGTTCTAGTAGTAACAGCAACAGCAATAATAATAAGATGGTGATGATCCACCACATTTATGCCAGGCATTCTTGGAGGTGGTCTACAATGCTTCTTTCTTCCAACCTCCCACATCTCTTTTCCATATCATCACTCTCAGCTAATGACTTTGCTTCTTACTTCAGTAAGAAAACAGGAGCATTTAGAAGAAAACATGAACATGCTTCAACTCCTGCATTTTTCCACTTCGTTTTATCTATGCGATTCACTGTCTCAACTGTGCTGTCCCCATAGATAGAATAAGCTCGATCTTATTTAAGGTCAACCTCTCCACCAGAGCACTACTTCCTATGCTAGCCCCTGTGAAGGCCATCCCTCCCTTCTCTCCTAATCAATTTTTCCTTCTCTACTGAATTGCCCTCCTCAGCTGACACTCATACTGTTATTTGTCATTTTTAAAAACATTATAATTTTTAATTTCACAATGCCTTCAAGCTACTGCCCTGTTATTCCTGCTCCTTTCCTTTTTATAGCAAGAGTTGATGTTCCACTTTCTGCCTTCTCCTTACCTCTTGAACCCATTTCAATCTGACTTTCATCCCTACTACTCCAACAAAACTGCTGAATTGAGATCACCAATTTACTCTGGAAGCCAGCTCAGTGGCTCACACCTGTAATCCCAGCACTTTGGGAGGCCAAGGTGGGTGGATCATGATGTCAAGAGATTGAGACCATCCTGGCCAACATGGTGAAACCCCATCTCTACTAAAAATACAAAAATTAGCTGCTCATGGTGGCACAGATCTGTAATCCCAGCTATTCAGGAGGCTGAGGCAGGATAATCAATTGAACACGGGAAGCAGAGGTTTCAGTGAACTGAGGGGATAAGGTCACTGCACTCCAACCTGGTGACAGAGCGAGACTCCATCTCAGGGAAAAAAAAAAAAATGTAGTGAACACTGATTATGTCCAGTGGATTAATCCAGTGATCATGTAGTCCTTATTCTGTTTTAACTAGCAATAACATTTGATACAACTGATTACTCTCTCCTCCCTAAAATACATTTTTCACTTTACATTCAGGACAGCTTATACTCCATTTCAGTGCTTCCTCTCCGCCTACTTCTCTGTTTTCTTTGTTGCTTCCTTCTAATGGCAAAAATTGCTAATCATTTAAAATCTCCCATTTAGAAAAATAAAGTGCAGCTCACTGCCAGCACTCATTTAATTTTACATAAACATGCTCTTTGAGGAGGAAGAAAATCTGACTGATTTTCAATGTGAAAATACAAAAAAAATTGTTATTGGAGTTATTTCTAACCAGAACTTGTCTCTAATTCTAATGTAATATCAATGTATATGATGATCAGTATTTAAAATTTTTTTGTGTGTGTTAAACTTTCAAAGCGAGGAAGAACACAAACAGGACCATCACAACATTCTGACAAAAATACCACATTTCTCTCTGGATCTTGTTGCCATCCTTGTTGTTGTGCAAGCAGCAAACTTTGGAATGACCAGTTGGATTCTGTTTCCCTGATGTTGGTGGTATGCTCTTGGGAAAATGTCTTTCAGGCAAGTGAAGACGTGTGGCATCAACAGAGCACAGACAACCTGGAAGACATTGCTGCCGTGGCTTGTGGTGCTTTTCCAGCACTCTTTCCATCAACAGCAGTCTGAAGTTTACGTGACTAATCATGTGCTCAGGATTGTCCTTCTTGAATAGGATGTAGGAGTTCAGCATTGTAATGTTTAGAAGGTGGTGAAATAATTTCTTCTGCAAAACTTGTGCCTTTTGTGCTCAGGTGCATAAGAAGTGAGCATCTGCTTAGCCGAGTCCACTACTCCCAGATTCTCTTCATCATCCACAATGAGACATGGCTCCTTAGTTTTCTTTCCATTTCTGTTGTCTACTTCAATCACAGTATTATTGTGGAATGATGACAGCATTGTAACCTTCTTCTTGTCACACCGTTTCATCTCAGGGTAAATACTGAAACCACCAGCACCACCAGTGAGTATCCTTGTGCCAAATGGGAAATAGGTTAAGTGCTCCAGAATTCAGTCTTCATTACTTATCATTTTGTTCCTCTTCTCTCTCATGCTATCCCATTTAGTCTCATGACTTCACTTCTTAATATGACATTGCCCTATGGGGGTCGAAGCATTATATATCATTAGCTATCTGAATTAAATTAATCTTTTCCTCTAGTCTCAAGCCTACTCTTCTCAGTCTTTCACATCTCAATAAACGTGTGCTCATTTCTTCCAGTTCTAAATCCTTATACCCATCTTTCTCTCCCATGTAACATACCTCAGCAATTCCCCTCAGTTCCACTGTCATCACATATCCGGAACATGACTACTTCTCATCACAAACTTTTGCTACCCTAATCCAAGCAACAATCATTTTTCATCTGGTTATCGCAGTTGTTTCCTGTTTCTGCTTGTACCCCACATACCTCTACTCCCTATAATATATTGCCCACATAAGTAGTCAGAATAATCTTTTACAAATAAAATACAGTGTAATTCACTCCTCTCTTGAAAGATTCCAATATCTTTCTATTCCACTTAGATTGAAAGGACAAAGTCCAAGACAACCTAATTTTCTGTAAATGCCTATCAGCTTATCTTTTCCTACTCTCTCCTTACATTATCCACATTGACTTCTTCTTTACTCATTGAACAAATTAGGTCTACAAGTTTCAGCCTGGAACAGTTTTATCACTGTGAATGAAAAACCTGCTCTCTAAATATTCAGTTTGTAATATGGTTTGGCTGTGTCTCCATCAAAATTCACCTTGAATTGTAATAATCCCCATGTGTCAAGGGCAAGTCCAGGTGAAGATAACCAAAACATGGGGACCGTTTCTCCCACACTGTGCTCATCATAGTGAATAAGTCTCATGAGATGTGATGATTTCACAACTGGGAGATCCCCTGCACAAGCTCTCTTGCCTCCTGCCATATAAGATGTCACTTTTCTCTTCTTCTTCTGCCATGATTGCGAGGCCTCCCCAGTCATGTGGAACTGTGAGTCCATTAAACCTCTTTCCTTTATAAATTACCCAGTCTCAGGTACTCCTTTATTAGCAGCATGAGGACAGACTAATATACTTGGCTTACATATTAGTCCATTTCACACTGCTATAAAGAGTTCCCTGAGATTGGTTAATTTATAAAGAAAATAGGTTTAATTTACTCACAGTTCCACATGGCTGAGAAGGCCTCAGGAAACTTATAGTCATGGCAGTTGGCAAAGCGGAAGCAAGTAATATCTTACATGGTGGCAGTAGAGAGAATGAAATGTGAAGCGCCATACATGTTTAAACATCAGCTCTCATGAGAACTTGCTATCATGAGAACGGCAAAGGTGAAAACTGCCCCCATAATACAATCATCTGCCACAGAACTCCTCCCCTGATGTGGGGATTACAATTCAACATGAGATTTGGGTGGGGACACAGAGCCAAGCCATAGCATTCTGCCCCGACCTCTCCCAGAGCCCATGCTCTTTTCACATTTCACAACCAGTCATGTCTTCTCAACAGTCCCCCAAAGTCTTAACTCATTCCAGCATTAACTCAAAAATCAACAGTCCAAAGTCTCGTCAGAGATAAGGTAAATCCCTTCTGCCTATGTACCTATAAAATAAAAAAAAACAAGTTAGTTACTTCCAAGATACAGTGGGGTACAGGCATTGGGAAAATCCTCCCATTCCCAAATGGAGAAGTTAACCAAAACAGAGGTGCTACAGGCTCCATGCAAGTTCAAAACACAGCAGGGCAGTCATTAAATCTTACACCTCCAAAATAAATCTCCTTTGACTCCATGTCTCACATCCAGGGCACACTTATGTAAGAGGTAAGCTCCCAAGGCCATGGACAGCTCTGTCATTGTGGCTCTGCAGGGTACAACCTCTGTGGCTTCTTTCATGGGTCAGTGTTGAGTGCCTGTGGCTTTTCCAGGTGCATGATGCAAGTTGTTGTTGGATCTACCATTCTGTGGTCTGGAAGATAGATGGTGGCCCTCTTCTCACAACTTCACTAGGCAGTGCCACAGTAGGGGCTCTGTGTGGGAGCTGCAACTCCCCATTTCCCCTTTGAATAGCCCTAGCAGAGATTCTCCACAAGGGCTCCACCTTTGCAGCAGACCTCTGCCTAGACATCAGTTATTTCCATACATCCTCTGAAATCTCAGTGGAGGTTTCCAAACCTCAGTTCTTGCCTCTGTGCACCTGCAGTCCCAAGACCATGTGCTAGCTGCCAAGGCTTGGGGCTTGCAACCTCTGAAGCTATGACCTGAGATGTACCTTGGTCCCTTTTAGGCACAACTGGAACTGGAGTGGCTGGGATGCAGGATGCCATGTCGGGAGGCTGCACAGAACACTGGGGCTCTGGGATTGACCCAGGAAACCATTTTCCTCTCCTAGGATTCCAGGCCTGTGACAGGAGGGGCTGCCATGAAGATCTCTGAATTGCTCTGGAGACATTTTCCCCATTGTCTTAGCTATTAACATTTGGTCCTTTGTTACTTATGTAAATTTCTGCAGCCAGCTTGAGTTTCTCCCAGGAAAATGTTTTTTTTTTCTTTCATATCACATGTTCAGCTTCAAATTTCTATCATCTGTTTCCCTTTTAAATATAAGTTCCAATTTCAGATCATCCTTTTCTTCACTCATATGAACATCACTTTTAGAAACAGCCAGGTTACATCTTTAATGCTTTGTTGCTTAGGAATTTTTTTCTGCCAAATACCCTAAATAATCTCTCTCAAGTTCAAAGATCCACAGATCTCTAGGATGGGGGAAAAATGCCACCAGTCTCTTGCTAAAGCATAGCAAGAGTGATTTTTACTCCAGTTCCAAATAACTTCCTCATCTCCATGTGAGACCAACTCAGTTTGAACTTCTCGGTCATATTGCATTTTGGTCAGAAGCATTCAACAAGACCCCAGGAAGTTTCAAAATTTCCCACATCTTTCTGTCTTCTTCTGAGTCCTCCAAACTGTTCCAACATCTGCCCATTTCCCAGTTCCAAAATTGCTTCTACATTTTCAGGTATATTCACAGCAATGCCCCAAACTCTCGGTACCAATTTTTTTGTTTGAGTTCATTTCACACTGCTATAAATAACTACCTGATGCTGAGTAATTTGTAAAGAAAAGAGATTTAATTGACCTACAGCTCTGCATGACTGAGGAGGCATCAGGAAATTTATAATCATGGCATAAGTCAAAAGGGAAGGGATGCAAGGCACATCTTATATGGTGACAGAAGAGAGAGAGAAAAGGGAGAAATGCTACACACATTTAAACCATCAGATCTTGTGAGAATTTACTATCATGAAAACAGCAAGGGGAAATCCATCTCCATGATCTAATCACTTCACACCAGGCTCCTCCCTGGACACATGGGGATTATAATTCCACACGAAATTTGAGTGGGGACACAGAGTCGAACAATAATAGCTTGTTACCTCATTTGTGTTTTATCTTTTTCTAAATGTTACTTCAGCCACCCTATTTAGAATTGCACCAATGCATACATGCATACACCCCTACCTTCCTTTCCTGCTAATTTTTTTCTAGAGTATGTTTAACTTGCTTACATAATATTTATTTTATTATAGCTCTCTCTCTCTTTTTTTTTTTTTTTGTCTTTTATCACTCCTCAGTAAAGCATAGGCTTTATGAAGAAAGTAGTTTTACCTATTTCTGTTTTTTGTTTTATCTTCAGGACATTGAATAAGAGGAGTAAGACATTTGCCAGCACATGATAAATACTTTCTAAATGATGATGATAATTATGATAATGATAGTTACATCTAGTGCATTGCCCTGTTTCCAGAGTATTACAGCATTGTGCAGTCCTCCCAAATATCTCATGTTAGATATTGTTATTTTTATTGACAATACAAATGAGCTTAAGCAACTTGCCAAATGTTAACAGCAAATATTTATGATGCCAAATTTTGAACCCAAAAATAGTGGACCCAAATTTTACATTATAGAGACTATATTAATCTATTAGCATTCATTTTTACACTGAAATTTGCTAATTTATAAAAGCTGTTGCTGTGGAAAATGGAGTATTTTACTTGATTCATTGGGATCTAAGAAATAAATTCCTGAATAGGTCAAATAATAGAAATCTCAAGGGTAGATATTTTCAATTTTGGCTATAATAACAGGGAGAACCATGGAAGCCAGGTTGAATTACAGATTTAGTAGATGTGTTCTTCATGACAGAGAAGCAACAAAAGCTTGCATTATGAAGATGTTATTTGTTAAGAGCCTACCTTGGATCAGGTTATAATGAAAGACATTTAAATTCTCTTTTGTTTATAATGTACCAACATATTAAGTTATACCTTTAATTTTGTATGACTTTTTGTGAAAAATTCAGTTAAATAATACTTTTGATATTTCACAGTGTATTAAATACTTGAGTAAAGTTGGATTGCCTTGCTTTTCATATAAAGTCTAATATGGCATTCCAATCTACTATTTTATCAACTTGGAATAGTTATAGGGAGTGTTGATCTGCTTATACCAAAAACTGTTTGTACATTTTTCATCATATCTGTAATATTCAAGAGTTGTTTACTGGTGTTTTTCCTCCAGTGTTAGCAGGCCATACTGTGTACATTTTTATTGGTAGCTAATTACTCAAGAAGTAACTCAAAGTAATAAGAATTTATTCAAGATGAAAATAGCATAATATTTTATTTAATTACATAGCAAGTTAGGTCCTCATTATGACTGACAATAATATGCTTTTTTTTTTTTTCCAGAATGCCTCCAACTATTCTTACTCAGCAGGAAGTTTTAAAGTTGAAACTGGAACATAAACTGGAACATCAGTTTAGAAGACTTTTCGGAAACTGAATAATAGTTCTTTCATTACAAGATTTTCATGGAACCCCAACGTTCTAATTTTTTTAAGGAGCAACTTAATCTACATGTAGATGCACACACAAATTATTTCTCCTATGCATGACGCCGTTGTTTCTCTGGTCTACCTAAAAAAATTTAGTCTTGTCCTGGGAAGAAATAGAGACATGTTGATAAACCTGATCAGGTCACTTTTCTACTTGTAATTGAAGAAGGCACAAGCAAATGAAATTATATTTCATGATGCAAGTAAATAAAACTATAATATTTAATATTAATTTGGAAAAATTCATATTTTAAATGTCCATACTATCCAAAGTGATCTACAAAGTCAACATAATCTCTGTCATAATTCCTATGATATTTTTCTTAGAAGTTGAGAAAATATGCTTAAAATTAGCATGTAAGCATAAAAGATTCTGAATAGTCAAAGCAATCTTCAGCATAAAGAAAAAAGCCAGAGGCATTGTACCACCTGAGTTTGAAATACATTACAAACCCAAAATAATCAAAAGAGCATGCTACTAGAATAAAACAACAGATGCATCAACCAATGGAACAGAATAGAGAACACAGAAATAAATTCACACGTTTATTATCAATTGATTTTCAACAAGATGCCAATAGCACATAATGGAGAAAGGACAGTCTTACAAAATGGTATTAGAAAAACCATATATCTACATACAAGATAATGAAATTAGACGTTTATCTCACACCACATACAAAAATAAACTCAAAATGGATTAAAGACTTAAAAACTTAACACCTACAACTGTAAAACTACTAAAAGAAAACAATACTTCATAACATTGTTTTATGTAATAATGTTTTGGATGAAACCCCCAAGCAGGCAAAAATAGAGAAATGAGATTGCATCAGAGCAAAAACATTCTGCAAAGCAAAGGGAACAATCAATAGAGTAAAGAAACAACATATGAAATAGGAGAAAAACATTCATAAACCACCTTTCTGACAAAGAGTTAGTATCTAAAATATATAAGGAACTCAAAGAACTCAATAGTAAGAAAATAAATAATCCAATTAAAAATGAACAAAGAACCTGACAGATATTTCTCCAAAGAAGACATACAATGGCCAATAGATATATGAACAAGTGTTTAATATCCCTCATTGTCAGGAAAATACAAATTCAAACAACAAAGAGATATCACCACACACATTAGAATGATTATTATCAAAAAGATGAAACGTAAGTGTTGGTGAGAATGTGGAGACACAAGAACATTTACACTCTTTTGGGAATGTAAATTACTATAGGCATCATGCAAAACAGTATGATTGATCTCAAAAAAGTTAAAAAATAGAACTACTATATGATTGAGCAATCCCACTGCAGAGTATATATCCAACGGAAGTGAAAATATTGTGTAGAAGAGATGTTTTTGCTCTTACATTTATTTCAGCATTATTCACAATAGCCGCAATATGGAATTAACTTAAGTGTCCATCAGGAGGTAAATTGATAAAGAAAAATGTGGTATAAAATATCCAAACAACTCTATAAATTCAATAATGTCCTTGAAATTTTGTACTGACCTAAAGCTAGTGGCTTTTATCTCCTCTCTTGTTTTATATATTTACAGTTTTCCATAAGCATGAGCCATAACAACTGGATACAATTCCCTCATCTTACTTTGTTTCTTGCCGCTTCTAACCCTGCCCTTGTTGTGTGACAACTATCCCTTCTTAAAGATTGAACTCCAACATCCTACCTATTAGCACTGATTCTCTGATATCTCTAGCTCCCCAGTTAAATACACCTCTTCTTCTATTCGCCTGGATTCCTGATTAGCCATGCTTCCAGCTTCTGTAAATTTCATAGTGGACATGACTTGCTATGGACAACTTAATAACATGCTTGAGGCACATTACTTGGCTTCCTGCCTCCCTCATCACCAACCCAACTCCTCAAGAAGAACCTCTCTCCTGGAGGAGACTTTTCAACTACACACCAATACATTTACATGTAACATACAAAGATATTCTACTTCCACCTATACTTTCTAAAGGTTACATTTATGACGGAATATATGACTTGAAATTATTTTTAAAAATCACTTTATTAAGGTATAATTAACATACAAAACCTTGTATGTCTTGGACTCTTAGTGCTGTTACAACGAAATATCATAAACAGGGTAGCTAATAATCAACAGAATTTGTTCCTTGGATTTCTAGAGTCTGGGAAGCCCAAGATCAAGGCACTGGTACATTTGGTGTCTGGTGAAGGTTGCTTTCTGGTTCATGTGTGCTACCTGCTCTCTGTGTGCTGACGTGATGGAAGGGGCAGGACAGCTCTCTGAGGTCTCTTTCATAAGGGCACTAATCCCATTGATGGGGATTCCACCCTTATGTACCAATTACCTCGCAAAGGCCCCACTTCCAAGTGTCATTACATTTCTTCTGCCCCCACTTTAATCTGACTGATCTGGAGACTCTGCTTACATATGTGCCTGACAAAATTGCCTAGTAACAAAATGTTCATTAATGGTTTGGTAGAGTAAAGGATAATTTCGCAAGACTTGATTGTGTGTGAGGAGAGAGAGAGAGAGAAAAGGAGACAGAGAGAGAGAGAAAGAGAGAGACAGAGAGACTGCTTCTCATCTGGATGTCTGGATTTCTTCTCATTGTGAATTAACAATTGTCTTCAATGGTGGGCACGTTAGTTAAAAGAATTTTAGGCTATGGGAATAATAGTCTTAATTCGGTAGTTCTGCAATAAATTTCCTCACAGTTCTTCCTTCTTACTCATTTCTTCCCCAAAATTTATTTATTTTTTTTACACAGAAATGTGAGAAATTGATACTAAAGACCAAGTAAAATGCATGAAAATAGTAGTAGAATTTCAGGTGGTGCTTCAAAGAAACTACAAAGTAATGAGTACTACTGCTAACTCTTCTCTAGCTACCAGGAAACATGTTGCTGTTGCAATGGGTAAATAGGTAATTATATTTGTTAATCAATGTAATTTATGGTGTACATGTGTTCAGTGTGAAAATCAAAATAGAAAAATCTATAACCAATTTAGAAGTTTTCACCACTGCTTTCAAAAAAAGGTAATTATAATAATAAGATTTACTAACATTTAACTAAGTATGAGGATTAATACACATTGTCTAGACATACCCCTTTAGCACAGGCTTTATCATTTCAATAATTTTCTACTTGAAAACAAATATAAAAATATGACTTAAGAAATTACGTTTTATTTTCTCTTCAGTATTTTAAATAATTCATGGCTTTAGTTATATAGGTTTTGAAAGTGAAATCCACTGCCCATTATAGCCTTTTTGTCATTCTTTATTTCAACAGTTTATATCTTCATTTCACATACAAAAAACACATAAAATTCCACAGCAACTATGTCAGCAATGTTTTGTTGGCACTGATTTTTCTTTCTTTTTACTTTTATGAGGATCTTCATGATTTTAAGACATAATATTTTAAAATCATTTTTAGGCTTTCAGGTCAAGCAGTGAGATGAGGCACTGGAGCTGCAATATAGGATACAAAAGAAATAAAACCACTGTAGTGAAAGGAACAGAAACAGTGTGGAGGTGGGGAGCAGAGAGAAGATTCATGCATCAGGAAGATGTGTGGCAGCCAGCAGTGAGAGGAAGGTGGCAATACAAGCAATGGAAAGCGGAGTGAATATTCTTTACTCAAGTCTTATAGGATGTTTAGGTTGAAGATAAGTATATAGGTGACAAAGTATAAAACTGAAAAAGAAGGGCTAATGAAAGCTTTCTATACACAACGCCTGCTATATAAAATATGTCATATTTAGCTAACTCTCAGAATTCTTACTTTGTGGGAGTGGCACAGTTAAAACAGCTCCCTGCCTGGATACATTCAAATAAAACAGGAAGGCTATCACACCCTGTTTTTGCCCTCATACAGTTCCTCTCCCAGGGAGATGAAGTTTTGGTGAAACATTTTTTTAAATATATAGTGCAGAAAAGGATATTCCTTTTAATATTATTGTGAAATTCCACCTAGTCATTCATTCCGATAAATGAGTCAACACCAGGATTCATTACATCAGTTTAAACACCAGCAACAGAAAAGACAGTGTCTGAATTGAAGAAACTGATGCTGGTATAGTCAAAAACAAAGAGTAGAAAATAACTTTCAAAAAAAGCTATAAAATTAGAATATTCAGAGATATAGTAAAAGATAGTATGTGCTTCAAAGCAGGAAGAGGAACAATTAGAGAAATGCAAATAACTCTTTAAAAACTATATATATATATGCACATATATGTATGAATATATATGTGTATATATATGAAAATCTAGACAGTGACATCACCAAAATGGTGGAGTAGGAGATACCAGCCTGTAAGCCCCTGCAAAAACACAAATATAGACAGCTCTTCACAAACCGAATAACCCAGAGAGGGTACAAGGGCCTATTAGAAGATCTGCAGCAACACAGTGGATAAAAAAACAACAACAAAAAACAAAAACAATAAAAACAGAGACAGGAGCAAAGAAGAAAGGAGAAAGGCAGGGGCTGTCAGTAAGGGCTACAGTGCTGGAACCACTGTGTTCCCCAGTGGCCTGCTCCTCAGATGACACTGATATCTCTAGTCACTGAGGTAACCAACAGCTATTCCTGCTGGGGAACTCCAGAGAAGAAGACATGGCTGCATACCCCTCCTACACCCAAGAAGTGGCCACTGTTGTGCCACTTTAGGAAAAGAGCTGCCACTTCTCCCACCTCATGTAAGTCCTAACTCTGGGGTCATGGAATCTCCTTGCATGCCTATACTCCAGATCAGGTCTCTGTGGCTGCGATGAAACTGCTCACATCACAGATACCAGAGCCATCACCATAGCAAGCTAGTTTGCACCCCAGGCCCTGGAGCCAAGCCCCACCTGTGGGTTTATACTCACACCACTATCACCAGATCAACTGTCATAGAGAACTGAGTCCTGGCTTAATCCTGGGGCCAGTCTAACTCTTCACATGCCTGTGCTGTCATTTGTGGCTCCCCAGCTACTTCACAAGCATCTGCACCTCAGATAATACAAACATACTGTGGAGGTATTGTAGGTCCAAATCCAGACCACTGCAATAAAACACATATCACAATGAAGACAGGCACATAATTTTTTGGTTTTCCAGTGTGTATAAAAGTTTTGTTTACACTCTAGTATAGTCTATTAAGTGTGCA
The DNA here is from genome assembly GCF_000951035.1 of Colobus angolensis palliatus. Taxonomy (NCBI): domain Eukaryota; kingdom Metazoa; phylum Chordata; class Mammalia; order Primates; family Cercopithecidae; genus Colobus; species Colobus angolensis. Next base: position 4,629,818 of record NW_012114544.1, on the reverse strand, counting down.
ATAGCATTATGTCAAAAACAATATACATAACTTAATAAAAATATCTATTGTTAAAAAATGATAACGATTATCTAAGCCTTCTGTGACATATAATCTATTTACTGGTGGAGGGTCTTGCCTTGATGTTGGTGGTTGCTGACTTATCAGAGTTTTGTTTGCTGAAGGATGGGGTGGCCATGACAACTTCTTAAAGACAAACATGAAGTTTGCCACATTGATTAACTCTTCCTTTTATAAACTATTTCTCTGTAGCATATGATTCTGTTTGATGACATTTTACCCATAGTAGAACTGCTTTTGAAATTGAAGTCAGTCTTCCCAAATTGTGCTTCTGCTTTATCAACTGAGTTTATGCAATATTCTAAGTTATTTATTGTAATTTCAACAATGCTTAAAGTATTTTCACTAGAAATAGATTCAATCTCAAGAAACCATTTTCTTTGCTCATCCATAAGAAGAAACTACTCATCCATTCAAGTTTTATCAAGAAATCATAGCAATTCAGTCTAATCTTCAGATTCTACTTCTAATTCTAGCTCTCTTGCTATCTGTACCACATCTGCAGTTACGTCCCGCACGCAAGACTTGAACCCCTCAAAATCTTCCATGACATTTAGAATCAACTTCTTCTAAAGTTCTGTTAATGTTGACATTTTTCCACCCTCCCACAAATTATAAATGTACTTAATAAAATCTAAAATTATGAATTATTTCAGGAAAGTTTTCAATTTACTTTACCAAGATCCATCAAAGAAATTACTACCTATGGAAGCTAAATACTCATGCATTTATTAAGTAATAAGATTGGAAACTGAAAATTACTCCTTCATTCATATGCTTCAGAAAGGATGTTGTGTTAATAAGCATGAAAACAACATTCATCTTCTTGTATACATTCATCAGAGCTCTTGAGTGACCAGGTATATTGTCAATGAGCAGCAATATTTTGAAAGAAATACTTTCTCCTAAGCAGTAAGTCTCAACAATGGGCTTAAAATATTTCAGAAATCATGCTGTAAACAGATGTGCTGTCATTGAGGCTTTGTTTTTCCCACTAATAGAGCATAGGCAGAGTAGATTTAGCATAATTCTTAATGGTTCTAGGATTTTAAAATGGTAAATGAACTTGGCTTAACTTAAATTCACCAGCTGCATTAGCCCTTATCAGAAGTTAGTCAGTCCTCTGAGGCTTTGAGCCAGGCATTGGTTTGCTCTCTAGCTTCGAAGATCCTAGACGGCATCTTCTTCCACTACAAAGTTGTATTGTCTACATTGAAAACCTGTACTTTAGTATTGTTTTGTCACCAAAGGTCTTAGCTAAACCTGGATAACTTGCTGAAGCTTCTCCACTAACACTTACTGCTTTACCTTGCATTTTTATGTTATGGAAATAAGTTATTTCCTTAAAACTCACGAACCAATTTGCTAGCTTCCAACTAGTATTCTGAAGCGTTCTCACTCTCTTAGTCTTCACAGAATAGAAGAGAGGAGGGCCATACTGTGGATTAGGTTTTGCCTTAAGGGAATGTCGTGGCTGGCTTGATCTTCTATCCAGACCATTAAAACTCTCTATATCAGCGATAAAGCCATTTCACTTTCTTATCATTTGTGTGTTCACTGGAATCACATTTTTAATTTCCCTCAAGAAGTTTTTCTTTGTGCTCACAACCTGGCTGTTTAATGCCTTCCTCACTAAGCTTAATCATTTCTATAGTTAGATTTAAAGTGAGAGACATGTGACTCTTCCTTTCACTTGCACACTTAGAGTCCTTGTAGGAACCTAATTGGCCTGATTTAAATATTGTGTTTTATAAAATAGAGAAGCTACAGAAAAGGAAAAGAAATGTTAAATACTTTTAGTCATTCCATGATTTATACATATATGAAACATCATGTCTTTCACCATGAATATATATTATTTTACTTGTCAATGTATATGAATAAATTAAAAAATGAATAAAAATATAGGTGATCTTGGATTTGGTGAAGACTTCTTAGATAAAATAACAAAAGCATAATCCATAAAAGAAATAATTGATAAGTTGTATGCCATTTAAATTAAAATCTTCTGCTCTGAAAATGGCAAGCTACCAAGTAGAAGAACATATTTGGAAAACACATATCTGATAAATGGTCTCCAAAATATACAAAGAAGACTTTAAATTTAGCAATAGGAAAACAAATAACCCAATTCAAAATTGGTCAAAGATCTAAACAGATATCAAACCAGGAATGATATGCACATAACGAGTAAGCATATGAGAAGATGCTCAACATCATAAGTCATTAGAGAATTACAAATTAAAACAAAAACGTGATACCACTACATACCTATTAAAATGTACAAAATCCAAAATACTTGAAACATCAAATTTAAAATTACTTCAAACACAAGGAGAAAATACTGAAGGCAGCAAGATAAGAATGACTCATCACATACAAGAGAACCCCTAAAAGGTTATTGACATCTCATCAGAAATGGAGGCCAGAAGTCAATGAGATATCATTAAAATTGCTTGGAAGAAAAGGAAAATATACTCCCTATATCCAGTATTATTATCTTTCAAAAAGGAAGATAAAATGAAAATATAACCAGGCAAACAAAAACTGAAAAAATTATTCCTAGCAGACCAGTCTAACAAAAAATAATAGGAAAGTTCATCATGCTGAAAGGAATTGATTCTAGATTTGAATACACACACACAAACACACACACATGCAGAAAACCAATAAAAGTAATTATGCAATTATAAAGATAGTGCAAATTCACCTTTTGTCTTCTTACTCTTTTAATGCATTAAAATATAGTATAAAATATGCATAATTGCATTTTTGAGCCTATAGTATGTAGAAAGGTAGTATATGTCCTAACAACAGCAAATGAAGGTAAGTGGGAGCAAAGCTGCATTGGATTAAGGAAATGACATCAGATTGTAACTCAATCAACAGGAAAAAAACAAAGAATAAACCCTGAAATAGTAAATATAATGGTTAACATAACAAATTTTACAAATACATACTTCCTTCCCTTTCCTCTCTAAGCTTTTATAAAGCCTTAAAATTATATAAAGTAATAATTATACCAATGTAGTATTGGTTTTATAACATTTATAGATACAATATTTTTAACAATATTACCACAAAAATGTGTAAAAGAAAATAAAACTATATAGAAAAAATATCTCTGTACCTTGCTGGAATTAAGTCAATATAAATCTGAAGTGGATCCTAATAAGCTAAGAGATACATGGTAAGCTCTATAGCAACCACTAAGAAAACAACTTCTAAAAATATAGTTGAAAAAGTTGTTTAAAAATTAAAATGCTACTTTGTAAAATATTCAATTAATGCATAAAATAAAAAAAGGAATACAGAAACAAAAGAGACATGAGACATAGAGAATATAAAAAAGTAAAATGGCTGATGTAAATACAACTATTAGATATACGCATAATAACATTACATATAAATTGACTAAATAATCAATGAAAAGGCAGAGATTCTCACACTGGATAACAAAATTAGATCCAACTATGTCATGCAAACAATCATAAGACATCTTACGCTTCCATACTAATATTAGGCAAAATCAAATTCAAAACAAAAAATGCTCCTAGAGATAGAAAGAGGCATTTACAACAATAGAGTCTATCAGCAATATGTAATAATTATAAACATATGTGAACCTAACAATAGAATCTCAAAATACCTAAAGCAAAACTGATAGTAGGAAATGAAGGAGAAATAGGCATTTCAGCAGTAATAGAGATTTCAGTACCCCACTTTTGGTAATGAATAGAACTAGGTAGAAGATCAAAAAGGATTTAGGAGCTGAGCAATAATACAAACATAGATTGAGTACTCAAATGTGCTGTTCCTAAATGGCAGAATATCCATGAAACATTTTCCAAGATAAATCATATGCTAAGCCACTAAACAAAGACACAAATGAATAAAAATTTATGTTTTTTTTATATTAATACTAGTTTTTTGCAAACTCTTCCAAAGAATGAAGATGAGGGAAAGGAACACTCTCCAATTCATTCTATGTGGCCAGTATTACCCTGATACTAAAACCAGACAAAGATACTCTAAAAAAACCACAGGCCAGAATCTCATATGAATAAATATAAACATAAGAATCCTCAACAAAGTACTAGCGCAGTGAACATGAAAATATATAAAACAGATCAAACACTATGAAAAACTGTTTTTTATTCCAGATATGCAAGGTTGAATTCTCATCTGAAAATCAAATAGTACAAAACATCATGTCAATAATAAAAAACATAACAAAATCCACACTATCTTGTTTAGAAACAGAAATGCATTTGACAAAATCCAACATTTATGATAAAGCAGTCAATAAATAAGAAAGAAAAGGGAATATTCTCAATCTGATAAAAGACATCTATGAAAAATCCAAAATTAAAATTACACCTTAATGATAAAAACTAAATGCTATCCCTCTAAGATCAGAAACAGGATACCTGCTCTTGATACCTGTGTTTAACTTTGTTTAACTTTGAACTAGAAGTTTTAGCCAGGGAAGTTAAGCAAGAAAATGAAAAAAAAAGTCTTCTCTATTGTAAAAGGAGAAGAAAAACTATTTCTATTCATAGATCACATATTTTTATATAAAAACTTTTAATAAATCTACTATTAGTATATTACTATTAGAACTATGTTCCAATAAACTTGTTCAATAAGTTAGCAGAATACAAGGTTATATGAAACTAATTGCATTTCTATATACTTGCACTGACAATTGTAAATAAAATTAAGAAAACAAGTCCTTTAAAAATAATGACAAAAAGAATAAATAAATAAGTGTAAATGTTTTAAAAATTTGAAACTCATATTCTAAAAAGTAAAAGGAGATTTTGAAAGAATTAAAGCAGATATAAATAAGTGGCGTTGAAGATTTCCATTTGTGTAAATTTTGAAATATTTCTAAAGTCTGTCAACAAATAAAGGTAATTAAAAATTTAAAATATTTTTGAAAGAATATATATCCCCCAAATAGTTTTGTTGAATACATGACTCTAACAATGTAATCAACTGCCCTGATTAAATTTTGTTATCCACCACTGATTTTTTTGAGGATACGTACTAAATTCAAATTATCTTCCTTGATTTATTCTAGTAATTTACTAAGATGACAGTAATTCCTCATTACTGTATCACATATATAAACGGTATATTTTTAAAAATTTTTGTACATAGAAAATACTGTATTATTCTCCTCAAGTTTATTTCTTTGAGCTGTACAATTTAAAGGACAAATTTGCTTTTTAACACCTCATCTTTCTGATATCATGAGGGGCCTTTGCATTCTTTCTATGTGACAACATCTCCATATTAAATATCTTTTGAAAGTCTCACTGATATTTCTCTTACTTTATTTTTGCCATAATTGGAAATATTTCAATAAAATTAAATGTAACCCAAGTTCCCATGGAATTCTTTTGTATACAAGAAAAATTACATTTTTATCATAACTTATTGTTACAGAGCTCAATCAGCAGCTTTTAACAATGATTCATCTTCTCATTGAATGGACTAAGGCATTAGAACAGCTATCTCTTACCTCCTCTTCCCTAGGCCCTAGTAACAATTTAGTTACTGTGATAATTTTCAAGCATAACATAATGAATTACATTTAAGAGAAGACAGGTATAGATGGGTGTGTTTCTAATTAAAAAATGCCTTCTCATTCTTCTATCTACTAATATAATAATAGTAATCTGGTGATATCATGTTTGAAAAGTTACCATTGATTCAAGATTTCAATTAATAATGCACTGAGGGGACAATAGTAGATAAAATTGCTGTAACATAGTATAGTGGTTATTACAGCAAGAGATGACTAAAGAAGTAGATGGGTGCAAGTCCTAGATGGCCTTAAATGCCAAATAAATGTCAGATAAATGTTAATAATCATTAACTAGTTGCTGACTCTTCAAGGCTTACCACGTATTTAATACCAAGCACTGCAGAAGACATGCTATCACTCTGATAATAAATATCTGTATTTTCTCAATTAAGTAATCATATTTTACAGAAAAGAAACATGGAGAATAGAGAAGTTATAAAAATTAGTCAAAGATAACACAGCAATAGAAAATCTGAGATGAAACCTAATGATTTTAAAATGTGTTGTATGGACTAAGATATTGAGGTATTTTAAATTGGAGGATTTTATGTCATAATCTAGTAGCAGAAGGTGGTAGGCTGGAGGGACAGTGCCTCAGATGGCATAGTGTTGACAAAAGTTGACAACTGGCATCTCCTTCCTTCTTACCCGTCCATCCTTTTTATATTTCTATATTCTGCTGGTTTCTATGATACAACATCCTGATTTTCCTCCTCTTTGTCTTTTTTTCCTTCTAATCTACTGCTTATTTTTGTCTTCAGTCTTTTTGCTTACCCCTAGGAAATCTTGTCCACCCCGATATACTTCCGTATCCATGTGTATCATTCACAAATCTGCAACTTCTGGGACTCTCTCCTCAGCACTAGCTCTAAGTATTCCATTTCTATATCAGTACTCAAATCTATATCATTTATATATTAAACCTCAGGTTTATTCCAGTCTTTTCCTGTGTTATTCCAGAAGCCTACTGACCAGTTATCTGGAATTTGTTTTCCTCTTTTAAATTAACCATCAGAGTGCTTTTATAAAATGTAAAATTGATTTTATCATAGCTCAAGGCATAAGGTTTACAGTTCACAGTGTTTCATAATAGATATATAATACATACAGACACCATTATTTGTTGATGATTTTTTTCTTTGTGATAACTGGTATTATTACTTGTTAATAGAATTTGTAACAAATAAATTGTGTTCTATTAGTTGCTAGTCTAACCTGATTAGAGCCTAGTGAATTCAGAGAATCTCACATTCTTTTTTCAAAATGTGCTTTAATTCTGAAGTGACTCAGCTTTTTGAGTCATGTAACCCTAAAATTTTCCCTAGCTTATCAAGTGAAGAAGAATAAAAAAATCTTGTTTCCTCAATATTATCAGTTTCTATAATTGTCTAAAAGTACCAGTTTAAAGGATAAGATACTTTTATATTATAATGTCTCAAAAAAGAAGTTATAAACTAGCTCCTACTTGATCTAAAGGAAAAATATCAAAAATATTTACACTAAAAGATGATCACTAGGACTCCAAGTCTACCACCAAATAGCTATATAAATAGTTCAGGAAAAACACCAAAATCACAATCTCATTATCCATAAAATGAATTGTCAAATATGTGTATCCAAATCTCCTCTTTGATTCTACAATCTATTGACTTATTTTTCATATGTATCTATTTTGCCATGACAGTTAATAACTTCGTATGCTTTTCTTTTTTCTGCAATGTATTTTTTCAATGTATGCATTCTTTTCTCTGTCTTTTGCAAATATTGTGGGTTTTCATTGGCTTGTTTCTATGTCTTTGTTTAGTATACATACATATATCAGGAGGAGTGTATTTTGTTATGCCACCGACTATGTAGGTTTAAGAAAAAAGTATTCACACATCGTATTTGAAATAAGTGATAAATCGGTGGGGTGTGTGTGTGTATTTTGTTTCTCCTCTGACTGTAAGTCTAAGAAAAAAAAGAATTTACGTATTGTATTTGAAATAGGTGATGTTAACAATAAAGAGGTAGACTGAAATAAAGTCTAAGGACCAAGATTCAGATAAGTTATAAAACATGTGTAGACCAGGATTTGTGACCAGAAAACCAGAAAAAGCATCTGAAGTTTGACTTCTGCCTAATTGGTTTTCTTACTATCTTCCATGAAAGTTGTAAAGGATTTTCTCAAACTAAAACATATATACTTAGTATTTTTAATTCCATTTATGTGTATGAGGATTAGCAAATATATAATTGTATTATTTATATCTTAGCCTTACACATGCAGAATATATAACACCTACTAAGAAAACAAAAGGAAATACCACATTTCCGTATCCAATGATCATAATAGGATTAAAAAAATAATGTTAGACTTTCAATATTTTAGTTTCTTTTCCCGTCATTTTCCTACAGAATGCTTCTTTTGGATTCATCCACTCCTTTTTATCAAGAAATAATCATAGTGCCTGACATGAGATAGATTTTTGAAAACTAAATACATGGGAAATACACATATGTGTACAGAGTACAGACCCCTCTCTGGCTCTGAAATTCTTCTCCTAATGCATGAGTAAATTGGAGATGAGAAGAAGCCTATCCAGTAATTAGTGTTAGCCTGTAGTTTCAATAAGTGCAGCAGGTAGATTGTTCACAGTTTCTCTGTAGTGTATACTCGATCATGGCCCTGCCTGGGCTCTAGAATGCTTTGTACAACAAAATAGGTGACAGTAGATGCCTGTTTGCACTTCATTGACATTTCTAAATCACAGTTTTATTACAGCATCTTGAAATATCTCATAGATTCAGAAGCTATTAGAGTTAAACATTTTTAATTAATTATATAATTTTCTAAACTTTTAGAAGTTTTCATTAAGCTGAGATATTAAAATCAATGTCACATTAAATCATTTTGGTTTATTTAGTAGTTTCTATTGCAAATATATCCTAACTGCATATAAGTCAAGAGAATTATATTAATATGTGCTGCCTTGCCATTAAACACAGATTATTGTAATGTTAAAATACATTAAGATAAGCATTTTCAGACATTTAGGCTTAAGACACTCTAATATGTTGATGACTACTGGTAAAACCCAAAAAGCCAAAGTAACGAATCTAGGTAATTTATTCAAATTATATGGAATTCCTATATTGCACAGACTCTAGAAACATTAAAGACATTTATTATTATAAAAATATAATAAATATATGGCCATACATGAGACTCCATGGCTTCATATATTTGAAGTAAACCATCTCTAACATCCATTTTATCATTAGAGTGTATATATTTTATTTATATTATAAAATATCAATGCCTATAATATATAGAGATCAGCCTCTAGGCAGTATTTCTAAGATATTCGCTGATCAACGTATTCTAAGGGCTAATTATTTAATAATTAAGCTCCTACTTTTATATAATGATTGCATAATAGTAATACAATACTTTTATGACTTTCTGCCTTTGAAAAATTTTCAACGATTATATTTCAAATTTAATAATGGTTTGAATTTATCATATTTACTTCCTCTCTTATTTTGTTGAACTATTTTGTAAAATATTAAAAACATGTTTCATCATTATATGCTGTTATGCATTTCTGAACAATAAATATGTCTTCATAGTTTATCATAATGCTAGTAATAATAAGCTTTTCAGATATTACAAAAGGCCCCCCAAACTTTCTGACTTGGATATAACAGATTCAGCTTGCAATGAGCAGTTCTGGAGTCATGGTTACATGGTGCCACAGAATTAAGTGTTGCTTGTCCACAAAACTCCACTTACACACCAGGAGCTGTCTCTCAAAAGGCATAAAATAACTGCTGTAAATGGCATGGTCTTGCTTGCAGTTGGAGGGCACCTTTTCTCATTTTATATGAAAAAGCTTTACAGTGTCTTGTATTACATGAAAGAAATAGGCCACTTCTGTAACTGCTGAGTATTCATGGAGCCTAGAGAGCCAAATTTTTTAAGAATATCTATCTTGATATTCCTATCTCATAGTTTAGGGTGCCAGTTTTCCTCATCAGGGCTCTGAACTTAGCATAATATAACCACGTTAACTCAGAATGTAACATATCTGGAGCTCTTCAATTCTATTAATTCCTGCATCTGCTAATAAGCTCTGATATCCATTGCAGGATATCAGTCCCTTTGTAATCTATCAACAATTCCTTCTGCCTCTCCTAGCCTTAACTATTTAACTGCCCTCAGTTAGTCATTATCCTTCTTTAGATTCAATTCGACTTAGTAATAATCAGTCAACTCTGATGTCTTTGTAAGTACTATTTGCTGCATATCTTTTACATGTCTACCTCATTATATAAGCAAGAACACTTTCCTTTTGGATGTTTTCCCAGGCCAACATTGGTGAAATCTTCAGCATTGTGGTTGCCATCTTATGCCAGGGACTAACTACGCCTCATATTCCAAGACAGTTCTTCCAGCTGAACGATGAATGAGTTAGTTCCAAACCTCCAACTTACTGCTGTTTTTTCAGAACCCCAACTCAGTACCAGTTATGTATTTGGGGTCCTTGAAGAAGCAGATGTTAACTTGGAATCAGGCATGCAAGAGATTTATTAGAGGAAATTCTGGGGAAACACATATTGGAAGGGAGCAAGAAGAATTAGGAAAAGCATTTAGACGATAACACAATTCTCAGAACTGTGAGGGAGCATAAGAATGGTGGTTTGAGTAGGAGCAGTTTTAGATAGCAGGGCTTTTTTTGCTGTTTTGTTTTTGTTTTAGTTTTTGTCTTTCTTGAGGAAGTTTTTAACAGGCTGCCAACTGGAATAATTGTGAGATTGGTAGAAATAGACCAGCAAGGGTGTCCCTTCATGTCCATTCATGACCCAGAAGCAGCCTGAGAAAGTTGTTACCATGGTGCAGTTGCAATGATGAATGGAGTTGCAATCATGAGTCCAAAGGGTCAAGACCCAGAGCTGTAGTCATTAGGCACCCCAAAATAAGTTCTCTTGATGGAGATCTGAGTGACACACATTTATGGCCACTGCACTGAGACTTGAATGGATTCATGAGAAATGTTTCTTCCAGGAATATATTATGTTCACCCTATTTGTGGTGGGCATAACAATGGTCCCCCATAGATGTCATATCTTAACCCTTGGAGTCTATGAATGTATTATAGTCAAAGGAATATTACTTACTGTTGTAGATCACATTAAATTTGTTAATCAACCAATTTTAAAGTTGGCAGATTTTCTTAGGTTATCCATGTGTACCCAATTAATCATAAGGGTCTGTATTAGTCCATTCTCAAACTGCTATGTAGAAATACTCAAGACTGGGTAATTTATAAAGACAACAGGTTTAACATGTTACATAAACTTATATGTAATAACTTTCATTCATTCATAAAACACATATTTACCAAACTCCTATTGTATTTCTGGCACTTTCTGTATTCTAGGAATAAAGCAGAGGAAAAATAAAACCTCTGTCCTGATATGATTTATACCTTAGATAATATAGAAAGACTATAAGCAAATATACATAAAAATACATATTATATAAAGGGTGAACAACTATGTAAAAAATATTGAGAAGTGTTAAAATGATAGATACCCAGGGGAAATGGGTTTCTATTTTATAGTGTGACCAGGCAATTCATTTCTCACATAGAGACTTTTCAACAGAAAACAAGTTATATAAGTTTATTGGATTATTTTTCTGCTGTCATTTCCCATGTCTTCATAATTGAAAATATTGTGAGAACCTACAATTGCTGTGACTGACAATGAGCAAAGTCTAGTCTGTGTTCATTTTAAGAGTCTTATGATTTCTCTTTTATTTATAAGTTGTTCTTGGATAGTGCTCATCTCTCTGCGATTAACCATAGACTTCTTTTTGGATTTTCTCCACTATTTCCACAGTAATTTTAATCTCATGAAATTGCTCAAAGTTTGCCTTAATTGTCATGTCCTTATATTTTTCTGTGTAGTTTTCTTGTTTCTAGTAAATTTAACAAAGTTCTGAATACCCTATGTGTGGTTAGTATAAGAATGATCTTCCACAGATGTCATGTCCTAACCCTTGGGGTCTGTAAATGTATTATGCTACATGTCAAAGGGACATTACTCTTGTAGATCAAATTTAATTTGTCAATCAACCAATTTTAAAATGGGGAGATTTTCTTGGATTGTCCAGTAGGATCCAATTAATCATAAAGATCTGTATTAGTTCATTCTCATAGTGCTATAAAGAAATACCTAAGACTGGGTAATTTATAAAGACAATAGGTTTAATTGCCTCACGATTCCATGGGCTTTTGAAAATGCATGTCATCATCTGCTTCTGGACCTCAGGGAGCTTGTACTCATTGTAGAAGGCAAAGCAAGAGTAGGCATTTTACATGGCAGGAGCTGGACCAAGAGACAAGTGGAGAAGGTTCCACATACATTTAAACAACCAGATCTCATAATAACTCACTCATTACACAGTACCAAGGGTATTGGTGCATCATTCATGGGAATTCCACATCCGTGATCCAATCACTTCCCACCAGGTCCTACCTCCATCACTGGGAATTACAATTCGACATAAGATTTAGGTGGAGACATAGATCCAAACCATATCTAGGTTATTAAGAGTGAAAGATACATTTAGGCCAGGCGTGGTAGCTCACACCTGTAATCCCAGCACTTTGGGAGGCCGAGGCGGGCGGATCACGAAGTCAGGAGATCGAGACCATCCTGGCTAACATGGTGAAACCCCATCTCTACTAAAAATACACACACACACACACACACACACACAAAGAAAAAAAAAAAAGGCGGGCATGGGACAATGGCGTGAACCTGGGAGGTGGAGCTTGTAGTGAGCCTAGATTGTGCCACTGCACTCCAGCCTGGGCAACAGAGCAAGACTACGTCTCAAAAAAAAAAAGAAAAAAAAAAAGAAAATATGTAATTGTTGCAAAATTACTCCCAACCTCAAGTGTTGTAGAGGCAGTTTTCCTAACCTCCAACCCTTGGGAAAATATATTGCAATCTTATCTTTCCATACCATAAACTCAGGGGCCAACCTATTTAGCCATATGTATTCATTACTGTATAAATAAAAATTTACATTTTTGGGGCTATTCATTCTGATTATCTCTAAGCACTCTCGGCCCTTTGTTATGATTTGATGTTATATTTTGGGTCCATTTTCTAGGTAAACAATCTCAAGATTTCCATAACCCCTGCAACCCAATGTTGAAATCTGCATACTTTTTCAGGCGGTCACCTTTCTTCAACAGAACTTCCAGAGAGGTAAAGAAATATGACTTCCCTACAAATGTCAAATGATTTGAAAACACATGTTACATTCTAATATTTATTTTTTCTTAACCTTTATCCATACAAGGACAATGCCATCCCCTCAAGGAACTTAGGCAAGAACAAATTCTTCTCTTAGAAAATGCAACATTACTATTTACACTCATACTTCGGGAAGAGAAAAAAGAATCAACCACCTACACATATACTATTCTCCTAAAGTTCAGAAGATATCTGTGTCCTATAAAGGATTTTATCATCAGTAAAAATGAGATTATTTCATTTATATATGTTATATAAAAATAGATAATTATACAGCTCAATAAATCAATATATTTGGATAGCAATAGCTGTCATAAAATATACATTCAGCTTTATTTTATAATGCCAGTTTTCCTCATTTTAATTTCTTCAGCAGCATGTTAAGTACTCATCATTAGTGAATCAGAGATCCAGTTTATCCACATCCTTGTCTGTACTTGATACTTAACAAAATGATTCCTTTATCTTTATGAAATGACTTTCTTTATTACTAGTTTATATGTTGCTGTCAGTTCTACTTTGTCAGAAATTAACATAGACATACCTGTTTGCTTTGTATTAGCGTTAACGTGGTATATTTTTCGACCTTTTACTGTTAAACTGTTTGTGTCCTTATATTGAAAATGTATGTTTTATAGACAACATACAGCTGTATCTTTGATATCCAAACTGTTACTTGTTAATTGTGGTGTTTAGAAAACTTACACTTAACATGTTTATGTTTGAATTTTGAATTTAAACCTATCACCTTAGTCCCATTTACTTTTCTTTTCTCAACTTTTATTTTAGGTTAAGAAGGTACATGTGCAGGTTTGTAACATGAGCAAATTGCATGTTACTAGAGTTTTGTCTACAAATAATTTCATCACCCATAGTAGTGAGAATAGTGCCTGATAGGCAGTTTTGTGATCCACACCCTCCTTCCACCTTCTCCCCTAAGGTAACCCCTTGTGTCTATTGTTTCCATCTTTGTATCCACGTGTACTAAATATTTAGCTCTCATGTTTTTGGTAGATAAGTTTTCTATCAGCCATTATTATTATTATTTTTTATATCCCTGAGGACTTCTTTGTACACTTCACATTCTACTCGTCTGAGGATAATTCTTTTTCTGGTTTTATAAACCTAAAAAAACATTTCCTTTTGTTTTAGGAGGATATGTTTTCTGGATTGTAATTCTAGCTTGACATTTTGTTTTTCCTTACATGAAAATGTTATTACACTATATTCTGACTTGCAACTTTTCTGATGGGAAGTCTGCTCTCATTCTTAACCCTTTTATTTTGTTTGTAGACTATCTTTTCTCCCTCTGTGTGCTTTTAAGTATTTTTACATTTATTCTAACTTTAAGTACTTTATTTTCTGGTTGAGTTTCATTAAGCTTCAATCTGTGGGTTTATGGTTTTCATTGAATTAAAATTTTTTGCACTTATTTTTCTCAATTATTTTCTTTGCTCTTCTCCCTCCTACTGAAACTTCAGTTAGATTTATAGTAGGACATTTAAAGTTGTGTCATGCTTCACTGGTAGTAAAGTTTTAAACATTTTCCTTATTTTGTTTCATTCTGAGTAGTTTCTATTACTAAGCATTCATAATCACAAATTTTTTATGCAACATAGTGTTATTTCTATCAAGTGTATTTTTTAAATCTAAGACTTGGTGTTTTTCACATCTAAATTTTCAACATAGGTCTAGTTATACCTTCCAAATCTCATATCATACACTTGCTTTCCTTTTCCTTTGAAAACACATAGAGCATATTTATAATAACTGTATTAATGCTGATTAATATTAATTCAATTATATGTTCACATCTGGGTTTTTTTTAATTGCTTTTTTCCTCGATATGTCTGCTTATGTGGATATTTGCCATTTTTTATTGATTCTAGGCATTATAAATCAAACATTATAAGGCACTGGACTTTTTTTTGTTATCTTTTGATACTTTCTAGCTTTCCTCTTGGATGCAGTGTAAATGTCGGATGGGTGTAAATTGTTAAATTCATTTGAGCCTTGCCTTTCAGCTTTGTTAGGTGAGTTCTAACAGATTAACCTTAATGTGTGGCTAATCTGACGATACCACTCAGGCAATACCAATATAAAGACCCCATTTGATACCTTGCTTGTTTGGATGTTTTTCTGCTCTGGATAGTGAAAGTAAGGACATTTCCCAATCTCCTGTGATCTCTGGGGATTATTTTATCTGCTCGTTTCCAGATGCTTTTCCCGGAATCCTTATCAGTATTGAGTTGAAGACATGAGCTCTCAATACATTTGTGAATCTCTCTGTACGGTTCTCTGAGACTCTGCTCTTCTTCGACGTCTACTCCCTTTACCTCCCCAAGCACTTAAATCTGTTTCCTCATCTCAGGAAGAGCTTTGGAACCTATACTGGCTTCCTTCTTTGTGTTGTTGCCTGGAAACTGTCTTAGGCAATTAGATGTTACACTTGTGAAGCTCATCTTGGTTGTTTCCTTTCCCTCAGTGAACGCTGCTGTTTCGAAACTATTTTCCAGTGAAAGCCATTGATTTCATAGATTTCATCTAGTTTGTTGTTTGTGTGGTAAAGTTGGTAAACTTTAGATGGTAAAATTAATCCCTTATATTATCTTGCCTGAAGTGGAAGTCATTATTTTGTTTTATATTTTTCTTAATATTAAATCAACATTTTAGATGTTAGGGGTTTCTTTGTACATCTAAACTTTCATATTCTTTTAGAAATTTGGTAAAGTTTCTTTCTGCCTTCTGCTGTAGAAATGATCAACCTGGTGATGGTAGAGAAGTTGCTTGAAATAAATTGAATTTCATATATTCTAAGTTGTCTAGCAATGGTCTAAAAAGAGGAAGAAGAGAGAAAGTAAAGAAAGTGGTATAAATGCTGTCAATTTTTTATTTAACTCAAGTATCTTGGTGGGGAAAAACAAGTATCTGTTGCTTAGCATATGTAAAGTTGCAGTCGATATGTGACAATTGCTTAAAGATTGTAAATTATGTAAATACATTGATAAATTCTAAGTTTCACTTGAAAAAAGAAAGGAAATATTTTAAAATGCATTTCATTTTATTTCAGCTGATGTTTGTATTAATATTTTCTTTTGGTATATTATTCTATGTACTGAATATATATCCTACTTTATAGCTAGTTTTTGCCTTCTAGATTCCACTAAGTTTCAGATATAAAGACTGCACCAACATGTGGTTCACCTTCAGTCACGCCTAAAATAAATCTTTTTGCCATCCATCCCTTCTGATATCAGTGACTTTTCTCTCAGAGTCTTCAACTATTCTAAAGTTCCATTTCAAAATTCTTCACTTCTGCTTTTTTATAATTTTTCTTCACTTATTCATCTACATTCACTAATTCCCTCTTTTAAAATTAGTTCTCAATTGGAGAATCATTCATCTACTAGTAGCCAAAAAGGAATGTAGAAATGAGCATGCTTAGACCCGAAATCACTCTGCCAGCTAGCCTGAGTTACTAAGTCCCAGTGTTAAGACTTCTCATGGTAACATACTTCAAATTCAAACCAGCCAACCTAACTGATTGCTTTGAATGCTTAGTATCTGAATGTATACATCAGTTAGATACTATAGTCATTTGGCATTATATTTATTTTACTATTTAAATATCATTTAAATCAAAATATATGAGGTAATTAAATCTTTTGAGAGAACAACAAAAATATGGGATGATAATGCTGTAATAAGTTAATATTTATTTTAATTTGCACATGGTTGTCTAAGTAACTTTTAGCCATTTTGGGGAAAAGTTTCTGTTTAATATAATTACAGTTGTTATATTACACAATGTATAGGTGTATTTAAAAAATGTTTGTTCAGGCCAGGTGTGGTAGCTCACCCCTGTAACCGCAGTACTTTGAGAGGCCGAGGTTGGTGGATCACTTGAGGTCAGGAGTTCGAGATCAGTCTGGTCAACATGGTGAAAACTTGTCTCTACTAAAAATACAAAAATTAGCTGGATATGGTGGTATATGCTTGTAATCGCAGCTACTCAAGAAGTTGAGGATGGGGTTCACTTGAACTCGGGAGGCAAAGGTTTCAGTGAGAAGAGATCGCACTACTGCACTTCAGCCTGTATGACAGAGATTCCATCTCAGAAAAAAGAAAAAAAAAAAGAAGAAGTTTGGTCGGTGTTTGTTGATTTTAGAAACAGAGCCTTGAATGCTGTGAAATTCCAAAAAAGGATATAGCTTCTATTGAACGAATTTCTAATATGAAAATAGAAATAAACATGTCAGCTTTAGTATTGATACCAAATAATAGGTGTAGTTTCTAAGTAATGAACTCCTACGACGCTTTCGAGCTCTTCAATTTATTTGAAACATAGTATTTCTCATAGGAAATAACAGTCCTGTCTAGATGCACAGTTTACTCTCAGAAATGCTCCAGGTTGAAATATCTTCTGTTAAATATATCTGTAGGTGTTGAATCTTTTTACTTTCCTTAGTACTACGTTCTCAGCTGTGAGCTAATGCCATTTTTGTTACATCGAATCTCTTTAAGTCATTTGTCATTTTAATGGACAGATATTAAAACTCTTTTAAATTCCAGATTGGATTAATCTGCAGCTCATAAAGATTTATCATCAGTGTTCATATTCAGGACTAACAGCAGCAAATAATACCTAACATAATGGTCTTCAGTATGTTCCCTTTCTGCTTATGAGTACTAATGCCATTAATAAATATGAAGGGATTTTTTGCATATGACTTACTATAGTTGTTGTTTCATGCAAATATGAAATTCTAAAATAAATAATAAATTTCAATATTATATGAGTTAACTATTACATAATTCAAACAAAGAGGAATTTAGATCTTTCCTCCATTGTTGTTCATTGTTTTCTGGTGTCCTATCTTTATTTATTCTCAACCTTCTTTATAAAGTTCCAAAACTGAATTTAACATCATTTATATGAATATTTAACTTCAGATATTATTATTATTCACTAACATATCTGGATTTTCTCCTCATTAAGAGACATGGGTTCTTCAACTCCTGTGCCACTTTGAAGATAAGCAAATTATTTTATGCATATTTTTCAGAAATATCTATCTAAGCAGAAGTGGTTCATTATTTATGCTCTTTTATTTAAAAGTAGTTATCATAACTGTATTTCTTAATTTTGAGGTTGCACCTGAGTGACACTAAATGCGGAGTTACTACATGGAAGACAGCTACGTTGGACAGTCACCTGATCATGCAAAGAATGTTGTTGTGAGTGAGAAATCAGTTTTGCTGTGAAAAACTATTGAACTTGGTAACTTATCTTGACAACAAGAAATTTTCTTTACTGAGACCATTCTTTTGCATGTTGTTAACTCATATCTGTGGCACTTATTACTAAATATTCTTCAGGCATTTCTCACTAATTTTAAGTTATACCAATCTATTTGTGTTCAGTTTTGTCACCTTGTTCTTTGCAATCACTTTCCCAATTATGCCAGAATTTATCTTTTTTTCTGTATTTCTGATTTATTTGTAGTCTATGTCATTTTATCTACCTTTTCTCTATTTATTTCTATTTTATCTGTAGTCTATGTCATTAGTCACCAAAATGGGCACTCTATGCCACAGTGGTTACAAAAGTAACTTACTAGAGTACATTAAAAAAAAAATTAATTTGTATGTATGTTTTCTATTAAATGATTTAAAAGTAATACATTTTTGCATATTTTCTTCTCCTGTCAAAGTTTCTGAGTACCAGACATTCAATTACTCTGCATCTTAAGTGGTACACAATCCATCTTAAGAAATGAATAGGAATTCTATCATATGCAGAAGTTGGAAATGGACCCTTCGAATTCTTATTTTATTTCAGTACATTGAAATGCATTGCTATAAATATGTAGTTTACACACAAGATATTGAAGATAATAATAAGAAGAAATACAAAAACAAACCACAAGGAGATGTGCTTCATGTACTCTTCTTTAGTCATACTTATTAAATGAGATCTGTAAAGACCAACAAAAAAGCATCAAGCCTAGCTAAAATACAGCCTGAAAATTCAAAATAATCAGAAGGATTATATTCAATAAGGATCTACCTCATAAAATGAATTAATAAAGCTAAATATAAATATTGTATAATTAATTTGTTATATTTTTATCTTTTAATTTATAAGTTGAACATCTTTTATGAAATACATATGTTAATACAGTTGTACCTATATAGATTTTATAAATGAATACACAAATGTGTATGCTAAATAGTTTTTGATAAAGATGCATACATATTGAAAAACTCACATAAACAAATAACAATATTTTCATGGTATTTTTCTTCATTATTTTAACATCTATTGGTATTGTATGGAATCAATATTTTAAGCATCCTGAGAACAAGGGGAAAACGTTATGTTAATTTTTGCTGTTTTTTCTATAGAACCTATGGCTCTATTCTGCATATAGGAGGCAGTCAAACCATATTATGTATGATCATGGTGATTAGAATGCAAAATGTGAAAGTGCTTTTGTGAAAATTGACATTTAGTTTACATTTTTGATAACATAGCACTATCACAATATATTAACAATCAATGTTTGAATTCCTTAAGCAAATTAGAAAGAATTTTTTAATGGTATTTAAAGACAATGATGATTATACATTTATTTTGAAAACCAAATGATCCATTCCATTGACGATGCTCTTTTTTTTTTTTTTTGAGACGGAGTCTCGCTCTGTCCCCCTGGCTGGAGTGCAGTGGCGCGATCTCGGCTCA
Source organism: Colobus angolensis palliatus (assembly GCF_000951035.1). Taxonomy (NCBI): domain Eukaryota; kingdom Metazoa; phylum Chordata; class Mammalia; order Primates; family Cercopithecidae; genus Colobus; species Colobus angolensis. Next base: position 4,610,103 of record NW_012114544.1, on the reverse strand, counting down.
CTACAAGCTCCGCCTCCCGGGTTCACGCCATTCTCCTGCCTCAGCCTCCCAAGTACCTGGGACTACAGGCGCCCGCCACCGCGCCCGGCTAATTTTTTTGTATTTTTAGTAGAGACGGGGTTTCACCGTGTTAGCCCGGATGGTCTCGATCTCCCGACCTTGTGATCCGCCCGCCTCGGCCTCCCAAAGTGCTGGGATTTTTTTTTTTTTTTCCTTTTTTGAGACAGAGTCTCATTCAGTTGCCAGGCTGGAGTGTAGTGGCACAATCTCGGTTCTCTGCAGCCTCCGCTTCCCGGGTTCAAGCGATTCTCCTGCCTCAGCCTCTGGAGTAGCTGGGAATACAAGCATGAGCCACCAAGCCCAGCTAATTTTAGTATTTTTAGCAGAGACCGGAATTCACCATTTTGTCCAGGATCGTCTTGATCTTTTGACCTCATGATCCACCCACCTTAGCCTCCCAAAGTGCTGGGATTACAGGCATGAACCACCGCGCCTGGCCAATGCTAACTCTTTACATAACTCTTGATCTATACTTATTTGAAAAAAATTTACATTCCCTGAGAAAATTCATTCTAAGATTTTCTTACATTATGATATTAAAATAATAATTCCAGGCATCTAAAACTTATAAATACCTGTTTTATTTTTCTTCGGAAATGACTTACTCTCTATTTTTTAAAACAACCTAGAACATATGGTACTACAATAACTATAGCTCCAGGTAAACAATAAATGTTATTGGATAAGAGTTAACATAATGAGAAAAGTACTGATGTTTCTAGAGTGAAGAACCATAAGTACTTGTTTGTTTTATTTCAAAGAGATCATGTTTGTAAGTAGGAAAAGGGAAACATGGACAGCATACATATACTGCATAATCTTACATCTTACTCTGGCTTGAGAAATAATGGATGCTTGCAACAAATGTATCAGCAATAAAAACTAAGAAATCAAAACCGGTAACATCTGATTAGTACTTATAGTTTCTGAAGTAAAAGTCAGGGATTATGTTGAAAGTATTTTTTTTTCAATTATGTCTTTGTCTTAGAGTTCTGAATCTTTTTTGCTGTAATACAGTAAAAAGAACGTTAATTAACATTTTTTGCTGGAGAATGGAGTCTCGCTCTGTCACTCAGGTGTGCAGTGGCATGATCTAAGCTCACTGCAACCTCTGCCTTCCAACTCAAGCAATTCTTCTACCTCAGCCTCTAGAGTAACTGGGATGACAAGTTACCACGCCTGGCTAATTTTTGTATTTTTAGTAGAGACAGGGTTTCACCATGTTGGCCAGGATGGTCTCAAACTCCTGACCTCAAGTTATCCACTAGGCTTCTCAAAGTGCTGGGATTATGGGCATGAGCCACTGTACCTAGGCAACTAACTTTTAAGCCATGAAAATGGAAAGAGAACCGCATGTTTTATATAACGACCATATATAGATATTAATCATTTTTTCTTTCCAAACAAGCACATTAACAATTTATAAATAAGCCAAACAATGGAATATAGACTATGTAATGAGTAATTTTAAAACAACAAAGCAATAACAAAAGGAAATATAAAATATGCTGACAGAATTAAAATCAAATGTATCTGCCATATCATTAACTACAAATGGGGTAATAAAAATACTTTTAGAGTGAGTTATGAATAAAATATCTAAACATGTGCTATAAATGAGAGTGTGACACTGTGTTTAAAAATTCAGATCCTAGAGATTTAAATCTTATTTTGGAAAATCGTGGCTTTTGTATCATGAGCAAGTAATATAGCCAATTTCTAACTCACTTATATTTTCCAAAATGTGAGTAATGATAGAATCTACCAAGAAGTATTGTGAGAAAAGTAACTAAATTAATACATGTAAAGCACTTACAAAATTGTTCAACTACAGTATCTGACACCTGAGATTTTAGCCTGCCCACCTGTCCTACAGATTTAATACATCTAGATATCACCAATAGTGACCTCTTGCAAATCCATAGTACAATATCACAACCAGGATATTGACAGAATGCAATCAAGATACATAATATTTTCATCACAGGAATCCCTTATGTCACCCTGTTATATCTACACTCAATTATCTGTTGCCTCCACCCCTCCCTTAACTCTTGGCAATCAGTAATGTGTTCTCCATTTTATAATTGTACAATTCCAAGAATGCTATTTACAGGGAATCATTCTGTAATATTTTTGGAATGGCTTTTTTGACTCAGCATAATTTGCTAGAGATTCATGCAGGTTGTTTGCATTAATCAATTATTCATTCCACTTTATTGTTTAGTAATATGACATGGTATGATGTACCAGAGTTTATTTAACCATTCCCCCTTTGAATTAATCTGAGTTGTTTCCAGTTTGGGCTATTGGAAATACAGCTGCTATAAACACTCATGTACAGATATTTATGTGAATGTAAATTTTATTTGAATTAAATACTCAGGAGTGAAATTTCTGAGCTCTATGGTAGTTACAAGATTAGTATTAAAAATATGTTTATTAATAGAAATTACCATGACATCTTCCAAAGTGATTGTATCATTTCCTATTCCCACTATGAATGAATGAATGACCCGTTTTCTCTGCATCCTTGATAATGTTTGGTGTTGTCACTATTTTTTTCTTTTAACTATTGTAATAAACGTGTAGTGTTTTTTTTTTATCAAATCTCATTGTGATTTTTATTTGTATTTCCCAAATGGCTAATAATGTTTAACAGCTTTCATATATTTATTATCTGTGTACCCTCTTCAGTGAAATGTCCTTTCATGTCTTTTGACAGGTTCTAAATGGAGTGTTTACTTTTTACTAATATTTTGAGGGTTTGTATACTCTAGATACTAGTGGTTTGTTAGACAGGTAGCTGCAAATATTTTTATCCAGTCTTTAACTTGTCTTTTCATTCTTTTATCTTTTTAAGATGGTCTTTTGTAGGAAAAAGCTTTTAATTTTAATGAAGTCCAAATTATCAATTTTTCCTTTCCATATAGTAGCTCTTGTGTCAAGTCTAAGAATTCTTGCCTAGTCATGCATCCCAAAGATTTTTTCCTATATTTTCTAAAAAATATACTTTTTATACTATATGCTTATGTTTTACATTTAAGACAATGATCCGTTTTGAGGCAATTTTTGTGTAATGTATTAAGAATGTCTGAGGTTCATTTTATTATTTTTCCTATGTAGGTCCACTTTCTCTTCCATCATGTGTTGAAAAACCTATGCCTTTCCTTCAAGGAATTATTTCTACACTTTGCAAAAATCAGTTTGGCTTATATGTGTGAATCCATTTCTGGGTCCTCTATTTTATTCTGTCCATCTAGGAACATACCCTTTTCCCAATACCACACAATCTGCATTAACTGTAGTCAAATAATAATGTCTCAAAATTAGGTATATTGATATCTTGCAATTTATTATTCTTTTCAAAATGTTTTACCTGTTACAGATCTTGAGTAATCTTGCCATAAAATAATCTTGCCTATATCTACAGAATAACTTGCTTGGATTTTGATATGAGTTAAGTTAAATCTGGACGTCAATTTGGGGAGAAAAGATATTTTTCTACTTTTAATCAGACAATGCATGAATATGGTATACCTCTCTACTGAGATCTTGTTTTAGCTCTCTTTTATCAACATGTTGTAGCTTTCAACATACAAGTGCTGCACATGTATTGTTAGATTTATACCTTAGTATATTTTGAGTCATTTTGAATTGTATTACATTTCTAATTTTAGTATCCACATGTTCATTGCTAATATATAGATATACAATTGATTTTTGCATGTTTGCCCTGCATCATTGAGTGCCCTTTGGGGCATCTTCCTTCCAGAGGAAGGAACAGGCAGCAATCTTTGCAGTTCTGCAGCCTCCGGTAGTGATACTCAGGCAAACAGCGTCTGGAGTGGACCTCCAGCAAACTCCAGGAGAACTGCAGCAGAGGGCCTGACTGTCAGAAGGAAAAGTAACAGACAGAAAGGAATAGTATCAACATCAACAAAAAAACCCCACAAAAAGACCCGCATCCAAAGGACACCAGCATCAAAGACCAAAGGCAGAAAAATCCAGGAAGTTGAGGAAAAACGTGTGCAAAAAGGCTGAAAATTACAAAACCGAAATGCCTCTTCTCCTCCAAAGGATCACAACTCCTCGCCAGCAAGGGAACAAAGCTAGATGGAGAATGAATTTGATGAACTGACAGAAGTAGGCTTCAGAAGGTGGGTAATAACAAACTTCTTTGAGCTAAAGGAGCATGTTCTAACCCAATGCAAGGAAGCTAAGAACCTTGATCAAAGGTTAGAGAAATTGCTAACTAGAATAACCAGTTTAGAGAAGAACATAAATGACCTGATGGAGCTGAAAAACACAGCATGAGAACTTTGTGAAGCATACCTAAGTATCAATAGCCAAATTGTTCAAGCAGAAAAAAGGATATCAGAGATTGAAGATCAACTTAATGAAATAAGGTGAGAGGACAAGAATAGAGGAAAAGAAGAAAACAAATCCTCCAAGAACTATGGGACTACGTGAAAAGACCAAACTTACCTTTGATTGGCATACCTGAAAGTGACCGGGAGAATGAAACCAAGTTGGAAAACACTCTTCAGCATATTATTCAGGAGAACATACCCAACCTAACAAGACAGGCCAACATTAACATTCAGGAAATACAGAGAACACCACAAGGATACTCCTAGAGAAGAACAACCCCAAGACACATAATCATTAGATTCACCAAGGTTGAGATGAAGGAAGAAATGTTAAGGGTAGCAAGAGAGAAAGGTCGGGTAACCCACAAAGGGAAACCCATCAGACTAACAGCAGGTGTCTCTGCAGAAACGCTACAAGCCAGAAAAGAGAAAAGAGTCGGGGCCAATATTCAACATTCTTAAAGAAAAGGATTTTCAATCCAGAATTTCATATCCAGCCAAACTGAGCTTCATAAGCGAAGGAGAAATAAAATCCTTTATGGACAAGCAGATGCGGAGAGAGTTTGTCACCACCAGGCCTGCTTTACAAGAGCTCCTGAAGGAAGTACTAAATATGGAAAGGAAAAACCAGTGCCAGCCATGGCAAAAACATACTAAATTGTAAAGACCATTGATACTATGAAGAAACTGCATCAACTAACGGGCAAAATAACCAGCTAGCATCATAAGGACAGGATCAAATTCACACATAACAATATTAACTTTAAATGTAATCAGGTTAGATGTCCCAATTAAAAGACACAGATTGGCAAATTGGATAAAGGGTCAAGACCCATTGGTATGCTGTATTCCGGAGAGCCATCTCCATCTCACTTGTAAAGACACATACAGACTCAAAATTAAAGGATGGAGGAATATTCACCAAGCAAATGGAAAGCAGAAAAAAGCAGGTGTTGCAATCCTAGTCTCTGATAAAACAGATTTTAAACCAATAAAGATCAAAAAAGACAAGGGCATTACATAATGGTAAAGGGATCAATGCAACAAGAAGAGCTAACTGTCCTAAATATATATGCACCCAATACAGGAGCACCCAGTTTCATAAAGCAAGTTCTTAGAGATCTACAAAGAAACTTAGACTCCCATACAATAATAGTAGTGGGAGATTTTAACACCCTACTGTCAATATTAGACAGATCAATGAGACAGAACTGTTTTTTTGTTATTATACTTTAAGTTCTAGGGTACAAGTGCACAATGTGCACATTTGTTACATAGGTACACATATGCCATGTTGGTTTGCTGCACCCATCAACTCATCATTTACATTAGGCATTTCTCCTAATGTATCCCTCCCCAAGACCCCCACCCCACAACAGGCCCCAGTGTGTGACATTATCTACAGAACTCTGCACCCCAAATCAACAGAATATACATTTTCTCAGCACCACATTACACTTATTTTAAAATTGACCACATAATTGGAAGTAAAACATTCCTCGGCAAATGCAAAAGGCTGAAAATTGTAACAAACAGTCTCTCAGACCACAGTGCAATCAACTTAGATGAACTCAAAATTAAGAAACTCAGTCAAAACTGCACAACTACGTGGAAACTGAACAACCTGCTCCTGAATTACCACTGGGTAAATCACGAAATTAAGGTAAAATCAGTAAGTTGTTTGAAACCAATGAGAACAAAGACACAATGTACCAGAATCTCTGGGACACAGTTAAAGCAGTGTTTAGAGGGAAATTTATAGCACTAAATGCCCACAGGAGAAAGCAGGAAAGATCTAAAATTGACACCTTAACATCACAATCAAAAGAACTAGAGAAGCAAGAACAAACAAATTCAAAAGCTAGCAGATAATAAGAGATAAGTAAGATCAGAGCAGAACGGAAGGGGATAGACACATGAAAAACCCTTCAAAAACTAATGAATCCAGAAACTTGTTTTTTTTTTTTTTTTTGAGAAGATTAACAAAATAGATAGATTGCTAGCCAGACTAATATAGAAGAAAACAGAGAAGAATCAAATAAATACAATAAAAATGTTAAAGAGAATATCATCACTGATCCCACAGAAGTACAAACTACCATCAGGGAATACTTTAAACATCTCTACGCAAATAAGCTGGAACATCTAAAAGAAATGGAAAAATTCCTGGACACATACACCCTGCCAAGACTGAACCAGGAAGAAGTCAGATCCCAGAATAGAACAAGTTCTGAAATTGAGAGAGTAATTAATAGCCTACTGACAACAACAACAACAAAAAAAGTCAGGACCAGAGAGATTCACAGTTGAATTCTCACAGAGGTACAAAGAAGAGATGATACCATTCCTTCTGAAACTATTCCAATCAGTAGGAAAAGAGTGACTCCTCCCTAACTCATTTTATGATACCTCCATCATCCTGATACCAAAACCTGGCAGATACATAACGAAAAAAGAAAATTTTAGGCCAATATCCCTAATGAACATCGACACAAAAATCCTCAAAATCATCAGAGCCCGAAATCTCCTTCAGCTGACAAGCAACTTCAGCAAAGTCTCAGGATATAAAATTAATGTGCAAAAATCACAAGCATTACTACACACCAACAATAGACAAAGAGGCAAATAATGAGTGAACTCACATTCACAATTGCTGCAAAGAGAATAGCATACCTAGGAATATAACTTACAAGGGATGTGAAGGACCTCTTCAAGGAGAACTACAAACCACTGCAAAAATAAATAAGAGAGGACACAAATAAATGGAAAAACACTCCATGCTCACGGATATGAAGAATCGATATTGTGAAAATGGCCATACTGCCCAAAGTAATTTATCGATACAATGCTATCCCCATCAAGCTACCACTGACTTTCTTCTCAGAATTAGAAAAACTTATTTTAAATTTCATATGGAACCAAAAAAGAGCCAGTATATATAGTCAAGACATTCCTAAGCACAAAGAACAAAGCTGGAGACTTCACTCTCCCTGGCTTCAAACTATATTACAAGGCTACAGTAACCGAAACAGCATGGTACTTGTACTAAAGCAGATATATAGGCCAATGGAATAGAACAGAGGCCTCAGAAATAAGACTACAAATCTACTACCATGTGATCTTTGACAAACCTGACAAAAATAAGCAAAACCTATTTAATAAATGGTGTTGGGAAAACTGGTTAGTAATATGCAGAAAACTGAAACTGGATCCCTTTCTTCCACCTTATACAAAAAATTTACTCAAGTTGGAATAAGGACTTAAACGTAAAACCTAAAACCATAAAAACTCTAGAAGAAAACCTAGGCAATACCATTCAGGACATAGGCATGGGCAAAGACTTCATAACTAAAATACCATAAGCAATAGCAACAAAAGCCAAAATTGACAAATGGGATCTAATTACACTAAAGAGCTTCTGCACAGCAAAAGAAACTATCATCAGAGTGAACAGGCAGCCTACAGAATGAGAGAAAGTTTTTGCAATCTGTCCATCTGATAAAGGGCTAATATCCAAAATCCACACGGCACTTAAACAAATCTACAAGAAAAAAACAATCAGTTCCATCAAAAAGTGGGTGAAGGATGTGAACAGACTTCTTAAAAGAAGGCATTCATGTGGCCAACAAACACATGAAAAAAAGCTCATCACTGATCATTAGAGAAATGCAAGTGAAAACCACAGTGGGATACCATCTCATGACAGAATAGTGATCATTAAAAAGTCAGGAAATAACAGATGCTGGAGAGGATGTGGAGAAATAGGAACACTTTTACACTGTTGGTGGGAGTGTAAATTATTTCTACCATTGTGGAAGACAGTATGGTGATTCCTCAAGGATCTAGAACCAGCAATACCATTTGACCCAGCAATCCCATTATTGGGTATATACCCAAAGAATTATAAATCATGCTACTATAAAGACACATGAACATGTATGTTTATTGTAGCATTATTCACAATAGCAAAAAAATGGAACCAACCCAAATGCCCATCAATGATAGACTGGATTGAGAAAACATGGCACATGTACACCATGGAATACTATGCAGCCATAAAAAAGAATGAATTCATGTCCTTTACAGGGACATGGATGAAGCTGGAAACCATCATTCTCAGCAAACTAACACAAGAACAGAAAACCAAACAACACATGTTCTCACTCATAAGTGGGAGTTGAACAATGAGAACACATGGACACAGGGAGGGGAACATCATACCTCGGGGCCTGTTGCAGGGTCGGGGCCTAGAGGAGGGATAGCATTAGGAGATATAACTAATGTGGATGATGGGTCAATGGGTGCAACAAACCACCATGGCATGTGTATAAATATGTAACAAACTTGCACGCTCTGCACATGTATCCCAGAACTTAAAGTATAATAAAAAGTAAATAAAAAATAAAATGTCATAATACTTCATATAACATACATCCTCCTATATACTTCAAATAATCTCTTATAAAAAGGTTCTTTTTATTCTTAGTTTTCTGAGTTTTTAAATTGTGAATTAGTGTTGAATTTTATAAAATACTGTATCATCAATTGATATGATCAAGTAATTTTTCTTCTTTAGCTAGTTGATATGGAGAATTAGATATATTGATTTAGAATATCAATAAAGCCGTGTTTCCCTTGAATAAACCTCACTTGATCACAGTGTATAATTATTTTTATATGTTGCAGAATTCCGTATGCTTATATTTCTTTCTTTTTTTTTTTTTTTTTTTTTTTGAGATGGAGACTCGCTCTGTCGCCCAGGCCGGAGTGCAGTGGCCGGATCTCAGCTCACTGCAAGCTCCGCCTCCCGGGTTCACGCCATTTGCTTATATTTCATTAAAGACTTGTGTCTACATTCACGATAGATATTGGTCTTCAGTTATTTATGTTTGTTGTTGCTGTTGTTGTTCTACCTTTCTCTGGCTTTGGTATCAGTGTAACAATAGCTTCATAAAATAAACTAGTAATATTCCCTCATGTTTATTCTATAAAAGATTAGGCAAGATTGGTCTTAGTTCTCTTTTAAACATTTGACAGACCAGGCATTGTGGCACACGCCTTGTAATCCCAGCACTTTGGGAGGCCGAGGCGGGCAGATCACGAGGTAGAGAGAGCAAGAACATCCTGGCTAACAGGGTGAAACCCTGTCTCTACTAAAAAAACAAAAAATTAGCCAGGCATGGTTGCGAGCGCCTGTAGTCCCAGCTACTAGGGAGGCTGAGGCAGGAGAATCGCTTGAACCCGGGAGGCAGAGGTTGCAGTGAGCCGAGATCGCGCCACTGCACTCCAGGCTGGGCGACAGAGCGGGACTCCGTCTCAAAAAAAAAAAAAGAGCTAAAATAGACCCCAAAATAGTACGCTTAGCAGGCCTTCAGAAAGATAACTCATATTAACTAACCATATAAAGTACATGTCAGTATTGTAAATGTTCTAAACAAGGCTTACATCATATTTTCTAAATAGTCCAACTTACAAGATACTAGAAAATTCTCAAAGACCCTTACATCATAGAAGTTTACTGATGAATTGCCATTGGCATCAGTATTCTTCAGAGCCCTTTTAAAAAGCATGAATAGTTATTAGAAAAATTTATTGTCATAGAGAAATCCTGATGAGATGTGACTAATTCTTCAAAATTAGCCGGGCATGGTGGCGGGCACCTGTAGTCCCAGCCACTTGGAGACTGAGGCAGGAGAATGGCGTGAACCTGGGAGGTGGAGCTTGCAGTGAGCCGAGATCGTGCCACTGCACTCCAGCCTGGGCGACAGAGCGAGACTCCGTCTCAAAAATTAATTAATTAAATAAATAAACAAATAAATAAATGACAATATTCTTTACAGAAGTTAGCTATGAATATGTATTTTGTGGAAGTATTAAAATTATACATTCAATTCCCTTAATATTATGCTGCTATTCTGTTATTGATTTCATATTAGGTGTGTTGCATTTTCTGCCTTTTCAGAAATTGCTTAATTTTTTCTAAGTTGTCAAATATATGTATATAGAGTTATTCATAGTATTTCTTTATTATAGTTTTGATATCTGCATGGTCTGTAGTGATATCCCATGCGTCATTCCTGATACTAAAATCTGTGTCTTCTTTTTTATTCTTCGCCAGTGTTGTTATAGGTTTAAATTATATTGAGTTTTTCCAATTATCCATGTCCTCAATTTTTCTCTATTTTTTAGTTTTCAATTTCTTTGATTTCTACTATTATCTAGATTTTCTTTTCTCTGTTTCTGTTTGGTTTACATTGTCTTTCTTGTTCTAATTTTTTGAGATTAGAGCTTATATTATTGGTCTGAGACTTTTTCTCTTTTCTTATATAAGTGTTAGTGCTATGGGTTCTCTTCTCAACCTTGTTTTTGCTGTCTCAAATATTTAAATATATTATATTGTATTTAACTAGTTTAATGCACATTTGGATTTTGCTTGAGACTTCATTGACTCAGATTATTTATAAATCTGTGTTTTAGCTTCTAAATATTGAGAGATTCTCCTGTTATCTTTGTTTTTAATTCCTAATTTGGTTTCTTTTTATCAGAGAATACATCCTGTATTATTTCAACTCTTTTAACTTTGTTAAGGCTTCTTTCTGATACAGAATGTTGTTAATCTTGGTATATGTTCTATGAGCACTTGAAAATTTGTATTTTGTTGAGTAAAGAGTTGTATAAATATCAACTAAAACTTGTTTGTTGATGATGTTGAATACTTTTCTTTCTTTGCTGTCTTCTGTCTACTTGTTTTATCAACTATTGACAGAGCACTGATGAAGAGTAACTAAAGTACAATTTGAGATTTGTCTATTTTTTTTTCAGTTCTGTAAGTTTTTGCTTCTCATATTTGTGGATGTGTTGCTTACTGCATACACATTAGGATTGCTATTTGTTCTTGATGGATTGACCTTTTTATCATTTTAAAGTCTCTTTCTCTCTTTAAATTTTTTCTTTGTTCTGATTTCAATTTCTTAAATACTAATATTGCTCCTCTTTTTTTTGATTCTTGTTTACATGGAATACATATTGCATTCTTTTACTTTCAACATAATTGCATCAATTTATTTGAATTTCTTTCTCTGTGGGCAGCTTATAGTTAGGTCATGTTTTCAATCAGTTCTTCTAATTTTTAATATTAGTGTTTCTAGGACACATATTTAACACAATGATTGATATGTATGCCTTAAATTTACCATTTAATTTTGTATGTTTTTTAATCTATGTTTTGTATATTTTTTCCTGCATTCTTGTGTCTTTCCTGAATTTTTTCAACATTTAATATTAATTTAATCATAATGCTTTTTAGTATATATATTTGTATTCTTATTTTAGTTGTTCTAGGTCATATATACGCAAAACTCATTACAGTCTCTTGGTGTCATAATTTCAGCAGTTTCATTGAAATGTAAAAACTTACCTTACTCTATATTCTTTTAGCCACTTCCATTTATGCTACATTTATCTAGAATAATTCTTATGCCTATTTGAAACAAATTAGCTAGTGGTATAATTGTGCTTTAATTCTCAGCCTTAATTTAAAAAGCTCAAGAGAAGATGGGGACCTAACATATTTACCCATATCACTACTCTTTCCATTGTTTATTCTTTCTTGCTAATATTACAGATGTTTTATCTATCATTTCCCTTCTATGTGGAATTCTTTTAGGTATTCTCTTATCATTGGTCTTCTGGTGATAATGCTTCATTTAAAACTGTTCTAAATACCTAATGCACACGGGGCTTAAAACCTAGATGATGGGTTGGTAGGTGCGGCAAACCACCATGGCACATATGTATACCTATGTAACAAACCCACATGTTCTGCACATGTATCCCAGAAGTTAAAATTAAAAAGAAGAATATTCAACTTGCCCTTTGTTTCTAAAGACTATTTTCACTGGATATAGAATATTGTGTTAATTCTTTTCTTGCTTCACTTTAAAAATATTGTTCTACTTCACTGTTGTAACCATGAATTTTCAAAAGAAATATTTTGTCATTAGAATTGTTTTTCCCCATAAGCTAGTTTGTTTCTTTGTGTCTGAAAATAATTTTTCTTACCTTCACTTTTCAGCATTTTGACTATAATGTGCTTTAGTATAGGTTTCTTTGAGTATTTTGTGGATAGAAGGTTCTGTCAGCTTCTTCAATCTATCATTTCATCTTTTTTGCCAAATTTAGGAAAATTTCTGCCACTATTTATTTGTCATTTATTTAATCTCTTCACTCTGTCTACTCTCTTCTAGGAATCCAATGAATTAATGCCTTATCTTTTGTTATAATTTCACAGATCCCTGAGATATAAATTTATTGTTTAGAGTTATCAAGAACAAACTAGAATAGATAAATAGAAATAAGGTCCAATTTGTTTAGATTCAGATAACATTTGATACTTTTCCATCATAATTTTGTTTTTATAAACTTGTGGATAGATTGCTTTTAAAATGTTCTAAAAAGTCATTGATCCAATAACCCAACTTGAACAATTAATTCCCATTATACACAGCCTTCTTTAAACTTTTACTTTAACGTGTTTACTCTTCCCATTATTCATATGAGTAATATTCCCTAGAGGTAACCACTTGAGCCTTGTTTCTATTTACTATTCTAGTCTGTTCTTTATAACTTAAACAATATATTCATACCTGAAATGATATTTAATATTTTTAACATCCAATGTACCAAAAGCACATCCACACCTACATGACTGCTCACTGGTACTGAAGTTATGCCAAGATTTGTCTCTTGAGTATTGGCTCTATTTATATCTATACTGGTTAATTTATAAAATGAAAGTATTATCTGGAAACCCACATCAATAAATATACATAATTTAGCTCATAAATAGTCTTTCTCCCTTAACATATTCCCTTTCCATTTTATTTATGACCTTTTGGTCAGTTAACTTTAAATCCTGTTAGGCTTCTCTCTATAGCCTAATATATGGGTAACTGTCTTAAGGATGCCAGGAAATAAAACAGTAGATTCTCTGATATTCTGATCTCTTCTCTTTCTCTCATACACACACACACACACACACGCATTCACACACACACACACATGCACGCACACACACCTTCTTTATGAATTAACTCTAAGGTTTCTTAAGTCATCTTTTTTATGAGGAAATAAGGTGATTCTCTGATATTCTGATCTCTCTCTCTCTCACACACACACATGCACACACAAATATACATATAGTTTCTTTATGAATTAACTTTATATAAGATTTCTTAAGTTATGTTTTTTATTCACCTGATCTGTCATAGCAGAAATCACCTACCAATTATGTGTTTCTAATTTATTTTGTTTTCTGAGGGTTTTATTTTATGAGTGTAGCCAATTTATAATCCTGTATCTTCTCAAATAATGTTCTTTACTATAATATTTAACGTATAGTATTTTTATTTGTTCTTAACAGTACTCATGATCTTTTTTAAATTTTCACATCTATAAGTCTGTTTTTACATACACTACATACAATTTTTAAAACAATGTACTTTTTTACAAATATTTCTAAACATTAATACATAAAATTATTCTAATTTTCATTCAAAGTTCAGCTGGAAGAAGCCTTAAAGGCTTTGACCTAAAGAAGACCTGAGTTCTGGTCCTGGATCTTGCACACAGAAAATAATCTCCATACTGTTGCTTTAATTCTGCTTCTTCTGCTTCTTGTTTTGTATAATAATAACAACTATTGCATGGTGTTATTATATAGATCAAATATTATTTATTCCATGAAACCATTTGTAATACAAAGCAATAGTTGTCCTTATAACAAAATGTATGTTATTTGCTTGGGGCACATGGGTTGACACAATACAACACATCCTTATAGCAATGTACTTATGTACTAAATCAGACATTTCAGGAAGTCTTTCCATGCCCTGCACCTACATTTTCTCACTTTTCCAGTTTTGTTGGTAGCCAGTTTCTTCAATTTCAGCAAGTTGTGCTTCTGAAAGCAGTCATATCAAATTATAGAATATTCCAGATAGAAAATGAGATTTTTATCTCATTTTCTACCAAAAAATATGACTGTTTCTTTTATCTTGCAATTCATAATTAACTGAAAATAAGCAACCTGCTGCTGATGCTAGCAAAGGAATTAAAGACAGAATAATATTCATTGCTCTGCATGTGCCTGAACACTCTTCAGAGACATCTGATGTAATTGCCAGTAATAATCTCACATTGATGCTCTTTTACACGTCCATGGCTTAAGGTTTACATTCTTAAAAATCCTTTCTGAAAGAATCAGCTTATTCATGCATATATTAAAACTGCATGGTCCTTTATTCTGTTCAACATTGATAATGCAAATTATTTCATAATTTTTAGGCCAACTGTTTTAGGTGGAGTAAGATAATATCACTCTTTAATTAAGCGGGCATATATGCGTATCTGCTTTAAGAAAATGTAACGGGTAAGTTAGAAATTATGCATTCTTTTCAAGATCAAGATGGATTTTTCGTTACTGAAACTTAGAAAATCATCACCAAAGAAATAATGTCTTCTAGAACGGCTCTAGTAACATAAGAGTTGCTTGAATTCTACCAGGCAATCAATTTTTCTCACTAAAGTGTTACCAAGTTGGGGAATAAAAGATTGTATTTTCAATCAAGAATTATAAAAGAGACTCGTATAGTAAGTATGTGTTATGGAGCACTACTGTCTCACTCTATTACACTATGTAGATTTTAGGTGGACCCTCATATTTCTCTTATGCAGTCGGATCATCCTAACTTCAGACTTCTCATAAAAGATTCTTGGCCAGGTGTGGTAGCTCATGCCTATAATCCCAGAACTTTGGGAGGCCAAGGTAGGAGGATCATGTGAGCTCAGGAGATTGAGACCATCTTGGGCAACATGATAAAACCTCGTCTCTACTAAAATACAAAAAGTTAGCTGGACATGGTAGTGCACACCTGCAATCCCAGCTACTCAGGAGGCTGAGGCATGAGAATCACTTGAGCCCCAGAGGCAGAGGTTGCAGAGAGCCAGGATTATACCCCTGTACTACAACTTGGGCTACAGAGTGAGACCTCATCTCAAAGAAAAAAAAAAGATTCTAAAATAACTCTACATTTTTCAATTAGCTATTTTTATTACAATTTTCAATGCAATCATTGTGATTTTAATATTTTTTCACATTAATCTATATCTGAGTTCTTCAAAAAAATTTGATTTTGTGACTATTGTTGAAGATACACTTGTGTATTCTCCTTATTTCACAGGGTATGTTGTTGCTCTTTATATTTTTTCAGTTGACCTTATATTCTTTGTCTTCTTGACATTTGTAATGCTTTGTTGGAGTGGATGAAATGGTAGTCAACATTGATTAGGAATTAAAATTAAGAATATTGCATTTTCTCTAGCATTGTGAAGATTTAAAATTTATACCTGAAAAGTCACAGAAGGATGAATTATTGAATCTATAAAGTTTTGCAAGATGCTTCTCTCTCTGATATCTCTTAAGCACTGTTACTAGAACAAAGTGATTTATTTGAGACACATATCTCTCAGGCCATGAGAGAGGAGAAACTGGTGTTTATATTATAGGCATATTTTGCAATAATGAATCTGATGCATATATTGAAAGAAGTTAATTTGTACCAACGGAAGATCAATGTCCCTTGACCAAAGGTTAAGAATACAGACCACAGTAAGAACATTAACCAAGAGGCATCTCATATAGCCAGCAAGTTAGCTTTTTAGTTTTTTTTTTCCAGAATATTTTTAGATCATTTTTTTCTCTTGCAAAATGACTAATATAATAAATTATATAAAAGTAGGAAGGGGCAGAACAAAATGCCGAAATAATTCATTCTAGTAATCATGCCCCTACAATAATATCCATTTGAACAACTATCCACGAACAAAAATACCTTCACAAGAACTATAAAAAGTACAAATTTCAGATTAGGATACCTGATAGCATGATAATATGAAAAGATGCATTGAAGATGGTAGAAAGAACTTTATTATTATGTCCCTGACACCACGGCTGCACAGTGCAGAGAGTTATTGTTTGCTTGGGGTCAAGAGCAGGAAACAATCATAGGACTGTGTTAGACCCCCAACATCAGACCTGACACAATAAAGTCCAGAACTGGAAAAACCTCATGGCCCCAGATTTCAAGCCAGTACCTATACATAGAGCTTCCAGATCTGCTGCAGTGCCAGGTAGGACCACACAGCCCCAAGCTTCTGGCTTGCATGGCAGACTTGATCTCTCATCCATACCACCACTGAGCCAATATCAGAGGCCTCAAGTTCCAGACAGTCCTCGGTGTCAGGCAGGTCATAGCACCCTGAGCACCAAGGACAAGTAGTGCCACACCAGCCACAATGGGCCTCAAGCTAAGAACTATGCCAAAGAGCCTGCTCAGATTCTTTCGGCAAGCTGACCACTAAGGGATTTGCCCAGGCTGAGTCAGTGTGTGAGGACTGAAAAAAGCACCTTTGTCTTCAAATAATATAGACATTGATGCATATTCACAAGGATGAAGGACAATCTGGGAAAAATGGCATCACTAAATGGACAAATTAAAGTGCCAGTGAATTATCCTAATAAATAGAGATGTATGAATTGTGTGACAAAGTATCTAAAATAAAAGTTTTAAGGGAGCTCAGCAAACTTTAAGAAAATACAGAGAAAAATTCCAAAAAAAAGAAAAAACAATACGAGCAGAATTAAAATTTAGTAAATTGAAATTTTCTCTCTCTCTCGCTCTATACACACACACACACACACACACACACACACACACACATATATATATACATAGAGAGAGAGAGAGAGGGAGAGAGAGAATGAGAGAGAGATTGAGTCTCACTCTGTTGCCCAGACTAGAGTGCAGTGGTGCAATCTCGGCTCACTGCAACCTCTGCCTCCTGGGTTCAAGCAATTCTCTTGCCTCAGCCTCCCAAGTAGTTGGGATTACAGGCACCCACCACCACACCCGGCTAATTTTTTTTGTATTTTTTTAGTAGAGATGAGACTTCACCATATTGGCCAGATTGGTCTCTAACTCTTGACCTTGTGATCCGCCCATCTCGGCCTCCAAAAGTGCTGGGATTACAGGTTTGAGCCACCACAACTAGTGTGAAATAATAATTTTTAAAAATTAAGCATAAACCCTGGAGCTTAAAAATACAGTGAAGTAAATAAAAGTGCAAAACAAAAATTGTCATGGAGAGCATCAATAGGAGAATTAAAGAAGAAGAAATAATTTGTAAACTCAAAGACAAATTATTTTAAAATATAAAGCCAGGGTAGAAAAAAAATAATGAAAATGAGTAATGAAAGCATATGATACTCATGAGGTGGTATCAAAAAAGCAAATTTTGAAGTCACAGGAATTTAAAAATAAGAAAAAACATAAAGGAGTAGAAATATTATTTTAAAAATAGTAGCAGAATACTTTCTGAACTTAGAAAAAATGTAAATACTCTGATATAGAAAAGGAAATGTCTCCCATCAGATTCAATAAAAACAAGACTACACTGAGACACATTACAATCAAACTGTCAAAAACCAAAGAAAAAGAGAAGATCCTGAAAGCAGCAAGAGAAAAGAGACAAATAACATATAAAAGAGTTTTGAAAAAAGACTAGCAGCAGACTTCTCAGCAGAAGCCTAACAGGCCAGGAGAGATTGAGGTAATATATTCAAAGTGCTAATGGAGAAAACAGAAAAAGCTGCCAACTGAGAATACTACACACAACAAAATTGTCCTTTAGAAATGAAAGACAAAGGCTTTTAAGGAGTTAATCACCACCTTACCAGTAGAAATGTTAAAAGATTTACAAATACATGGAAATAAAACAACATGCTCTGAATACCCGATAAGTCAGTTAAGAAATTGAAACAATAATGTAAAAATGTATTCAAACAAATAAAATGAAAATACAGTATAACAAAACCTATGGCATAAAGCAAAAGAAGTTCTAAGAGGGAAGTGAATATCAATAAACACATCAAATTACAAAGAAATACTTCAAATAAACAATTTAATGTTGCACCTCAAGGAACTGGAAGAATAAGGACAAAATGAGCCCAAAGTTAGGAGGAGAAAGGAAATAGCAAATATCAGTGCAGAAATTAACAAAATTAAAACTACAAAAAAAAAAAAGAAGAAAATAATACAACTGATATGTTTTTTTAAAAAAATAAACAAAATCAACCAACCTTTACCTATGTAAGAAATGAGAGAAGACTCAATAAATAAGATGAAGAATGAGCCATTATAACTGATACCACAGAAATACAAAGGATCATGAAAGATTACAAATAATAATAGGCCCCCAAATTGGATAATCTAGAAGAAAATAATAACTCCCTTGGCAAATATAACCTGCCAAGATTAAATTATGAAAAATAAAAAATCTGAACAGACCAAAAATAAAAAAGGAGATTCAATCCGTAATAAAAAGTCTCCCATTAAGAGAAAGTCTAGACCTAATGAATTCAGTGCTGAATCCTATCATTTAAAGAATTATTAACGATTCTTCTCAAAAATCATTCAAAACATTGAAGAGAGAAAATACTTTCAGACTCATTTTACAAGACCAGCACTACTCTTATACCAAAGACAGACAGAGATCACAAAAACAACAACAACAACAACAACAAAACACTAAAGGCTAGTATTGCTAATGAATATAGATTCAAAAATCTTCAACAAAATCAAATTTGTGGCGTGGCACGGTGGCTCGTGTCTGTAATCCCAGCACTTTGGGAGGCTGAGGCGGGTGAATCATGAGATCAGGAGCTCGAGACCATCCTGGCTAACACGGTGAAACCTCGTCTCTACTAAAAATACAAAAAAAATTAACCAGGCATGGTGATGGGCACCTGTAGTCCCAGCTACTTGGGAGGCTGAGGCAAGAAAATAGCATGAACCTGGGAGGCGAAGCCTTCAGTGAACTGAGATCGTGTCACTGCACTCCAGCCTGAGTTACAGAGTGAGACTCTGTCTCAAAAAAACAAACAAACAAACAAACAAAATTACTAGCACATTAAAAAGATCATTCACCACAATCAAGTAGAATGTATCCCTGGAGGCAATGATGGTACAGCAGACACAAATCAATAAATATGAAATACCACATTAATCAAATGAAGAATAAAAATAATACAATATTCTTAGTAGATGCAAAAAATGAAAAAAGTCAACATTTTTTTCACAATAAAAAAAATCAACAATTTGGGATAGAATGAATGTATTACAACATAATAAAAGCCATATAAGATCCTTGTCAAATTATATAAAGTTTCACTTTTGAGGAATAAATGAAAGACATCTATTGTATAACAATATGGGACCATAGTTAACAATATGTTGTATTCTTTAAAAATGCTGAGACAG